>NW_017805386.1:392218-477818 GCF_001891065.2 Hippocampus comes
GGGGGTTCTTTCCATAACAGTCTTTTTTTGGTTTTTCAATAGCTTAAAAAAAACATTTTTAATAGAGATGTAATTTGATTTATTAAAAAGTCAGAATTTTTTAACAACAAAAAAAGTTGTAGTCATATTACACAAATAAGGTCAAAACAAAAAATGTTCGAGACAAAAGTCAGAGAAAATCCTTTCTTCCCACAACAAAGCCAATCCCAAGAATTAAGTTGGAATTCACCCGCCAAAAAATCGAAATGTAACAGGTGAAAAAACTGTTTTTCAAAAGAAAACCGACTTGTGAAAGTAAAACGAAAGTTGTAATTTTTGGAGCAAAAGGTCAAACTGGAACGGCGTGGAACCATCCCAGCATTAATGTTATCTCATAAGGTCAGAAGAAAAAAGGTCTTTCTCCCAAATAACTCGTCATCTGAGCGAGATAAATTGTTCAAGGAATAAAGTCGGAATTTGAGGAGAAGAAAAGGACATGTTGTTAACCATAAGCGTCTTTCTTTATTTTTTTCCCTCGACACAGCGGTAGCAATAAAGGTTTGCGCCACTTGGTGGATTCCCAAATCAGCCGTCTGGCAGCGCAAGTAGGACAGGAAGCCACGTGGGAACGTCAAAGGCTCTCCGCTGCACTTTGTCACATTTCACACGGACGTGACCTGTTTTCGTGTGTGGGCGCGTATGTGTGTGTGTGTCCCCCGTTTGGAAGCTTGTCCAACATCTCAAAGTCGGAAAAACGTGGATGGACGACGCCACCGAGCCCAAAGTAACAATCGACTGGAACAAAAAAACAGCTGTTTTATGTCAAGGCGGAAGAAGGCCACACTGAAAAGAAAGAAAAACAAAATTACCAGAGTTGGGATGTCATTTTATGAGGGGAGGAGGGGGAATGGCTTGAGGTTACCACAAAATTTTTGGTAGAACGAGTATAAGGCTGTACTTTTACACACACACCCACACAAAAAAAAAACTAGAAATTGAAATCTGCTGAGTTATTCATGGTATTTAGAAGAAAGCCATAGTTTTACCATTAAAAATATGTGAAAATTGATCCGTTTTTTTTTTTAATGATTCAATAAAAAAAAAAAAAAAAAAAAAAGAAACAAAAGGAATTTTACAAGCATGTTCATGTTATGAGAAAAATTGGAAACTCATCTCAAGTGTTCCATTGCGAGAACGGCGTCAAGCAAAATTTGTAATCTTATCAGCAACTTATTTTGGAGGGCAAAAAGTCATCTTCATTGTGAGGAAAAAAAATGTCATGTCATATGCTCTTGGAATGAGGAAAAAGGTGCACATTTCCAAGAGTAAAGTCGCGTTACGAGAAAAAGTCATCTCTTCTTCGCAAGGGGAAAAGACTCCGAATTGTATGCATGCGCGTTTCTTTTTGTCTTTTCTATAGCTTCTAAAATGCTTCTGAGAGGGATTTCAAGATTTATGAGTGAAGACCAAAGCGTGGACAACTTCTGAAGCGCATGAAAGGCTCGCCATGTGGCCCACGTGCGCGACTTTGACGTTTTCTGCCACAAGCTACGCTCTCTAATTTCTGTCCAAGTGCACGCGTGACGACAGGACGGTCAGTTTTTTCCACACTTTGATAGTTTCGTAACGCAGCTTGCCTCCATGCATCTGTGCCATACGCCTGCCAAGAATTACAGCGCAGCACTTTTTTTGTGGCTTCAAAGAAGGGGAGCGGTGCTCCGCAGGGAAGGGATAAATGAACCCTGGATTTTTTTTTGGGGGGGGGGGGCTGGGGGGTGTTTTGAAAGGTGACCTAACACGGAACCATGAGGGACGCCGTGCGCCAGCACAAAACACAAGCATTGTCACACATGTTAATAGACCCTGCAAAAGAGCCGAGACGCATCCGGTGTGAAACTTCAGCCCCCCACCCCGAAACAACGGAATTCACAGGTGGCCATACGTCAGTAACTTTTTCCTAATTTACACGGGAAAGACATCCCTTCTTTCACGCAAACAGATTCCAGGCATGGGCCTGTCTTTCCCTTTACTGCCCAACACCAGACACCAAAGTGCTTCGTCAATGCGCTTTCAACAGCGGTCACAAAGGTAGTGAACTCACAAATGTATTCAACAAGCTAAACTCACTAATTCCGTCAGCTATCTAACAAATAATTTACTGACACAATAAACTCACTGGGCACACTCGCGCAACTAATTCACCCATATTCTCATTCTTTTACTAACTTATTCTACTAACTTGCCGACGAAACGAATTCACCCATAAACTTAGCCGACTAGCTAATTCACAAGCCGACTCAACTAAAATTCATCTTCAACCGGTAGTGGCGCCATCAGTTCCACTTACCTTGCCCACTTGACAAGTCAACACAACGTCAGTCAAGGCCTACGCGACATTGATCAATGCGACATTGGGCTCAAAACAGGCGTTGGGAACGATCAAACAATTACGCTTGCCTATCCCTTGTATTGAGCATGAATATCCAATCATAAGAATATTGATTATTCATCGTGTACATCCATTATTTGGCAGGAAAATATCCATCCATTTTCACGCTTAACCTCATCAGAGCCGATCCCAGCTGACTTTGAGCGAGAGGCACATTTTGACAAACAATCATTCATTCACGCTTCGCTTTATGGACAATTTGGAGTCCTCAATAAAGCTAACATGAATGTTTTTGGATTGTGGGAGGAAGCCAGAGGACACATTTCCGCCTCAGAAAAGTGAGACAGTGCTCACAATTTGGCTTTTCAAACGGACGTCATTTTGAGAGGGCAAATATATTTTTTCCCTGTGTTGTTTGGCTGAAAGCCGCCATCCTCAAAGCCCATCATCAATTATAGAAGCGATTCCCCTTCTGTGTTAGCATTTCATGAAACCCAAACTCATCTGTTTGTACAGTACGACCAAGCGAGCTCACACCAGCGTCAACATTTCAGCAGCCGTGAAACCAGCTAGCACTGATTGGTATCGATCCACTATCGACCGTAAATAGCAGTTTCAGCTGAAATAATAATAACCGAAGATGTGTTTCACCAGAAAATGGCTTGTATCAAGTAGGGCGCTTTCCAAACAAATATGCATATATACATATATATATATGTTCGAGAGAGAGCGCGAGAGAGTTTGACGGTTATAAAATATATGCACGTGCTGGTGTTGAAACGCTTTCTTGGTGTATGTTTAAAAAGATACATTTTCACAATTTGTGACGTCATGTTTTTTTTTTTTTTTTTGGACCAAGTAGCAGATTCAGCACAATTCAACGTTCAATTCAATCCAACTTATGTTCACCCAAATAAGCTTGTTCGTCACTTAGTCTGAACGGGCATTTCGACATCGAACTACAGTATTTCAAGCAGACAACAAAGATGAGCTGGATGGACGCCACATCAGAGGAGCTTCGAGCCGGAAAAAAAGTGTCTGTCAGCTCGACTGCGACCAGGCGAGTATCCCGGTTGGGCTCCGAAGTGGAAAAGTAGGAAAATTGGGGGACACGTACGAAAGTATGCTTTAGTAGAGGAGGAAGACGACATATCTCTGAACTTACGTGAATCTGAGGATGCTGAGGGAAGCTTTTTAAAAACTCTCACACGACGATAGATGACGACTCCCTTTGTCAAAGTGGCTGGACGTTTACCCCTTTTTAGGCGTGAGATGAGAATGGGGAAAACTTTCCCTTTCCCTTTCCTTCGAATCGGCTGCCTTTCGCTCTTTTTGGTTCCACGTCCTCCGGCGGACCGCAGAAGAATGAATGGCCGTCGCCAAGGTCCACCAAGTGGGCCAGCCCAGGCGGTGGCGAACCGCTGCTTCGGTGGGCGTGATCAACATGCCGGAGAGTCACCAATCACAGACCGGACACCAGTAACAACAAATCCAAAGCGAGCTGCCGTGGAAGGAGCCAATCAGGACAACGCTCGCGTTCCTCATTATGGGAGTTGGGCAAACCGCTTCGATAAAATTCAAATATATAATGATAATGTAATATATGTTCATGTGTTGAAAAAAATATTTTAAAAAATAATGTAAATAATCAATTTGCGGGCAGATTAGTCACCAATGAAAGAGCGCTAAGAACCAATCAAAAGCAAGCCGCCGCGTAAGTAGCCAATCAGGATGCCAGCAGCCGCGATTTGTGAGGAAAAAGATCGAATTTTTTTTTTTAATGTAAACACTTTAGTTATTTTTTTCCCAAAAGCGTAGTAATAATAACAAGAATAATATGAAATAGACACAAACACTATGAACAGCAGCAAGGTTGCCACATCTGCCTCAGAGTTCTTCGGTTGGAATCTCAACGTGGCCAATTTTCCGGGCGGAAGCAGACATCGCCAACCAGGGCACCAGCAAACGTCATTGTGGTTAGAAACAAATTATTTGATGATTAGATTTTATTTAAAAATAGACAGATTAAAATATAATACCACTATTTACAATAATACAAATACCCGTTATAATTTAGTTCATTTTGCAAACGATTAAAACATATATATATATATATATATATATATATCAAAGAAATCATGACAAATAAAGGTGATGATTGAAAAAAATATAACAATTGAATAAATACTATGAATATACCATGCTCTTTCCATGCTATATTCTATTTTGTATGTAAGCATATTTCCTTTCAGCTCTACAAAAGGATGACTTGAATATCTGAAAGCAGCTGAGTGCTTCCCTGTTGTCATCCGGCTCTGCGAGGCAGCCATCTCTGTTTCAATCCGAGTCTTAACCTTTTGATCGGGGAGGCTAACAGCTGAGTGGATAGCTGACATTCTGAAGGGCTCCAAAATCATTTTGTGGCCCACTAAACCAAATCAAGTATGTCTACTTTGTGTTTTTTTTTTTTTTTTTTTTTCCCAAACCACGCTTTGATTTGCAGCACAACATCTTGGAAATCAGTCCTGGATGAATCAAGTCTCCTCTCTCAAGATGTAAATGATGATTTTGGGACACAAAGCAATGCACCGGGTCACTTGAAACTAATAATTCGTAATAGCCAGTGTTGTTTTGGTTGTCGTTTGTTGGTTTGTACATAAGGAGGATTCAAGAAAAAAAAACAACAACAGTTTTGTGTGTTACGTTGTGGATGTGTGGCAAATGTGCCAAACAAGAGCCCCATTCATCATTGTTCCTAATCAAAACAAAATTGCGAACCGAGGATTTTTTTCGTCTTCCTCACGAGTCACAATGGGACAAATCCGATGGTGCCTTCAATATAAATTCCAGTCACATTCAGAGAGTATTTTACTGTGCCTAAAACCATTAAATTGTGAGTCTAGTCAGGCACCTTTGTGCAGGTCCGATAGCCACACTAAACTCCGAGCCCTTCAGTCCTCCGCGAAGAACTCTTGTGAGACTTGACCGTTGCATCAGGAGGGCGATGGCAACACTTAACGGCCCTAACTGCATTATTAGCTTATAAAGTTTGATAGGACTCCCTGCTCTATAAATTTAAGAGACAGGGGAAGATGCAGTGGGGCTGTTAAGATGAATTGTCAGTTTAATAATTTATGTTGGGGTTAAAAAAAAAAAAAAAAAACCACAACAAAAAAAAAAAACTGATTCATCATGAAAATCTAAGTTTAAACACCTTCAGCAGCAATTCCAGCTTCACTTCTGAGAACTGAAGTTTGTTTCGACATTATTTAAAACAACTACAGCTTTATCCATTGAGCTTAATGCTAACAAACACATAAAATGCCAACAACAGGCTAACGAATAGCATCAGTGTTGCTGTATTGTTTCCCTTTAAGCAATGGATATTTGACGCTACAATACTCACAGGCATAAACGATAAACATTTGTATTAAACTCCTGCCCGGTGGCTAAGGCATCCACACCAGACAGAGTACCACAATGTCCATTGAATTGAAGCAAAAAAATGGGGCGAAATCATCACATTCTTGATCATTCTAATACACGCTATGCTTCTAATCAAGTACAATTTGAGAGAGCCATTTTCCAGGCCAAGGTTTCCCCCTAGTACTTTGTAACCCTTGGGGGCCACCAAGCTTTTTTTGCCAACGGAACCTGCGTGGATCGTCGTCGGGTCTGGCAGGCGCATCAGTCGCCGCGGCAAAATAAACAAAAGCGGGGATGCCGAGCTCGACGATGGCTAGCATGAGGAAAATGCTAACGACTCAAACTGCGCTGCAAAGCCTCTCCAACTCGACACGAGATCCTTAACACACAAAACGGATAAATTGGAACAACAAGAAGTGGGAAAAAATCGCAACGTTCGGAAATGTTGCATTTGATCAATCACGGAACCGGGCGACACGCTCAGATTTCCCACGCTTCAGTGCGAATGTACTTGGGGCTCACCGCAGCCCAAAGTGAAGTTTCATCGGCAGATTTTGAGGTCCAACAATGCACAGACTACAACCAACGCTAGCTTTATTACACACTTGCGACCCTGCTGGGGAGAAGTGGTTCAGAAAAGGGATGGATGGATCGCAAATGCGATGACATCGCACGGTCCTAATAGTCATTAATCCCTATTGGAATACCAGCGGACACAGCTCATTGAACAGCAGCGATGGGAAGCCATCTTTTTCAGCATTTGTTTCTAATTTGGTCCTTGAAAATGTTTTTGCATAAAAATGACGATTAGCACTAAAACCATCGGCGTCCTGCATTGATTTCATTTTGCAAACGATTAAAACATATATATATATATATATATATATATATCAAAGAAATCATGACAAATAAAGGTGATGATTGAAAAAAATATAACAATTGAATAAATACTATGAATATACCATGCTCTTTCCATGCTATATTCTATTTTGTATGTAAGCATATTTCCTTTCAGCTCTACAAAAGGATGACTTGAATATCTGAAAGCAGCTGAGTGCTTCCCTGTTGTCATCCGGCTCTGCGAGGCAGCCATCTCTGTTTCAATCCGAGTCTTAACCTTTTGATCGGGGAGGCTAACAGCTGAGTGGATAGCTGACATTCTGAAGGGCTCCAAAATCATTTTGTGGCCCACTAAACCAAATCAAGTATGTCTACTTTGTGTTTTTTTTTTTTTTTTTTTTTTGCCAAAGCGGAGGCGATCTGGAGGGCAGAATTTCTCTCTTCTGGACTGGCTTCTTAAAAGATTTTTGTTGGTCTTCTCCTATTGACGCGACAGTTCAAAGGTCGCTGGCCCTGCATGAGGGCTTGGGGGGAGGGGCGTCTTATTTGGAGAAGTCAACCGTCAAGGGGTCAAGGTTCAAAACGCCCAAGGAAAATGAGATTCTCCAACAAATTCCTGGTTTGCAAGTAGAACTCCAAGCCAAATTCCTGACCCACTGACCACAAATAGCGTGCTAACCCCTTTGGCAACAGTGCAATGCAGCTCTGATAATACATGAGATTGCAAATATGTCCCAGGAAAAATGTCCAAGAAGTGGGTGTCAATCACCATCCCTCTGACCATTTTAGGCCCAGGGTCCCCAGGCTCCAGTGGGGCCCGGGTCGCAGCGCGGGTCCTCGTCGGGGAAGTGGACGGGCAGGGCGCTCTGCTGGTGGTGGCTCAGGCGGCCCAGGAGGCGCTCGACCACGGCGGGGTAAAGAGCTGACACCTCGTTCCTCTCCTCGGGGTCCTTGAGCACGTCGAATAGCATCACGGGCTTCAGGGGCTCCGAGGCCCCCGGAGAGGACCCGTTTTGGCCGGGTCGCGGGAACCAAACGTCGCAACCTGGGCCGCACCAAAGGATTAAGTGTGGGCTTGGCTTTTTCTTTGGATTTCTTTGCCTCAAAGGATTGAGGAGGACCATCGCCAGGTTTAGCTTTGTCACATCATTGGACAAACCGCATTTTCTTGGACTTTTTCGCACGAAAGGCTCCAACACCGAGTAACTCTGTTTTGTGGCATTTTTGCATGAAATAAATGTTTTTTTTCAGTGTCTTTGGCATGAAAAGATGAGCTCTCGTTTGCTTTTTTTGGGCTGCACTTTTCTTTTTTCATTTTATTCCATATAGGAGGAGAAATGTATTTTTGTGGGGTTTTCTTTGGCATGAAAGGATTAACTCTGCCACTGTCTTTTTTTGTCAATGGCTTTTGCGCTGGACCCACGTGGCACTCACCTGGGTATCCCGTGAGCAGCTTCCAGTTTGAGGATCTGATGGCGGCGTGGACAGACACGTTGAAGCCGGACCGGAAGACTCCTGCGTCGCCATCGAACGCTCGCAGACGCTTCGAGCCGGGACCTGCATGCAGACCGGGACACTCACAGCGTAGGTTTGGAATATATTCCCTTCGTCCGACTCCCCCCACACACACATAGACACACACACTTTTTTGACAGTTAAAATATGACCTCAAACTTTTGTTTCATGATGGTGTGATGACCCTGCAACAGGTGATTTCGGTTTACATAATTTCCAATGGGGAAAATCATTTGGGATTTCAATTGGAGCGTGTTTTAGACTTGCATGAAAAAAAAAAGAGAGATAAGAATGACGATTTATTGAAGAGAACAAAGCAGTCACGAGACCCGTTTCTTGGAAGAGGCCCTACAATCACAGAGCCTCAACCACCAAACTGTCACGGGTGGGGATCGAATGTCAAGAAGCTCACATTTAAGTGTCGTTGACCGATTCCCCTTTCGACACCGTACTCTGCACTTTCCGTCTTCGTAGTGTTCCTCAGGGCCCGACACAACTACCAAGACCATCTCACTGACAGAAAGTCGACACAAAGAAAAAGTGGAGCCGAGGCTGAACTGTCAGCAACTCTCGTGTTTGCGAGGGGGACGAGTGTGGCGCTTGCGCGTCATCGACTTACACGGGGCGATATCGTTGTACATTGGGTCAATGTTGTGCAGCAGCTCCAGTCTGGGCGAGGCAAAGCCTTTGCTGTAATATAAACAAAGGTGTGTCAAACATACACACGCACGGGGTGTGTAAATCAAAAACAGCACACCCACCCGTAATGTGCGGCGACCGCAGCGTCTGATAACACAAATAACTCTCCGCCGTCCGCCTGCTTTCGCTCTCTGCGGCCAATTAGAAAGAAGCGCGCAGGCGGCGGCCGACCGATGGGCGGCGGCCAATGGGAGCGCAGCGCCGGGACGCAAGGGAGCACTTTGTGGTGTGGTGACCTTCGGTTTCACCTCCTCCTCCACCGCGTCCACAATTAGGCAGCGAGCAAGAAGAAGTGCTCGTCAAAGCGGACCCTGCCGCCGTGAAGGAAAGACAAACGCGCAGTCGTGCGGAATGTCCGATGTTGGGCCTTCTTGCATCAACCAAATGAGGACTGAATGATTTGGAAGAAAAATCAAATGGCGATTCTCTGCCCCCCCCACCACCCCCCCTCAATACTGTGATTGCAATTTTATGTGTGATTATTTTTATTCCAAGGTCCCCTTCCCATATATTTCTCTTAAGAAACACAAGCCATAAATTAATCTGTATTATAATAAACAGGATCAAATTTAGTCAACATGATGAATAGAACGATAAACGGCCAACAGATGGCAGCATTGGTTCTCTTTTGGACGAGACCGCAGCGTATCGAAGCGCAAGCTCCTGACCATGGCAGATCTTTTGACTGTTACAAGCAGCTTGTGATTGATTACGGACACACACAACTAGATACTACGACGACTATTAAACAGCATGCAAATAGTTTGAAAAGCCGTCAAATGTAAAATTGATATCGTGGTGATTTTTGTTGTAAACACATTATTGTGCCATGAAAAGGCCAGTTCGGATGTCAGCGGCATCACAAAAGCAATAATCATCAAGCATCCGTCACCTGATAGTGTTCCAAACGTCGAATCCATCTAGAGGCTTGGTGGCGTTGAGGCGGCCCCCCGCCAGTCCCACCAGCGTGGGCAACCAATCGGAGACGTGGACGAGCTCCCGGCTGGCGCTGGCCGGCCGCTGGAGGAGCGGGCCAGATACGAATCCCACCCCGCGGACTCCTCCCTCCCACAGCGACCACTTCCTGCCTCGCAGCGGCCAGTTGCTGGCCCCTTCAAGCGTCTGGCCGCCGTTATCTGTCCAAGGGACCGAACCGTGACACAATTCAGAGCAAGCAGCTGATTTTTTTTTAGGGGGTGAGGGCGTTTTGCTTTGCTTCTTTCACTTGTTTTTTTTTTTTTAAGGGCGTAATTCCACAAAAGTTGATCAATTAAGTTCACATGGTAATTTGTTTCAGAAAAAGGTGCACCAATATGAGAATAAAGTTGTTTTTTGGACTATATAATTAGAATTTATGATCCATGAATTGGTGGTGTGCATGCGTACCTGTGGAGAAGACCAGGACAGTGTTGGCCCAAAGTCCGGCCTGGCGCAAGGCCAGGCTGATGTTGCCCACCGCCTCGTCCATGGCCGCCACCATGCCGGCGTACGCCCGGCGACTCGGGTCGCGGATGAAGGCGTAGGGCGCCACGTAGCGCTCGGGCACCTGTAGGGGCGAATGCACGGCCTGCAGCGCCACGTAGAGGAAGAGAGGCTGAAACAAAAGCACAAAAGTCTTGATATTACAAGAAGAGTCATGATGTTTCAAAAAAAAAATCATTTAAAAAATAAAAATAAAGTGGTATATTTGTCAAGACAAACACGTTTCGTGTGTGTGTGTGTGTGTGTGTGTGTGTGTGTGTGTGTGTGTGTGTGACTGGTCAAAGACACCCAAGTCACCAACAATTTTTTTTAACCTTATCTTGATAAAAACTGAATGTATTATCTCTGTATTATTATGATTGCTGTTGTTATTATTCTTAGCATTTCTGTTAAGGCTGCGCTCACCTTTTTGGGGTCGTGTTTGGCGATGATCCGGACGGCCCTCTGGCTGAACAGCTCAGTGGAATAAGCGCCTTTGTATCCCGGTGCGGCCGCTTCCTCCTCCCGCAGGTCCAAAGCGCAGCGGCTCGAGTTGAGGGCAGCGATGGGGCTACAGCGGATGTGAGTGTAGTAGTCCTCGCTGCCTGTCAGGTAGCCTGGGGAACACATCAAAAAGCGGCATTAGATATCTGAAGGGAAGAAGGCGGCTGCACAACTGTCAAGCGAACAAGCGGTCGCCTGGCACGGAGACGTGAGGGGAACACGTGGCGCGTACAAACCAAAGAAGGAGTGGAAGCCGCGGCGCGTGGGCAGGCAGTCCTTTTTGTACATGCCCAGGTGCCACTTGCCCACCATGTGCGTGGCGTAGCCCGCCTCGGACAACAGCTCGGGCAGGAACGTCTCGTCCAGCGGCACGCAGTACGGCTGACACGGCCAAATAATCTGGTGCTGCATGCCCGTGTGGATCTGCCGACGTCAAACACGCAACATGCTGGTGAAAAAAGACCAACCCAGGGGCAAACGACAGTGGCCACGCCAAAGCCGCTTCTTATTTCACCGTCTGTAGGCGACAGCGCTGATGCGAGCGGGAGGCTCTGTATCACTTTTGGATGGATATTTCAAAAGGGAAATTCACCCGAACCACCATTGCCTTAAACGATTTGAAAAGGCGTCATGGTGGCTGGGGGGATACCTTTATTCGGAAAATATTTTATTTTTTTTAAAAAGGACAATTGAGAAGCCAAGGTATCGTATCGGTATTCGCAGATGCACTCAAAATAATGTGAATCTGACTTGGGGGCCCCAAAATGTGATCAGGGAACAGTAGGTAAAGCAAGGCAGGGTTATTCAAATGGCAACATTTATTCAGAAGGCAACTCAATGTGCTTCACACAATCAAAAGTAAACCATTCACAGACTAAACCGACATTCAAAAACAAAAACTAGCTTCCCAGAATCCCCATTATTATTGTCAATTATCACCATGAGCACGCTTACGTGGCCGTGGATTTGCTAAGGCCCCAAAGAACTCACTGGGTTCCGGGTACACCGGTGTGTGACGATGCCGGGTGCAGTGCGGTTTCGTTCGGGTGTCTCACCTGGTAGCGGCCGGTCATGAGCTGATTCCTGGACGGGGTGCAAAGCGGCTGGACGTAGTAGTTTTCCAAGCGGACCCCCGCGGCCGACAGCTTGTCCAGGTGAGGCGTGTTGATCTCCGAGCCGTGGTAGCCCACGTCGTACCAGCCCAAGTCGTCCGCCAGGATGAACACGATGTGCGGCTGCTTGGAGCCCGACGCCGCGGGGCAACAGACGGTCAAGAGCAACGCGAAGAAAGGAAGCTTCGCGGCCATTATCGCCCACCAACTGTGGCAAAGCGGAAGTGGCTGTCGCGACACAAAGTGAAGTGGGAAGACCGCCTTGTGGTTTGAACAGTTCAGGGCCGCACAAACATATGCGGATGTCAATGTTTCGTAAAATTCCTCTGAACTAATCGGCACATTTTGCTGTGAAAAGGGGAAGCCACTCAAGCCACTTAACCGCCGCTCCTTTTCTCCACGACGCTTGAAAACGCTGCTGTCGACTTAGCAGCCAATCAGGTGACGGGAAGGAATGTCGCCCGGGTCACGTGACGAATCCGGAAGTGGTCACCAACAAAACGGAAGCGTCGTTGTTCGTGTTCGACACCATCACCATAATGATTATTTTTACTTTTTTAGTTGAGATCACGGAATGAAATAAGAATGTAATACTTTCACTTGATATGATGTAGTTGAACTAAATACAACCACTATGTTGCATTGTTTTACTAATATAGTAGGAATTTCTTGAAAAATCTGACTGAAAGGTCTTCTAAATAATAACATAAAACAGTAATCGGTACTGATATTCAGACAATAGCGAATTCTATATACTTTATTTCTCAAGGTAATAGCGTACAGTCTATTTATTGCATATCATTAAAAAAATACATTGATTATAAAAACTGTACAAATGTTAATTCTGTCACTCACTAAAATGGCAATGGCATTATTTCTCTGATTGTACCAAACAAAATGTAAACCATGGAATTAGAAAATGACATTGCGTTTCAAGTTTGTCCTAAATCGAGAAAGCAAACTTCTTTGTGTCCACGTCACGTGATCCCTTGCCGGCATGCGGCGATGTTGTCATGCTTTGCTCGTGGCTTTGTTGTGCAGGCGGGTCCGCGTGGGCTCGGTGAGCACCAAGGGCTCCTGGATGACGGCGGCCGGGTACTTCCTCCCCAGCAGCTCCACCTCCACCTTGTGGCCGACCGAGGACAGCTCCACGGGCAGATAGGCAAACGCCAGGCTGTGGTGGGCGCTGTAGCTGTAGGCCCCCGATGTGGTGTTGCCCACCACCTGATTGAATAGAAGCGGGTGAGCGAGATGGTGGGGCGGGTGGGGAATGGGGATGGGGAAGTGGGAGGGAGCGGCTCGGATTGCAAATTGGGTGGAAACCTTTTGATGACTTTTCATGAGAATTTGGGGGAATTTTGGAAATCTTCCAAATTGGAAATTTTTCATGGGAATTTATGTGAATCTGTCAAATCTGTAGTTGGAGAATGGTGCGAGCAAGGGTCTTCTGCCCCCTTCCTCAAAGTGATGTTATCTTCTGTAAATCTATCTAAATATAAACATTTTGTTGTCATAAGCAGGCATCTACGCAAAACAGATTGCTCATACAGCATATGCAAATAAACAACTCTTTGAATTGGTGTTTCTTCTCATGGGGAGTCTCTAACTTTGAAAACACAAGGGATTTTGCAACCCGATCAGCAGCTGACAGTGGCGGTGCGGTGTCTAACCTTTCCGTCGAGCCACACCGTCTCGTTGCCCTCGGGGTCAACGTCCTGCGTCTCCACTGCAAGGTATGACAATTTCCTCTTCAGGCCCTTGGCTTTTATCTCCTGAAGCGCCGCCTTGCCGATGAAGTCGGCGGCCTGTTACCCCCACAAAAAAAGAAAATAATAGGTGTTGTGATTCAAAGTGTAGTGACAGGGAACCCCATTTTATTGCCTTTAAAAAAAATTTAATCTCGTCTTTTTGTATCGTGGATTTACAACAATCGCTGGTGCGCCTGGAACAAATCCCAACCGGAAAC
Organism: Hippocampus comes; assembly: GCF_001891065.2. Taxonomy (NCBI): domain Eukaryota; kingdom Metazoa; phylum Chordata; class Actinopteri; order Syngnathiformes; family Syngnathidae; genus Hippocampus; species Hippocampus comes. The sequence continues at coordinate 406,110 of NW_017805386.1, forward strand.
GGGGGGTTGAGCAACTGCGTGCTGGCTTGGCTAACAAATGGACGGAAGCAGGAAGACACACGATGATGACAGCGGCAGAAGAGTTGCTCGCGTAACGGCTAGCTTTGTTAGCATGTCAATCACAAGTTGCTTGATACATGACGGACTGAGGAACGCCGGCAGAGGCGGCAAATTGCTAACGCAAAGATGAAGTCAGAAGAGTCGCGAGCTCGCGGAGCAGCTTGTTAACCAAGCTAAGGTTTCACGGTCTTACCTTGTTGAGTTTGATGAAGTAATCTAAGCCCGCCTCCAGAGGGTTGGTGTCACAGTTCATCTAGAGAGACGAGCAACGGAATGATGAAAAAAAAAGCCTTTGAAAACGGATGCGCGCGTCAGTCTTTGTACCTCGGCTCCCCAGCCTCTGAAGCCCTTCTCCAGCCTGAGGGAGGCCATGGCATAGGTGCCGAAGTTGTCGATGCCGTCCTCTCTTCCCGCATCCATGATGGCCTGATAAACTGCCGCCATGTCCCTCTGGTCGATGTACAGCTCCCATCCCAGTTCGCCTGAGTGCCACGTGCACCGGAGAGGTCAACAACAATGCACAACAACATAGGAACCCCACCCCACCACCCTCTCCAAAAACAAAAAAAACAGAGCCCTTGTTTTTTATTCTTGCACAACAGGTTTTCATAATAAGGATCCAATAATAATATCATGATTATAATGAATTAAAGGTCAACTTCAGTAACAGGTGGAATTGTTTTCTGAAACGTCACAGCTCGAAATGACAACGCCTGTTGTGCATGGTCAAACCTGTGCTAGAAAAAAAGTAAAGACATTTTTCAAATCTGCCCCCCACCCCAAAAAAAAAGGTTTCGGGACACATGTAAGCAACAAAACAGAAAATAACATCAAGACAATACGTGAAAAAAAGTAGACATTTTTCAAATCTGCCCCGCCCCCTTAAAAAAAATTAAAAAAAAAAGGTTTCGGGACACATGAAAGCAACAAAACAGAAAATAACATCAAGACAATACGACAAAAGAAAATCGCCCGGGCCGCGTACCCGTGTAGGAGATCCTGATGGCTCGAAGCACAACACCGGCCAACTGGATCGACTTGCACTGGAGAAATTTAAACGCTGAATGGCTCATGTCCTCCTGGGTGAGCTTTTGAAGGACCTTGCGGGAGTTGGGTCCGGCCACCCCCAGCACGCCGATTGCTTCCGTCACGTTGGTGATGTCAACGTCGTAGCTGCCGACAGCCGCCTCTGTCTCGATCCACCTGTTGGACAAAGGAAACGGTCGCATAGTGACGTACGTCGTCCCAGTCCCAAACAAGCACGCACAGAAGCTCAACGCACACCAGAGCGTTGTTGGAGAGTGCGGCCCGGCAAAGACGTTTTCTCTCCCAGACTGCATTTCAGCACCGGTTTGAGAAGCGTTATCAAAAAATGTGTCAAAAGAGTCGGCGGTTGCGTTGGCGGGTTCTGTCACGCCAACTACCAATAATCGCTTGAGACTGACGAGCAGCAAAATCTTCTCCTCCTTATCTGACAATATTCTTTGCCAAGCGTTCAAAGTCAGAGAGTAATTAGCGCAATTTAGTTCGGAAAGTCCGCTTTGTTTAGAAGCTGGTTCGAGCGCAGGAATTATGGAATATTCTGCACGTTCGGGAGTTGGGTGATCAGCAAATGTTGTCGGCATGAGGATGTTAGCATGGTTGAATACATTCCAATCGTGATCGTCATCAAGTCGATGTGCAGTGCGCCAGATCGACTGGAGGGGCAACGTGTGGAAATTGGGCCAGATTGCCGTGAGAGTCCGCTGCGGGAAACCGATCGGGAGGGGGGTTCAAAATGAAGCCTCTGATTTACGGGCTGCTGTTTGCAGCCAAAGGCGGGGCTGTGCTAGCAGCTGCCGCAACGTTTTGGGTTTCGACCATTGTAGCAGACTTGCGCATGGCATCGTTTCAAGGGGCGTCGCTGAAGCTTTCAAATCCGTGTTCTCTCGTACCATTTTGTCCATTGCATAACGTTACTAGAATTCATTTGTCCACACTCAATGTTTTGCCCGTTTCACGCTGCCAACAATAAGGCAACGGCAAGAGACGTCTTCTCAGCGCGGTATCGTTTTCACCTGAGGTCGTGGAGCTCCGATCCTGAACCGGTGATGAGCAAAAACTCTCCCGGCGCCACCTGGGTAACGGTGACTTCAGCGTAGACTCTCCCGGCGGGCGTCAACATGTGGCTGATGTTGGTCTGGCCCACCTGAAAGCACGAGAGCGTGACGCCCGGGCCGTTCGGCCTGACCGCCGCGGTTGGAGGAGGGCTCTCACCTTGGGCATGGTGTTAGCGAACAAGCGGTCCAGCAACTTGTGAGAGTCCTTGCCTTTCACGATGAATTTGCCAAAAGGGCTCAGGTCTATCACGCCCACCTTCTCCATCACGAGCTTGCACTCTCTGCCGACGGGTTCGAACCAGTTGGTGCGCCTGAAGCTGGGCCTGGCCACGGAAGCCAAGAAAAATCAGCGCGCAACTCGTCTCGGCTCCCGGAGCCATCGCCATCTTACTTGTATCCGGTGTCGTCTCCCGGTTTGTAAAACCAGTGAGGCTGCTCCCAGCCGGCATGGAAGCCCATGGATGATTTGTCCTTGAGAAGATCATAAACGCCGCTCCTGCGGTAGGTCGGCCGCCCCGCAAAGCGCTCCTCCTTGGGGTAGCCGACTAGGGAGACAAGGAGTTGAGGCCCGTGTCATTTGGTTCTCTGGTCAGCACCAAACCAGATTTATCACGATGTCACAACAATCACCCATGTTCTTCCGGGTGACAAAAATCAAAGCGGATCGATTGTTCTTACCCACGTTATTGAAGCCGTAGGATTCCCGGGCTTTGGCGCACAGGAACGGTACGTCGACCCAGCTTCCGTAGCGGTTGGGGTCACATTCGATCAGGTCGTACGGAGGCTCGCCGTTTCTAATCCAGTCGCTCAGGAATTTCCCAACCCCGCCAGCGTGGATCACTCCATACCTGAGCACACGAGGCGGTGGGAACGGGCGTTGCCGTTGCCGCCGAAATCCCGTCCCTCGCGACCATACCCGAATCCGATGGCCGTCCAGTAGTTGCGAACTCCTTGATGCGGTCCGAGCATGGGCAGTAGGTCGGGGGTGTACGTGATCGGGCCGGACACGATATTGATGATGTCGGCCTTCTTTAGCACGGGGACCATCTCCATGGCCATTTCCACGTGCTCCATGATCCGGTCCAGGTCCGACTCAAACAGCTCCTTGCCGAAACCTGGAGCAGTGCGACAGAATCTTTCATGACTTGCAACCTCCCGGCCTGTTCATGGACGGTTAACTAAAGGAGGGCCGAGGAGACGACGGGGAGGACACGATCGAGCTACTAGGTCTCACAGGGAATGCCTCGGTGTAAAATCCGTTCCCCATTAGGAGACCATCTTCAATTTTGTCCATTTCCGGTTTCTTCCCGTTTATTCCCACAGATTCCCCTTAATTACGTGTCAAGTTTCCAACTTTCCAAAATTCTGTAACCCTCGACCAGAGATGGGGAGGTCCAGGCTTCCCTGCTCGGACCGTAGCCACGACCCGGATAAGCGTAAGACAAAGGTTTCTTGCGAGCGCACAGACCCGGGGGTACGCCGTCTCGAACCCAAGAGTCTTGCAGGACCATCTTCTCCATCTTTTCATAGGGCCCAAAGAGAAGGCCGTCCCTTTCCTGCCGCAGGTAGTACGAGCCCTCCAGGTCTCGGATGACGGCCAGCTCCTTCTTCAGGGCCTTGACCTCTGGCACGGTCGCGGTCACCACGTACTGGTGATGCACCGGAATGGTCGGATGCTCAAAACCAATCAACTTTCCCACCTCGCGGGCCCAGAAACCTGAAACGACAGACGTGGACGGGGGTTAACTGGCAGTGAACGCTCATCGTGAGTTTCAATATCAGTCTGCTAGACTTGAAAGTATGCGAAGAGGACATCAAAATGAACGATCATGGCAACAAATTCGGAAACGCGCGATACCGTATTCCCCATTCGTGGCGACAATTGTTCAGACAATTGTTGAAGGTTCTCAGCTCCAACAAGTTTTTAATTTCTCGATCAACTTATCTGGAAAAAAAAAAGAAGTAAGATCTGTTTTGTTGGTAAAGTGTCCCTTGTTATCTTCAACTAACAAAGCAATTTTTGTTACTCGCTTTCAAATGGAAGCAAAGCTATGGCAACACGTTTTGGAGTCCGTCCGACGCTAGCTTGCACTTTTAAATATTACAAGAAACGAGACAGGTGCTGTGATTTATTTGTTTTATTTTTAAGATGGATGTAAATTAATAAGAGGGAAACGATGAAGTCTATTTCAACCTGTCCTTTTACTTTTCTTTGTCTTTGTTTCCACATATAGTCAGTGTAATTGCTTCCGATTTACTTCCACCGATGCCCACACTTGCTCAATGCGTGAAAAATATCTCCAGGTCATGTGTCGCCATTGTGTGATGTAATTCAAAAATATCGGTAAAGTCCAAGGTGCGTGTGTACTCGCCACCTGAACGCTGGATCACTGAGTCAATAAAATGTACTTGACTGATAAAAGCTCACCAAAACGAAGCTCGCGCATGTCCAGCAAGCAGCTGTCAATTCCAGGCCAGTTGGTGAAGTTATATTTATCATGGCCGGCGATACGAGGCAAATATGTTGAAACTGATCTTATTGGGTCACATAGCAGAGGACTCGTTGACTCATCTGAGCTCCGATGCCAACTTCGGCTGACGCTCCCTACGTTCTGGCAACTACTTTACCCACGCACGTACTTTTTGTCATTTTAGTCAACTACTTTTTAGATCTTTGCTTTGAACTATCTTGCCTTGCCCTGATGGCGCTGTCGAGCTCATTCTGGCGAGGTTTTAGGAGGAAGCTGATCCGCAGCTTTTTTTTGAATTGCCCAGTGCGGTGAACACCGGCGATGATTTGGCCCTTGGTTTTGACCCAAGCATTTATCAAGGAAGGGAACTACTAACTCCGCCTATTCCTGCCAGCAAAATGTCATCTAATTTTAGCAGATCCTTGCGGCTGATACTGCATTCCATCATCGGAGATTTGTGCTGCTTTTCTACAGGGACGTAACTACCTTAGCTTAGCCACGCTTGTAATCTAGGCCGGTACCGTTTTTGATGGTTTACTCCGATGTTAATTATTGGACAATGCTGGCGAGTGGGTTCCAGAGAATGGCTGCCGAAAAACAAGCATGCCAACAAAATCCCTTCTGAAAACCGCCGGGACCCGGTTGGCGTTAGTTTTCCCTGAACTCACCCAGCCGTGGTCCGTGGGTACAAAAGTCAAGAGTTAGATAAGACTTTTTTGATGGAATGCTGGCTGAAAGTGTGTCGACTGCGGTGTGCCCTCAAACTTCCTACGCTGAGTAAAGCTTTTGCAGAGGGCAGAAGCAGGTACACGACTCACAACAAGTTAAGATTACGGGGCTTCCAGGTGACATTTCAGGATGAACCTAAAATGCACCACAGCATCACCTTTACAGGTGAACTTAATTGGACCAAACCTTTACATTGTACGTTTCAGTTTTTTTCCACACAACCGGCTGTTCTCTCACAAGGAGCCGAATGGCAAAATACACCTCAGGTATTTTTACCCGTTTTCAAGAATGTCCACTTCTATTCCTTTGTGGGACTTTTCCAGTCTCTCTGTTGCAGCCCGCTCAGTGGGGACTTGCCTCTGAGAACATCTTGCTGGAAGCCTCACGCAAGTCTCGAGCAGGGCCGAGCCCAAAATGTTCACACGCAGGACGATTGGGTTCAAACCTGTGGCATTGACGACTCGGTTGGCCCGGATGGTTCCGTGAGGCGTCTGTACATCCCATTTGCCGTCGGCCGTGGGTACGAGGCCCGTGACCGGGGCCGGGTTGTAGATCTGAGCGCCGTACATGCGAGCGCCCGCAGCCAGCGCCATGGTCAAAGAGTAAGGGTCGATGTGGCCGTCTCCCGGCGTGTACAGACCAGCCAAGACCTAAAACCGGTGGACACCGACCACAAAAGGCTCAACAAGGACGGGTCAGGGTTAGGAGAGTTAGGGGAAGGGTGGTCAAGGTTAGGAGGGTTGCTTTCGATTTCAAGTTAGCACGGTTAGGTTCGGTCTTCGTTTGGCCCACGTGGCACAATTAGCAAACCTCGTATTCTGAGTTCACGGGCTATCAAGTCAAAGCCTTGACGGGATACATCTCACATGCACGCAGAGTCTAGTCCTGACTCACGTTCGGACTCTACCTTGTCCATGTTGAGCAGAGGGAAGAGCTCCTGGACCTTCTCGGGCCCAATCATGTACTGCTCCGTCACGTGCCAGTGGGTGCGGGTCATCTGGTACCTCATCTCGTCCACACGGGCGGCCGTCGACGCGATGCGGACGCTGCCCGGCTGGTGGAAGCCCACCGCCTGCTCACGCCGAGACCAAACGTGCCAGAATTTGTCTGCGTGAACGCTCAAGTCATCGAGATCTACAAAGGTTGAGTGGAAGCAACTGGACTCTTCTTGCCATTTCATCACCTTTCATCAACAGTTCGAAATGATCCGTCTAAATGATCCCCCTTTGTCTTTTGTAGGCGTTTGCATCCCAAAAGAAGGGACTTGACTTTCCTTTCTTGACGGGATGTGGACCACCGGCTTGAAAGAAGCCACACAAGAGAAAGGTTTTTGCAGTCAAGTCCAAACATCTCTCCGCCAATGATTGACTCACTCAATGAGAAAAGAGGCCACCAACGAGCTATTTTTCCAACGAGCTGGTGAAGGACCGGTTGCTTTTCGAAACGCGCATTCACGCAGCAGAGAACCGTCGTCGAAACGTCTTTGACGGCCAAGAACAATCCGGTTGCCTCAACTCAACTTTTGCCGAGTGCCACTACTGAGCGTCTTCGGACAGACCGACCGAGACTCGGGGAGCTCACCTGTCCGGTCTCGGCTTCCAGCCGCTCGTACAGTTTAATGCTGTCATAGTGGACTTTCTTGAGGTTGATGCCTGGATGGTAATAGGTGGTCAATCCAGCCTAGGATGGCGAAAACCACAAATCACACTCAACTTGCTGTGCCCGATACCTGAAGCATGCAACGACGGCAATAAGGCACACTTTTTGGAATGGCAGATGTGCAAGTTCAACGTCACAGCATACTGCTGGGTCGCAAGGTTGGAACACCCAACAAAGTCCTTTTTCCCAAAATACAACCGAAGCAACTTTCGCTTCCAGACGCAAATTTTCAAAGCAAAACGGCAAATCTCGTCAAGTCACGCACTTCAAGTCCAAGTCAAGCGGAGTCATAATGCGCAAAGCAAAACGGCAGGCCCAGTACCGCGTGCCAAGTGGATCCGGCGGTCAGTTCGGACTTCTCCAGCAGCACCACGTCCTTCATGCCGCTTTTGGCCAGGTGGTAGGCCACGCTGGTGCCCACGCAGCCCCCTCCGATGACCACCGTCTCGGCCGTCTCCTTCCATCGCTTGCCCAATGCGGAAGACGGGTCACTGACGGGATGGGGAAGAACACATGGCGCAAACCTTTTTTTACAGGGGTGAGCGGCTCGCAGACTTCTTTGTGCTTTGATTGCCATGTTGAACTTCCAGTGATCGGTGCAAGCGTGGCAGAGCAATTAAAGCAAAGTTAACACACTTGCTCCCCAAGTTTTTTTTTTTTTGAGTTGTTCCATGATAAAATATAACTACGTGTTGACAAACTTGGGAAAAGTGACATCTAATTGTGAGGTAAGTTACAGAAACATATTTTAGCTATTTTTTTTCTCGTGATTATTCATTGAAAAAAATGAATGTTCGGATAATGCCTAAAAAAATATATCAGCAAATATATGAATTCGTATTGGGATGAAAGCACTGTGCATAGCGCTGCTTTAGGTCCAAGTATTTTGTTCTTCTTCTAAAAAAAATGCAAGCAAAGAGTAAATCAACGGCGCCTCTGCTGGTCGCAGCCGAGCATTGAAATACCTTTGCGTGCATTCCTTGCCGTCCGTCACCATTTGTCTTCATTTTCAATGCAGTGGAGCTTTTTTTGTGTGTGTGTGTGCTTGCAAAAAACAAGTCAGTCAGCCGGTGGTCCGTCTCACCTTTGCTCATCTCGTTTTCTCGCCGTGCAGCCGAACGTCCGCGAAGGCTGAAGCAGGGGAAGTGGACAGAAAGGCCTCCTGGAGCGCAGGTGCACTGTGAGCAGCTTCAACATGCGAGCAGACATGACTCCCGTACAAAGAAAAAAAAAAAAGCCACCGGCTGGAGAAGTTGACGGTGGAGTTATAAATGCTTCGCTGGCTCTCCCAATTGGCCTTTGGACCCGCCCCTGCGGGGTCGTCGGGCGTCTGAGGACGTGACTTTAACTCTCCCCCGCAGGCCTCTCCAATGTAGGTCACACACACACACGCACGCACGCACGCACACACACACACACACACACACACACACACACACACACGCACACACACACACAAAAATGTAAAATGGACTTTTGAAAGTCACGAAATAAATAGATTGATTCAAATGAAAAAAAGCAAGCGTCTCCTTTCTAAACCAAACAGAATGCTTGGATCATAAACGACACAAGCGGAGCAAATCTAGTACCTGGTCTACAAGGGCTGAATGAGGTTGAATTCCCACAGAAACGCGTTTTATCTCTGTGCTCATTAAGCTTTTTTTTTTTTTTTTTTTTTTTTTTAATCGCTTCAACAAACCTGCTTGGAACGAGTCTGAAGTGAGAAAGAGGGGGTGGGACGCTGCTCCTGAGAACAGCATAACATATGAAAACAACTTGACTTTATCTCGCTGTCTTTATTCCAGTGAGAATGCAAGACGCTGACATTATTGCTCCTCACGATATGCGTTTTGAGATCATCTGTGTAAAGTTGCGTCACAGCAACACAGCAGCCTCGTATTGAAAAAAAAAAAAATCCCCAAATGCGTGAATCCCCAGGCACAGGCATTTATTCTTTGTCCTCGGCAAAGAGCAACAAATATGACTGCGGGTGACTGGACCTGGCTATGACAATCTCCATGTATAGTCATATGTCTGTACGATACCGCCCCCATGTGGACAAGGTGTAAACACCAAAAGGATCAGCACAATGTCTATCGGTGGAAAGATGCGGTCCGCTTCTCAGCGGGAATTCACGTCTCTGTGGCGGTCCTGGCATGCATGGCCTGATGTGCCATGAGAGCTTATCGAGAATTTCAAGACGGGTCTCACTTCTCCCCGTCTTGCTATCATGTGTCAGGGATTGTTTGTTTGTTTGTTTGTTTACGGAACATACGGGCAGATCACTGAAAATTGGTGGGTGGTAAAAAAAAAAAGAAAAGAAAATAGTCATTGTTCAGCACGAAGGCAGTCAAAAATGCATCTAGTCCTACCCATTGTTCTTTATGAATTTTAACTTGTTTGATATTCAGAACATAACTCAACTCAACTGTATTTATAGAGCTTGTTCATTTAATCTCAATCTGAAAAGACAAGGCCCTTGTGGATGAGCAATTGAGGAGTGCAACGAATGGCTAATGCTATGTAAGCTAGCAAACCATCAGTTAGCATATGACGGGTCACGGTTGTCATCAAACTGAACAGTAACTTCACTTGGGGTTTCAAGATAAAAAAAAAAAAAAAAAAAACAGAACGAATACTACACTACAAGTTACATACTTCTTAGGCGTCGGGTAAGTCACTATTGAATTGGAAAAAGGTGTTATTTTTTTCTTCAACGGGTCAGGAATATTTGGATTCACGGTTCGTACATGATGCGCGAAGCTGAGGAAGGGATCGGATATCGCTGGTTGAACTAAGTGTGTTGACACTTGGTGAGCAAAGTGTGACAGGGGGAGGTTGGAGCGCAACCATGGCACCGGCAGCGACAAAGAAGGTACAAGCAAGCGTCAAATCTTACACTGCATGCTCTGTGATTTGTGACTTGACTTCAGGATTCTGTTTTTTTTCTGTCCAAATTGACCGAAAATGGCTGTCTCTTGTGACTTGACTTCAGGATTCGGGGTTTTTTTCTGTCCAAATTGACCGAAAATGGCTGTCTGTACTTTCTTACTGCTAATGGGTCTAAATGGGGTTTTGAGAACATGTTATTTTGATTGCGTGTTGATTTGAGTTCATGAAACTGGATCTATTTCAAGCAACAGGGGATATTCTGCATGTCCTATTTATCCTCAAATCCTATTGGTACACGCTACGATTCCCCCTCGCCCGAAAAAAGATGGCCGACGCTGTATTTAAACCTTATTTCCTCAAAGTCATAGCTTGCTGTACAGGCAGGACGTTTCAGGATGTCAGCCATTTTGTTCAGTCAGTTCAATTTGTCCTCGTTGACTTGGTGGACGTTTCTCCAGCCACACGAGTGGAATCTGTACTTTTGCTTTGACGCGCAAGTATCAGTGCTTGGACTTAGTCACCTCTGATGTGGACTTTGTGGCTACCCAGGGCATCCTGGAGCGACTGGACGCCGGCGAGGTGGTCATCGGCGATGGCGGCTTCGTCTTCGCCCTGGAGAAGCGAGGCTACGTCAAGGCGGGGCCGTGGACGCCCGAGGCCGCCTCCGAGCACCCCGAAGCCGGTATCCCCTTCGTCTGAAACGCCCTTTTGAACGTTTTGTTATGGTCGTGGAGGAGTTAGTCACAGTCGCCAACTCGGGAGCCCGGGTCCTTCTCCTTCAGCGCTAACGTGTCCTGTAGATGGAGCCAAAGCTGTCAATCAAATCTTGAACGGCGTTGTGTTTTCACCACTCTTTTGCAGTGCGGCAGCTGCACAGGGAGTTCCTCAGGGCGGGATCCAACGTCATGCAAACTTTTACCTTCTACGCCAGCGACGACAAGCTGGAGAACAGGGGCCACACCCAGTGCTTCACCGTGAGTGCCGATTCTCTTCCCTTGTGATGGAGTTCGGTTAGCGGAGCGCTCGGCCGATGGAATAATATCAGCCACCGACCCAGATCTTGCACCGCAAACGAAAATGAAAATGTTGAGCCTCCGCAGGATGGTCATCTCAGCTGAGCCGCTAGCTTTTCTGACCGGGTTTCTATATTTGCGGCTGCTGGCCGGCCTCATGCGCTTGGGGGGCGGAGGGGATAGCATGTCATTTGAACCCACTCCTTCGCTGTGCTTTAATTTTCCCGCCTGCAGGGGCAGCAAATCAACGAAGCAGCGTGCGACCTGGCCAGACAGGTGGCCGACGAGGGCGATGCCCTGGTGGCGGGCGGCGTGTCTCAGACGCCCTCGTACCTCAGCTGCAAGAGCCAGGACGATGTCAAGGCCATCTTCAAGAAGCAGATGGAAGTTTTTATGCGCAAGAACGTTGATTTCTTGATCGCTGAGGTATTGAAACGGACGCAACACGAAGGACGCCGCATCCGGCCGATGAATGCCTCACCTCATTACCACGTGGCGGTCGTCGCCTTTACTGGGACATTTGATACCAATCACATGTGGGAGAGGTTTTTATGAGCGATGGGCGGGTACCGAACCAAGTATCGCCGTGGGTCGCCACAGGCCGCCACAGGCCTTATTTTAAGCTTATGGAGGCTGCCGATCCCAGCCACCGATACTTGAGGCCCAAAAAATATAGATCTGCCATCCAGTGAGTCCTCCTCAGCCCTAGTTGGCGCTATTCTGTGCCAGTTGGACACGTTGGTGAATCATCAACCGTGTCAGAAAGAAAGGTCTTTGTTCAAAAGTTTTGAAAATCAAAAGTACAAGAGGTATCGGGAATTGGTATCGGTGAGTATCCAAAGAGTGAATATTCGTACTGGTATCGGTCAGAAAAAAATCATGTTAAAAAGTGGTATCGACTGTCCCTAGTTTTGACCACAACGCATTTAGAAGTGGCATCTGCACGGCGCATTATCGTCCTCCTTGTCGTCATTATTTGTAATACATTATTTTTTAATGACTTGCCATTGATTTATGTGGGAAAACATTCACAGAATTTAAATATTTGTGATGAAACATTTGGATACAAGCTGTCTACTGTACATCCCCACTGCATATGTCTGAATGAATACACACGCATGACGATAGAATAAAAAACAAAGAAAGCCTCACATCTAATCTGAAATTTTTAAAAATGAACACGCATCGATCTTATGTTTTGTTTTGTTTTTTTGCCTGCAGTACTTTGAGCACGTGGAGGAGGCAGAGTGGGCGGTGGAGGTCCTGAAAAGCACGGGCAAGCCGGTGGCGGCCACGCTGTGCATCGGACCCGAGGGCGACCTGAACGGAGTCAGCCCGGGAGAGTGCGCCGTCCGCCTCGTCAGAGCCGGTACGAAAAGGTCACGCGGGAGATATTGCGCGGCGCTTTTCAACCCTCCCCGCCTCCCTCGCTCGCAGGTGCGGACATCGTGGGCGTCAACTGCCACTTTGACCCGGCCACTTGCGTGCGCACGGTGGCCATGATGAAGGCGGGCGTGGAGAAGGCCGGCCTGAAGGCGCACTACATGAGCCAGCCGCTCGCCTACCACACGCCCGACTGCAACAAACAGGGATTCATTGACCTGCCCGAGTTCCCCTTCAGTACGTACCACTCCACAAGTCATGCAGCTGGAATTTCTAGAATTAAAAAAGAGGGGAACCTGCTGCGGTAGTAAATGCAGCACCTTGAGAAAATTGTCCCCCGCCAGGTCTGGAGCCGAGGATCCTGACCCGCTGGGACATGCAGAAGTACGCCCGGGAAGCGTACGCCGCCGGCATCCGTTACATCGGCGGCTGCTGCGGCTTCGAGCCCTACCACGTGCGCGCCCTGGCCGAGGAGCTGGCACCTGAGAGGGGCTTCCTGCCGGCGGGCTCCGACAAGCACGGCCTGTGGGGCAGCGGGCTGGAGATGCACACCAAGCCCTGGTGCAGAGCCAGGTACCATATTATGGCACCGCCACATCAAATATCCGCGTGGCGCAAACCGACGCGCCGATTCGAAACGGCACGGCTGCGACTATCGAGATCGCTGCCGTCGTGGTTGACGCTCTTTTCTTGGCAAAAGGTATTGGTCAATGGAATCAAATGTGGATAGCACCCTTATGTATTGCTCAATACACCAGATCAAATACCGACATTGTCGCTCACCGACGTCACGACATTGTAACTTTCAACGGTACAAATGTAAACAATACAGTAACGACAAAACTTGAAATAAAATGCCGGTATGACTGCGATACAATGACAAAATATTGAAAATACTGCAGTACCGTATCAATACGCCAGACTAGTTGACTGGGTAATTTTTGTCCCGTCTCGGTTGAGTATGTCTTGATTTCTAGTACCTCGACAGATGTGGTATTATTCGTCGTACTATATCTTCGAATTTCTTGCAGAGTGACGGTTCTGTTACCTTGGCAGACCGGGTACTACTATCGAGTACCTGGGCTGACCAAGGTAAAATGTTGCCAAGTCATCCAAGAGACGACTAGGTATTATTTCAGGTTGAAGTTGCGTTCAAAGCAAACGTCGCCCACCTCAGCGTTTATGCTTCAGGGCCCGCCGGGACTACTGGGAGAAGCTGAAGCCGGCGTCGGGTCGCCCCCTGTGTCCTTCTATGTCGACGCCCGACGGCTGGGGGATCACCAAAGGTCACGCCGACCTCATGCAGCAGAAAGAAGCCACCAGCAAGGAGCAGCTCCAGGTTCTGTTCCACAAGGCCGACAAAGGCCAGTGAGAACCAGTCACGTGTGGGAATGTCATTTTTACAACAACATTAAATAGATACAAAACCTTCATTTCACGTCTTCTGGATTCTTCTTCGAGGATTTGTTGCACTTCTTTATCCCAGCCCATGGCTCCAACCTAAAATGGGCCCGCGAAGGAATACAATGCTGACATCTTCTGGACAGTTGAAAAATTACCTGACTATGTACTACTGTATTTATCGTCTCTTGGGTGACCAGGTCGTCATTCTAGTACTTAGGCAGACCTTGTACAATACCTGGTAACTTGACTAATCGAGTACTACTTTTAATAACTAGTCTGTCGGCTGACCGGGTACTATTTTAAGTACCTCGAATGACCAAGTACTAATTCTCGTACGTTGGCTGGCCAGATATATTATTCCTAGTACCTACAATACTGTATCTGGTAGTACCCAATTGATTTGTGGGATATTTTTTCGAGTACCTTGGCTGACCAGTTGTTGATTTCGAGTACATTGGCTAACCAGGTACTATTTCTTATGCCTCAGCTGAAAGGCTACTTTTTGTACAACCTTGACTGTGCAGGTACAATATCATGTCTCTTGACTGACCAGCTACTATTTTACATGAGGTGCTCCATCTTTGATGTTGGCTGTCAAGTGCAGTGGCGAATTGAATCAATATCTAGTAGTGTCAATTGCTTGACAAGTTACTCCTTGACTGACTGGGTGTTATTTTTAGTATCTTACTTGACTGGGTACTTTTTGTAATTCCCTGCTGGGCCAGGTTCAAATTCAAATACATGTACACGGTGGCGAGCCAAAAATAACATTTGTTCAACAGCTTGCCTTTGGGTGATATATAATTTGATGAGGTGTCACAATTTCTTATGGTTATTTATTACAGATATACTAATTAGGATAACTATTGACTTTTAAGTCAAGTTTTGGGGCATCGCCATGTTATTCGATAATTCAACCCCGGAAGCAACTGCACCATACGTTACGTAAATAGGCACATCGTTTTATATATATAGCTAGCTAAAGTTACACGTCGCGAAAAATATTTTACAATATCGACTCGTATAATTAAAGTTTATAAAACAGCTCCTATGCGCTTCGTCCGGAAGAAAAAAACTTTTTGTGTCGAATTCCAATCACGGGGAAATATGAAAGACTAGCGTCGCTTGCAATTTACTTCAAACCTCTTGGCTTGCCGTAGAATGCTCTCAGCCGTAAGGCCCGCCTCATTATATAGATAGCTAGCTAAAGTTACACGTCGCGAAAAATATTTTACAATATCGACTCGTGTAATTAAAGTTCATAAAACAGCTCCCAGGCGCTTCGTGCGGAAGAAAAAAGACTTTTTGTGTCGAATTCCAATTCACGGGGAAATATTAAAGACTAGCGTCGCTTACAATTTACTTCAAACCTCTCGAGTTGCCGTAGAATGCTCTCAGCCGTAAGGCCCGCCTCCTCGGTACCGCAGTCAAATTTGCGCGATGACGTCATGGGTTTTCCACGTGCAGATGTTTATGCTCCTCGTGCTGGTCCAGACATCAAGAGAGAGAGAACATAAGGGTCCAGATTCACATCTGCTTCACGAAACATATGTATTCATTTAATCGCTCATACATAAATGACATCGAATGAGAAGAAATATTCGATGACTGATTGATGTGGATCCTGCTTAGTTGCAGCCACTTGTTGGAAGTAAAATGTAAACGTAGTATTTTCCTTGTGGTCACTGAAGGTAGCAGCCCTCCTCCAGTTTTAACACGCACGCGCTCGCCTCGGAAACCAGACTGACGGGATTCATTTCTAATACATGTACATTACTGACTACTAGGTATCACCAGTACCTTGACGATCCATGTCTATTTCTAGTACCTCTTTGATTAGGTACTATTTTCTTGTACCTCGTGTGATTGGGTACGAATTGACAGTTCCTTGATTACCCGCTACCATTTCAATTCCTCTGGCAATTGGTAACTTTCTCGTATGTTGATTGACCAGGTGCTGATTTTTAGTATCTTGGCTGACTGGGTATTACATTCTAGTATGACTTACAAAGGCTTACAAAGTACTAACCTGTCGTCCGTCGGTGCCATTTTTGATTCTGACTGTACATGTCCAATTTTCTCGTTGGCTCTTGAACGCGGCAGCTCCCCTCCGGATTTCGCGTGCACGCGCTCGGCTTGTAAACACAAACTCACACGTGACGGCGTTGAAGCTGAGGTGATCTGATTCGTCGACGTCGTCGTCACGGACACAACAAAAGAAAACTAACGAGAAAAGGTTCGAAAGAACCCAGCGGACTGAACGGAGCCGAGCGGGCCGAGGGTGTCATGACAGCCGATTGGACGTGCGTCGTTCGGGCCTGCCTTCGTTCCGGGCCGCCGTTGGTTCGCGTGTCCGGCGGATCGTGCCGAGAGCCTTTGTTTCGGCCGCTTGTTTTGTGCTAATCGGCTTGGTAGCTTGTTTCTAATTGTACTTTTCCAGCTAGTTAGCATTAGCACTTAGCTTTAACAGCCTGGTAAGCCCCCCCACGTCCCCCGCGGTAACCGTCCGCCCGTTGTCAAGCTTCGGCTTCGATGTCCTTCGCCATGGAGGACAACCTGGAGTCCGGCTGGGTGTCCGTCCGGCCCAAAGCGTTCGACGAGAAAGAACGACACAAATTCGCTTTCATCGTGGCCTGGAACGACATCGAGGGAAAGTTCGCCATAACCTGCCATAACCGGACGGTCCAGAAGCGGACCACCTTCCTCGACCCGCTCCTCGACTGGAGCCCGGCCGCGGACGACGGGCTGCCCGGCGCGGCGTCGACGAAAGACGCCGGTCGTCCGGCGAAAGTTCGCCCGATGGGAAAAGTTGACGGTTGGGACTTAGTGTCGCCCAGGGTCACCGACGTGGAGTTCGTGGAACCTGCGGGGGCGCTCAGCTCCCCCGCCGAGGGCCGCGAGGCTGACGGCCGCCAGGATTTCAGCTGGGCCGGCCTCTTCTCGTTCCACGAGCTCCGGGCGGCTCACCTCCAGCTGTGCGCCGTCAACGCCGAGCTGGAGCCCTGCCTGCCGGCCTTCCCAGAGGAGCCGTCCGGCGTGTGGTCGGTGCTGTTCGGCGCCTCGGCCTCCTCGTCGTCGGAGCGGGAGACGGAGGCGCTGTGCTACCAGCTGCAGGTGTACCTGAGCCACGCTCTGGATACCTGCGGCTGGAAGATCTTCTCGCAGGTGCTCTTCGCCGACAGCGACGACATGGAGGAATACTACGAGAGTCTGAGCGAGCTGCGGAGGAAAGGCTACGAGGACGCCCTGGACCGAGCCAAGAGGCGCTTGCAGGAGGTCAGGGCACCGAATCGACGCGGCGAATAATCGTCAACAACTAAGGTCGTGCTTTTGATCACTTTTTAGACTCGGCGCTAGTACCTTCGCCGACCTGCTGCTCGTTTCTCGTGGCTGTCGAGGCACTCGTTGTAGTGACTTGCCCGAACGGATACCACTTGACAGACAACAAATCATTTTTAGTACGTTGATTAGTCGTAGTGCTATTAAACTTAGGACAAATTCACACGTTAATAATTTCTCGTACCGTGACTGAAAGAGACCCTCTTTTGACACAATCATCACAAACATCATTTTCGAGTAACTTGACTAATCAGGTCTTAATTTCTAGTTAGTTGACTAAGTAGTATTTGTCAGACCCGATACTATTTCTGAGAGACTTGGTTGACGGGCAACTACTTTCTTGGACCAGTCAGTCATGGTACTTAAAGCACTTTGCATAAGTCCAGTTGTACAAGGTATTACCTCTACTAGAAGTCGTGCTTTGCCTGATTGCGTATTATTTTCTACTACTTTGGCTTACTGGTACTACTCATCCGAAGTAAAAGTACTTGCTAGTACGTTTCTAGTAGGTTGACTAACCTGATACTATTTCTAGGACCTCAGTCGACTGGGTCCTATTTCTGGTACCTTAACTGACCTTGTACCGATATTGACTACCTTGGGTGGCGTGAGGACAATATCTATCTAGTAAGGGGTCAAATGAGTTCCCCAGTAATAAGAGTGCAGTAATAAAATTAAAAAAAAAATGCCTGGGGAAAATGGCAGCTAAAAAAAAAAAAAAAAAAAGCACAAGGACCACATTCCGTGTAAGTTCCTCATGATGTCATCGACAGCATCTTCTCAGAGGGAAGTGGCAACGGAGCTTAGAATAAGTTCCTCATGATGTCATCGGCAGCATGAGGTATTTTTCCATGAGTAAATATTTGGAGAAATGTGAAATCTCAGACGTGTTTGCGGTGATCACCGTGCGAGACCTGACGAGACAAAGACCTGACGCACGCCGGGGGCGCGACCGCCAAATAATTGTCCCCGGACGTGCCGGACAAGATTAGCTAGTGGAACCGGAGCCGAATGGCGACGCGTACGGTTGGCGAGTCCATCCTCGCAACCTAACCGATGGTTGAGTGGCGGCTTTGCATTTTCAAACCGGATCTTCTCAGAGGGAAGTGGCAACGGAGCTTAGAATGCCACAGACCGACGTCGATAGCTCACAGTTAGGTGGGCGAGACCGGAGGAGTCACAGAGAGGCATAGGAACAGACGTCCTTGGACGTTTTCAAGGCTCAGTCACCTGCCATTGCTCGGCTTGGTGCGCACAAATCGTAAAATCTTGTCTCAAAAACAGAGACGCGCATGAAATTTCTCTTCCGGTCTTCCTCTCGAAACAGGAGACAGGAACCGTGCGGGATCACACGTCATCCCGTAAAAACAAACGGCAGCAGACCGTCCTGGATTCACACCGATGTGAGCAAAGAGGACCGGAGGCGGGAGCCGCGTAGCGAAAAAAAATACTTTGGAAGTACTCCTTGTATACGTGCAGGCAAAAACAATCTTTTATAATTATACTACCGGTACCAAAAAAAAATACTTGGTTTAGTTTTATTTACCGAGACTTCCTGGATCATCAGCCAGGGCGCTCCAATCCGGAAATAGTAGTTTTCAACTTTTTGCGAGTAGTGTATCGAAAAGGAAATTGTCTTAAAGGTTCTACGCAAATATTTGCTTTGGTCCATTAAAACGAAATCAGATTTGCTATTTGGAAGTTAGCCTCACGCTGTCTTTGATGTTTCGAAAAATGTTAATTCGCTTCCTTGGCCAAGAGTCAACTCTGGCTAACAACAAGTATCAAACCTGCCTGGTGACACATCATCTTGAGTCTCCACTTTTTGTTTAGGTTTTTTTTTTTTCAAACTGGCAAACGGGGTGTGTTGTTTCCGGAGAGTCGACTTAAAAAAAAGAAAAAAGTGTACCAGCGAGACCGGGCGGCAGCTCCGGTTCTGAGCAAACTGGTCGA
The DNA here is from genome assembly GCF_001891065.2 of Hippocampus comes. NCBI lineage: Eukaryota > Metazoa > Chordata > Actinopteri > Syngnathiformes > Syngnathidae > Hippocampus > Hippocampus comes. The sequence goes on from NW_017805386.1 coordinate 425,112, forward strand.
GTGCGTCGTGGCTGACGGGTTTGCTGCTGCCGCTGCCGCAACGTGGTCCTGTAATTACACGCAGAGTTCTTCTTGTTGCTAAATTCAGCACGTGAGAGCTCCTTGGAAGCCAGCGATGCCCAAAATAAGGCAAGCCTTGGATTCCATGCTGTTTTTCTTTGCTTCAACTCATTGAATGAGTTCATCAAAAAAGGTCAAAGGTTCTCATTTTTAAGCTTAGTGTGACCGTCAAAACGGGAATCTCACCGCTGGGAACAGAAGCTAATTTCTATTAACCTGTCTATGGGGTTGCACATTATTTGTTAGCATTAAACTAGCAGACTTTTGCTATCTTCTATTGACATTTTGATGGTTCGATGTAAATTTTTTTTTTTTCCAGGCTAGGTGGATGAGTGGCTAGCACCCCCCCCCCACACACACACACACACACAGTTTTGAGGGTCAGGGGTTCAAATCTGGGGTGAAGCCTAGCGATGCTCGTGCGGGTTTTCATTCGGGACGCCGGCTTCGACCCGTTTGCTTTTGACACCCGAGTGACCATCCTTGACCCGCCTGTCAAGCATTCCCTTTATACACACACACACACACACACACACACACACACACACACACACACACACACACACACACACACACACACACACACACACACACAACAGACGTGTGTGCGGGGTGAGTGGTTGCCATGGAGATGGCGCATGGCCGTAAACAGTAGGAGCAGTGTTCACCTCGCTTGAATGGTTTAGTGTGTGAGACTCTCAGCCCGGCCTGCTCCTCATAAAGGCACCTCTCTTCTATGTCCATAATATATGCCTTTTTTTCTCTTTTTTTTTAATAAACTATAACAAGCAGACGCCGTCTAATTTGAAAAAACGAAAATCAAAATCGCTCCAATCCCAATCATAAATCCAACCCTCTCTAATCTGGGATTAGGGGGAATCTGCGGCCGCCGCTCTTAGTGCGGCTCAATGGCATCGAGTGCTGTAGCCTCGTCCAAGTTGTAGCGCCGCTCGCCGGGGGCCTCGCTGGTCTTCATCACTTGACACGCCGAGCGGAAACGCATTCCGACTGGCCGTTTTTCCGGTCCTCAAACTGTCAGCGGTCACGAGAAATCGTAATCTTGGATGACAAAACTATACCTGCTGTGAATTCAAATAAAAGTGCCGGCAAAGCGTCCGGCCCAGAAGCTCATCTCAATTTGCTAACCTGTCGCGTTGTGCCGGCAGATGTTGGACAAGCACCGGGCCTTGGATAGCATGGTGGAGCTGCTGCAGGTCTACGGGGAGGAGGACGAGGCCTACGGCCAGATGCTGGACGCCGCCACGCAGCTCTACCACTACCTGCTGCAGCCTTTCAGGGACATGAGGGAGCTGGCCATGCTAAGGCGCCAGCAGATTAAGGTGACGCACACGCACGGGCACGCACGGATCCAAAGGCCATCTGTTTGAGGGCTTAGTAGCAGTGCCGACTACCTAGTTTGTCCTGGAGCAAAGCCGAATACGCACGCTGGGTTTTTTTACACACTTGCGGCCGTATCTCGCCTGTGACGTTTTCCTTTAAAAAAAAAAAAAAAAAAAGTGGCCACAAAAATTGGTCGACACGTTCACGTTTTCTGCATCGAGAGTAAAACAAAAAAAAAATATTGAATACAAGGTCTTGGAAGCAACTTGTCCAGTATTACGCGTCACTCAGAGCCGTTTGTATTATTTAAAGGCAAGTAAAGCGCAAGCACCCGCTTGCCTGGCTCTGGCGGCACACCTGTATGCAAATCACGCCGGGACTGGCCTGGCCGGAGGTTGGCTCCGGGGGAAATTGACGATGGGGCATTTTGGACCGCCCTCATCTTCAAGGATAAAGACAGACAATTTGCTCTGGCATTGCATTTTCCGGCAAGCTCGGCGTATGGTTCCTGAAGGCGGAACCGCCGGACGGGTTTTACGGCCGCTCGCGAGCCGTCGCGAGCTCGAGGGCCCGCTCTGCGCCTTGCGACGAGAGGATTACGTTTTCTTTTGTGTCGAACATCTTTCGCAGTGACTGGATTCATGAGAACTACGATGACTGTCGGACCGATAATCCTTTCAAGAGAACAAAAATTGGAGATTTGAAATCTGATCTTGACTTTGAAGGGCGTATCATACACAGTACAGTACACAGAGGCCTCTTTGTGTGCTCGTGCGGTTGTACACGTTTCCGGCCACTGATCCATCCCCCCCTCCGCATTTCTCCCCTTCACTTGTTCCCAACGTCGAGCTCCTTTTCTGCCTCACGTGCACACACACTCGCTAGTTGCGGTACAGCCTGTACGCACATCTGCTTTACATTTAGGCCCTGGCTTCCTTGAGAGCGCGTCAGGCGAGCCGTTCCAGAGGGACCGAGGGGGATGGTGGACGTTTCGGCGTTTGTTCCTCGTAGGGGTTACTCGAATGGTCCCCTTGGCCTCACTCGTAGAACGACTTTGGCGTACGACCGCGAAGACACGTGACGCCAAACTGTGCGAAAGTTGACAGAGAAATCTTGCAACCGTCCACCTCGGTCCCACACTTGTGGCGCCATCTGCTGCTCACGGTGTACATTACACCTCCCTGACGGGCCGGCAATCTCTCTTTCGGGTCAGATCACGCTGGAGACGGAGCGCCTGGGGCCTCACCGGGTGGACGGCCTGAGGAGGGAGGACGAGGAGTGGCAGAAGAAAGGGCACGCGGCCGTCCTCGCCGTCCAGGACCTGACCGTCAAGTTCTTTGAAACCACCAATCGAGCGCAGAAAGGTAAAGCGCGTCGGCGTAGCGCCGGCCCCGCCATCCGGCACGCCACAAAGCGGCTCTCGCATGCGTGCGTTTCAGCGCTGTACGAGCGTATGCGCGCCGACCAGCGGCGGCTCGGCAAGTCGGCGTGGGGGGCGGCGGTGGAGCGCATGGAGCGGCTGCAGTACTCCGTCTCCAAAGAAACGCTGCAGCTGATGCGGGCCAAGGAAATCTGCCTCGAACAGAGGAAGCACGGCCTCAAGGAGGAGGTAGAGAGCCAGCGCGTGTGTGGGTGTGTGTGTGTGTCACCAAAACAGGCAGAGACCAGGTTGTGTCTAAAAAGATACTTTCCTTCAAAACTCCCCATGTCAGTCAGAGCCAGTACTAAAAACGCATTTTGTATTGTTTTCTGAGCGCAAGGTTTTGCTGTAGTTTGGTAACGCTGGCATAACGCATCTCCCTGTCCCTCTCTATTTGTGTGTTGAATGTTCGAGTTGGATTTCGTGTTGAATATGACAAATGTGATTACAGGAACCTCACCTGTGTGTTGTTTCTTTTGGGGTGGGTGGGGCAGATGCGAAGTCTGCAGGGAGGCGAGGACGCCATGCTGCACCTGGACCGGCTGGAGGCGCTCTACTACGAACTCCAGCTGCAGCTGTACGACATCCAGGCCGAAGTGCTGCGCTGCGAAGAGCTGCTGCTCACCGCGCAGTTGCAGAGCCTGCGCAGACAGATTACAGGTGAGACCGCCGCTTGCCGGAAAAATACCCTCGCCTTTCCGCGCTCGTCGAAAAGGGGGCGGACCTTTTTCTTGGTTTGTTTTCCCGGCAGAGAGGCAGGACGAGGTGGTGTACTACGATGCCTTTGAGAGCCCGGACGCCATGGAGGGGGCGGAGGACCCGGCCGGACCCCCGCCCGCGCCGCCCCTCCGTGATGATGAAGAACTGGGGAGGCTGCGGCAGAGGACTCGGCAGCTGGAGGCCCGCAGGGGACGCATCACCTCCAAGAAAGTCTACCTCAAAAACAAGAAGGTGACCCGGCCGCCGACGGTTGATTGGCGAGCGAGCATTTCTCATTTCTCCCCCGAGGAGTCGTCATCCTGTTTTCCTTCCTCTCGGAACAGGAAATCTGCATCTCCAATCATAAGCAGAAAGTTGAAGCGCGTCGGGGCGCCCTCGCCCAGTGCACGCCCCTGCAGGTAAGGCCCACGCCCCCGGCCGGAGCCGCGCCGGGATGCGAACGTGACGCCGGCTGCTTTTGCGCTGCAGGTGCGCGAAACGGAGGAAGGGGAAGCAGAGCGGAATGCGCGAGTGAGTCTGGAGAGGCAGAAAACTCTGGAGCGACTTCGCAGCCTCAAGCAGGTAAAGCGCCTCCGGGCCCTCTTCAAATGACGCCTCGTGCCGCTGCCGCATCTTTTCTCATCCAATTCTTTCTGACGTTCGTGTGTTTCCGAGCCAATGATTCCTCAAGGTCTTGCACCCGTGTCCGATAATTGCCGCGCCGGTTTCCACTCAGCGTTATCCAGGTCACGTGACGCTCAAGTCCAGTCGCCTGAGGCTGCTTCAGACGCGGCGGCGGGCGAGTCAGCCCGCCTGCACGCAGGCGGCCGGCGTCCAGACCGAGCGCGTCACCTCGGACCTGCCGGAACTCGCCGCGCCTCCCGCGGGGGACGCCGGCGAGTCCTTCCCCGCCATCCACGCAGACGACCTGGACTCGTCTCCCGTGTTCCTCTCCTTGCCGACGTCCGTCGTCACTCTGGGTGGAGCCCCTGCGCCGCCCCCGCCGCCTCCGCCGCCTCCGCTCCCTCCTCTGGCGCCCCGATCCGAAGCGGCCGAGCCGCGTCCGGCGTTGCCGCGGGAGTCCAAGCCCGCCTCGCTCCCCCTGGCTCCCATCTCGCCCCGCTTCTTCGACAGCAGCCAGCTGCTGACGGCCAGGAAGAAGCTGAGGAAGACGTCGGCTGAGGACGCTGCGCAGTGGAGGAGAGGTGAGAGACGCCATCAACGCACCCCTCGCAAAAATAACACAACAACGTAACCGATGAGTTTACTCCCACAAAAACACTCAACTTATCCCGAATAGGTTTTTCTCATTTACAGAGTCAACACATTGCTGAAAAAAAGTGAGGTCAATGTCTTTTGAGTCAGATTTTGATTTGATTTCCTACACAAAGTAGATTTTACACCGGGAGAGTGTTGTATTCACAATAAAATAACCATCTCTTTAAATCTAAATCTTTTTTAAAAAATGTTACAATGGATTTTAATGGTATTTAAAATGTAGTAACAGTTTACATGGTATGAATCGATCTTTTATTTTTGCCACTTAAAATACCAACTTGAAAAGCAAAATTGCTTGCTTTCATTTTTAATGTCCACCAAATAAATACATTTATTTCATGAATAAGGAACTCATAATGATCCAATTTTAGGAAAAAAAAAAACGTGATCGTGCCACAAAATATTCCAGGACGGTTGATGATGGAATCATGTATTCAACGGCATACTGGCATGTGGTTGTAAGCAGGCGCCTTTTTTTGTTTTGTTTGTTTTTTTTGGGGTATCCGGTACGGTCAGCGAGCTCCCCGATGGACGAGGTCCTGGCATCGCTGAAGCGCGGCAGCTTCCACCTGCGTAAAGCCGAACTGCGCGTCCTCGCCCCCGACCCGGACGACGACGGCGAGAACATCCTGGCGCAGATCCGGCAGGGCGTGCGTCTCCGGCAGGTGCGCGCGCCGCCAGAGCGGCCGCGTCGCGCCGAACGCTTTGCGCATTCGGCCGACGCCCTGACGCAAAGCATCCACGAGGCCCTGCGCAGGATCAAGGAGGCATCGCCCGAGTCCGAGTCGGAGGACGAGGGCCTGCCCTGCACCGATTGGGAGAACTAGAAGCGCCTGATTTTTTTTCGGGGGGGGAGATTCAATGTGGGTTTTGTACAAGTGGACCACTAAACGTGTTTGTCATCCCTGTACGTTGATGTTTGTCGTCGTACTGTACGTTCCTTGAAGGAGGTGCACATGGAAATGCACAAGTATTCCAAGTTTTTTTTTCCCCCCCCATTATCATTTCATCATCTTCTATTACCAAATTCAAAATGTTCTGTCATGTTTTCCCTTTCGTGTTGCGTGGGCTAACGATGCGCGACTTCTGAGCCTTTGTCGTCAGCCATGGTAAAGCAACGATACGATAGTTCTGGAGCTCCGTTTTTATTGCCGGCGAGTTTTGGAGCTCAGTTTGGAAGCCATTGAAAACAACCACATGAGCTCTGGCTCGCCGTTTCAAAACAATGATAAGTACATTCTGGAGCTTAGCGTTTTATCTATCTCAAGCAGCAATATGGAAGTTCCAAGGCTCATTTTAATTAGCCCGTTTTGGAGCTCATTTTGTCAGTCAACTAAACGAAGAATATGCAACTTTGGGGGTTGATTTGATCAGTTGTTTTGGAATTGGATTTTATCAGCCGTTTAAAGCAACCATACTAGCGTTCTGGAGCTCAAAATAGTTTCTCCCCAACACACTGCCTTGGCCCTCGATGCTGATTACAATGTTTTGTTTTCCATTGATTTTTGTACCTGTATTTTCTTTTCTTTTTTTAAGATATATGAAGTGTGCCGTGTGTGCGTGTTTGATTTGTTTTTAACATCCATCCCATGTATGAAATGTGTCAAACGTACTGTCCAACCGTGGAGCAACACTCTAGCTCCCGCGGGGAAAGTCGAGGTGGGAGTTAGCTTAGCATTAGCATCACAGCTCGAACAGGAATTTTGAGGCGGAGTTAACTTAGCCTCACAGCGCTAACAGAAATGGAAAAGAAGCGTATAAGTTTTGGATTCTTCTTTTTCCCCTGAAAGCTGCTAGTGTGTTGCTTCTCCCCCCCATTTAAAGGAATAAGTCTGCTTTTGTGATGGCTTTTATTTTGAAGTTTGACACAATTTGTACTCAGACCTCGCAACAGACGTGCAATAAGACGCCACGTGTCATTGTACACGTCCCAAAAATATATATGTCTGCATGCCTATGTGTATTCAAGTATTTATTGATGCTTCAAATTTAGAAAAAAAAAAGATTCTTATATCTGTTTTTTTTATGCTCTCCTGACATTCCTCCTTCCTTTTTGCTTTACTTTAAAAATAAACACCAAAAAAAACAAAGGTTGAGTCACTAACTTAATGACCAAGGTTTGTAATTCATTTCAATGGGACATGTACGGTGTGCCTTTGTAGTGCTTTTCAAAACGGAAAATAGCACGCCTTGGCTGCCAGAAGGTGGTGTGGTTGTTTTCAATTCACAAAATGTAATTTTCAATTTCAATAGATACCAAACCAATGCAATTGCTACCATTTCAAGTTTTTGCTTGAAAATAAAAAAAAGATCCTACCTCAATAAATAGTAATTGGTCGACTGACAGCTCATATCTCAGGGCACCACGACCACATGTATACAGCCACCTCGTTCCTCTGCCAATGACGGACGGGTGAGCCTGGCTGGGCAAAGTTGTGGGGCGGAAGAGCCACTTTGTTTGGACGGCTGAAGCACTCTCATGTCACAGCCAAAAGGTAAGCAGAGCTGCAGTGTTGTGTACACAGATAACAAGAGCGCTACCAGTATGGGCTTCTAACGATAATGTTGGGCTAAGTTGTTGACAGATGTCAGCAGGCTACTTGCTTTGGGCCTCGACATGCTTAAGACCGCCGCGTTCCTTGACAAATGCCGTTTGGGTGGCTTGGTGACGAAACGCGGCACAATCGTTGGCAGCTCTGTTTCTTTGATTCAGCGCTCATTATACTATGCCACTTCAAATTACTTTGCCCAAATATGACACTTTTCTTGAAGATGACCTTTTTTCTTCAACTCTTTCAAAGTATTCATACTTGTACGATTACAAAAACAATTCTCAAAAATATGTCCTCTGATTTTTTTTTCTCTTTATTTAAAAAAATGCATACATCTCAAATTTCATCGACTTTTTACTTCGAAACTCCAAAATGACAATTAGTCAGCATCAACATTTTAATTCAAATACTTTTGACGACAAGCCCTTAAAGTCGCGAGGTGTTTCTCAGACGTTTTTTTTTTTTTTGGCAATAAATCAACTGACTATAAAAGGCAATGCCAGCGAAAAAAAAAATTGTCGAGGGAAGAAAAAAAACGTTTGGCAAAAAAAAAGTATCTAACAAGCTTTCGTTACTTGACAAATAGTTAAAAAATATTGCCAGTTTTCAAAGAATGATTTCTTCAATTCACTCAAAGGTTTCACCACAGAAGGTGAAAAGCAAAGTACCTGAAAGTGACGAAGCCTGGGCTAAACCCTCAGCCGCGTCGTCGTCTTTGTATTGCTGCTTGGCGGCTCGCCGTCGCCCTCCCGGGTCCTACGAGAGAACAGCGTACCGTCGTCAAGCCCTCGCACCATTGGTTAATTCGGCTGATGATGTCGTTTGCAAAAAGGAGAAAAAAGGCGGGAGCGAGCCCTCCGAGTTGGATGATTGAATAAGCAAGAAGAAAAAAAAAAAACATGACGGCAGTAAAGGCTTCATCATGATCCCAGCCGTTCACTTGGCTGGTGTAAACCAGCCGAGTGGGTGTGGCAAAAAAGGTGAGCGAGTACCATAAATGCGTAGAAAGTATGTAAACATTGCGGGGACGTGATGGCGGCAGTGAAAAGTGGCGCCCACCATTGAGCTGCGTTCCAGTGACGTCCCCAGTTGCATCTGAGCCGCAATCGACAACTCCGTGGTGTATCTGAGCGGCAGTCGAGCGGCAAACGAGTCCCCCCCCCCGCCCCCATCCCCAGGTGCACCGGAGGTGCAATCGATTTGCTTCGCCGGTGCATCCGAGCTGCGATCGAACCGACCCCCGGGTGTGCGCGAGCTACCATGGAGCCGCATCCCAGGTGCGCTTGAGTTGCGACCCAAGTGCATCCGAGCTGCAATCGAAGTGCATTCGAGGCGCGGGCGAGGTGCACACGTGCCGCAACTCGATCGGCATCGGAGCACCGCTGGGTCGGCAGCCCTAGCTGCACTCCAGCATCTTGGCGAGAGCGTCGCGCAGCTCGCTCAGCTCCGAGATCTTGCCGTCGAGCAGCTGCAGCAGCGAGCGCAGACTCTGGCGGAAGACTTCGCGCTCCCGCAGATTGGCGTTCAGGCGTCGCTCCAGCTCGCCCAGCTGCACCTCCAGCGCCTCGTTACGACGCTCCACTTCCTGGGAAAAGAAGAACAACCCCCAAAACGTCAAAACGCAACTTTTGGGACGGAGCAGGGAAGAAATCCAGATTCTTTGACAATCCGATTTTTGCCGCATCACAGTATTGGATATAGATCGGTAATTCAGCTGTGCCGTTTTATTTTGAAAGTGAACAGGGAGTCTACCGTAACGGTTAAAAGTAAAAAATAAACAGGAAGTCAACTGCTTTCAGGAAGGCCGTGAACTGGAAGCCCGCTATTTGCTTTGAATATGAACACAAGTGAACCATTTAGGTTAGAACCTAGAGAGGAAGTCAACCATTTTGGTGACGTCATGAACAGCAAGTCAACCATTGAAGTTAAAACCTGGACAGGAAGTGGGCCGTTTTTGGGTGGAAGCTGCCATTTCCACGCTCACCTGTAGCTTGTGCGCGAGCGAGTCTCTTTGGGACTGAAAGCGGTTGGCACTCTGCACCTCTGCTTTGAGACACTCCAACTCCTGTCGCCAGAGACAAAGAGCGGCTAGAGCCGAGGTACCAGTTCAAAAGTCGAGGCGTGATGGCGGCGAACGTACGTCCTCCTTGGCCTTCAGCGCCGCCTCCATCTCCTCGATGGTGCGGTTCAGCTCCGTTTTTGCCGATCTGGCCGCCGTGCTCTGGCCGCTCACGCACTCCAGCTCCGTCACCTTTGACGCCCGCCGATTAAAAGGTCACGAGATAAACAAAACAAGCGACGCCGAATACAACAGTGTGGCAATTGTGCTAGCGGGTTGTGAGTTAGCCCGGGGCTTCTCAAATATTTGGGGTCCAAGGGGATGTGAAAAAAGTCCGAATGTGATCCTCCCGCCCCCCCGTTTGCGCGCGCGCCTACCCGTTTGTGGAGCCGCTCCGCTTCCTCCTGGTAGGCGGCCAGCTGCTGCTTCCACTGCTTAACGTTGGCCGTGGATTCCAGCAGCGCTGCCGTTAGCTTCGCGTTGTTGCCCTTCAACGCCGCCAACTCCGCCTCCAAGTGCTTCCCGATGCTGGAGGAACTACGGCCGTTGGGAAAGAGACCCCAGCCCCGTTAATGGGCGCTCAGCGTGCTATTGTGTGTTGATGTTTGATGGGCCTCTCCGTCTTGACGTGCTGCGCAACCCTCTGTACGAGCGATCAGAATGTGCCATTACGAACCCCATTTTGGGGTGCATCGCGATATCCGCAGCCGTACAATTTGATGCGGCTCAAAAGTGACGTTGCCTGCGTTGGTCGGGTGTGAACTCGGTGGTTGAATTTGACGTGCCGTCACCTGTGCGAGAAGGGAAGTGCGTTGTGGGAGGGTTCGGCTCGGGCCTCTGCGGGCTGAGGGCTGTCCGCCGCTGCTCTCTCGTCTTCTGCGCCGTTCACGCTCTCGGGCGTCAGCGGTGACTGCAAAGGGCGGCTAGGGGACGCCTGAAAAACAATCATTCGCGCCTTCAAAAATAGACATGTGCAAATACATGATTGACACACAGAGCCCTTTAAGTGGCGACAGCGGAGGCCCCTTCACCGTGGGTGCACGCAGCCTCAAAAAGAGCACAGAGGTTGGTCCGAGGGAACGTGACGGTGAGTATCAGAGAGCGACGAGGCCAGTGCGCCGCATTGGACGCGATGGCGAGGGTTTGGGGACTTCATGTTTGTAAGAGTGAGGAGAAAGGGGTCACCACGGAGGGGGCTTCACGTCACATTTACCTTCTTGGACGCGGGCAACACGCTCCTTCGGACAGTGCCGCCCTGCGGAGTTGTCGGGCAGAACAGAGGCGGGGGGGTTACGCTGATGGAAGTTGAAGGCTAGCTTAGTTGCTGGCTTGGCCAGCAGCTCAATTGCGCGCGGTTGGTAAATTCATGACAAAATCACTTCTCTGAAGAGTTTGCCGATTGAACGATTTTAGTGGGCAATCGAGTTTATTGCCCACGATGATTTTGGGCGCCAATACAACTTTGATTTCACAGCTTCTGTAGTTCAAAGTGCATCTTTGCTAACGTGACGGAAACTGCTACCAGAAGGTAGTTCAGAGGTAGCCAACTTAGCCATTATTTCAATTTTGCGACTCCTTCAAGCCATCTGGAGAGTAAAAAAAAAAAAAAAAAAAGAATTGCGACATCAGGGTGTCCATACGACAAGAAAAAACAAAAACAAAAAACGGTAGAGTCAATCATGCTGAACTTTGACAAAGACGCGGTTACAGGGCCGAAAGGATCAATGGAATGACTTGAATAACTCGATGACTTCAAAAAGATGAATCACAATCTCCGCCTCTGAGCTTCCGCGGTGATTTTGCGTCACTTGTTTTTACCGCAGACAAACCTGAGCTCCCACCAGCCAACTCTACACTGATTGGCTGACTCCCCCGCCACTCATGGAGCCAGAGGACAGAAACTAGCGTCAACGAGCTGCAGCGTGCGGCTTTACTCTTCAACAACAGACAATTAGACCGGCTCGTAGGCGAAGATTTGACGTTCAAATTGTTGAATGTCGTGAAATGTCGATGTCATGAGTTACGACTGAACAAAATCCACCTGCGGGGGCGCGCTGGTGAGCTCCACCTTCTCTTGCGATTTCTCCTTGGCAAGTCGCGCCGCCTCCTTGAACTCGGCAAACTTTTCCGCAAACTGGGAAAAACCAAAACAAAACAAAAAAGAACCATCCAATGGGTGGCGCCGTACTCGCGGTGAAAACAAATACAACATTCAAAAACCTTGCTCAAGTGGCCCTCGCACGAGAAGCCCAGCCCGTAGACGGTGTTGGCGCGGCTGTCGGCCCACTGGCCAAACTTCTGCGAGGTCTTGGTGAAGGTCATGTTGGGGGTGATGGTGCTGTTGATGACGGCCTGGGGAAGGTTTGACTTCATTTCCAAACACATTTCGCTCTAACTTCAGCAACTATGCGATTAGGCGCCGACATTGAGTGAGAACAGACCTTGGCTCCGTCCAGGCTGATGATGCGGTAAACGTTCCTGGTGCTGTCAAAAAAGTAAGAGACGGTGACGGCGTGTTTGCTGGTGGGAAGCCAGTTCTTCTTGGTGGTCGGGTCGATCTGGAAGATGTGCGCCCGCGTGCTGAAGATGGGCTGCTCACTGCACGGGGACAGACGCAGGTGACTTTTCAAATAATACACGGAATAATGTCAGGACGTAACTGTTGCTGTTGACCATGTGGGGTCGCCATCCTCACATTGCACACTAAAATATTGGTGACTTTGAGTGTGTGGGGCTTAAAAGGCGGGGCCTACTATGATGTGACAAGCAGTGTCATGTTTCCAGCACAGCCCGGATCCAAAGCGACCTTGGGTTTTGCATGCTGCCATTGTTCAAACTTAATCCCTTTTCGTCCCCCAAATGAAAAACGACAACGCGATGGGGAAGCCACAGGAATTTGTTGTGGCGAAAGACGTTTTCAAAAGAAGCTGTTCCCGGTCACAGTATCACCATCGTAAGAACCTTCCTGTGATTCGGAGTGAATGATTCCATCAATAAAAGCTGCGCACGTGATGGGCTCCTCCCCAGCGTAATTCGAAATAATCTGACTGCAAAACACGCAGCCGTTTTGGCAGCCGTAAACCGGCATGACTGATTTAGATGCTGCGTCGCCACGGCAACGAGGCAACAGGCCACGTGACCGCATCTCTCTCACCCTCCCACAAAAACTCACTCAGCCAGTCTGATGTGATCCGCTATTAGGAGGTGGACTTGTTTAGATGTTACGTACAGTTTAAAAGATGTTATCATGGGAATGTAAACCATGTATGTTTTTCCCCAGACGATATATTGAAGATAAATGACATTTTATGATGGCGAGAATACAAAAATTTAACTTGTGGAAGGTACAACCCCACCGTTAAAAGGAGGTTCACTGAATTGGTCAGAAAAAGAACCAAACTGCTGACTTTTGGAAAAAACTCAAAAAACAGTCGTGCCAGTGCGTTTTCATCCACACCCCGAATGGCGACGGCGTGTTGCCGAATTGACACGCGACATGATGCGTCAGTCAGTCTGTGTGAGTGGATTTATTGACAGCTGCTGTCCTCGCGAGCGGCTTTAATCTCCTGTGAGTGTTTATTAAGCGAGCCAGCGGTGGCTACCCAGCTAGGCTAGGCTAGTAACGGCTATCAGTGCTGCCGCTGGTAGGCGAGCGTTGACGAGCTGACAAGTGACGCGCAGGACTGTGCCGCGGAGCGCGAAAACAAACCCCGCTGGCGATTTGGCTTTAGCACCGCACGGCAAATAACAAGCGCAGAATACGTACCCCATGGTTGCTGGTGTCGTCCGATCGTTCCCCAAGATGCTCCCCTCCAGCCGCCGCCCGCCCCCGCTGGTCCTCTCGCTCCTGTCCGCGCTCTCACGATTCACTCCGACATGGCTTGACGCGTTGGCGGCCGTCGGTGCACAAGTGCCCGAAGTGGCATGATGATGATTACCGCGAACGCTCTGCCTCCGCCGCCCGGCTAGCACCTGCTAACACCTGCTAGCATCACTCGGCTCGACTCATGAAAGCTCCAGTCGGCTCGAAGCAATTAAAACTCACGTTTGTTACGAGTTGCTGCGAAATGCACTCAAGCGAGGTTATTATTAGTATTGGGTTTTTATGTTTTGTTATTGTAAAATCCCCGTGTAAACTCACTATTGTACATCATTCGTTACTAGCTTTATGGCTAGTGGGTTCCATAAAGTGGGGAGACGTACGACAGTGGCGTCATCACGTAAAACTTTACATTTCACGCGATTGGCTGAATGTTACGAGGGGGAGGGGGAATTTGACAGACATGTATCCAGGGTTTCATTTATTCACTCTACCAGTGTTTTTTGTAACACATTTTAATATATCGATGCGCGTATAAATGTTGCCACTCATATAAAAGCTACATTAAAATTAAGTACAAAGCAGCGTATATCATTATCGACCACTTCTACGTTTGCTACTTAGTGTGCTTTGTTTCATGTTCCAAAAATGGACGAGTTTCAAATATCGACAAAGCCTTTATTGTTTGCCCTCTGACAGATAGTTCGTTTTCTCAACCCCGCCTTGACCCATGCCTGCATCTCCAATGGATTTAAACACAAATTCCTGTACATGAATTCACTGTGAAAGGTCTTTATCTAGCTCAGGAAATCGATTTTTTTCAAATTTACACTTTTTAGTTATTGATAAACATAACCATTCAAAATCTTTGCAGTACAAGGGTGGAGAGGGTCCCATGACTTGACCCCGCGAATGACTTCAGACCTCATGCAGACAAACACATGGAGCCCACCTGGGAATAGTGTAACATGTCATAATATTATGCTGTAAAAATACGTGTGCATGAATGAAATCATATCAAATCTATTTTATCTGATATCGCAAAAAACTGTGCCAAAAGGATTTACAAGTCAAGAGTTGACAAAGCGACGAAATACAGTAACCCTAACCCTCTCCTGCCTTCGCTTCGTGTAAACAACCCCTGGGAGAGGAGGCGGCTAGCTGGGCTGTAGCGTTCACCACCACCGAGCTCGCGCTAAAAGTTAGCTACTCGCGATGGAGCATGCCTCCCCCAGCCCGCCACGTTGCTGCGCCAAAGACGACGAGGAGGAGGAGGACGACGACGACGACGACGAGCCCCCGGAAACTTCGAGTGACGACGACTGCTTGGACGACGTGTTCGGCGACCTGGCGGCGCTGCCGGTAGAGGTTAGCGAGCGAAGACCGACGTGTTTACGGTGCCGGTGAGCAAAATTATCACACTGACTGAAGCTAAGCTAATGCTAAGCGAATGGACCCCAGGCCCCCAGCCCAGCAGTGCAAAGACGCCATTGGCCAGTTTTTTTGTTTTTGTTTTGTTTTTTTTGTTTTTTAAGGGGAGGGGGTGAAATGCTTGCTCCAAACAGAAAGCCATCAGACCGTGTGTTTGCTCTAGTCGTGAAACTTACGAGAAGAAATGGCGGCTGGTTGAATGATTTTTCCTCCTCTCATCATGTAGTCGCCCTGAGAAGGTGTGTCTGTGTCCCTTCCTACCCGCGCAACCTCTGGACGTGTCCACATGTCTCTACATCGTTCAACACCCTGCAGAGGTGAGCCCTTTACCGCAGTGTTTCGGTGCATTTACACCCTGAATTCTAATGCCTGGTGAGTATGATGTACATGTCGTTTTTTTGATACTCTATTTTCATGCCATTATTGGACTCTCAGAGATTGTTTCTGTGCGCCAGTAGGTGTTGCTGTTTTGGTGAGCAACACCCAATGATGCTTGGCATGAAATTTGTTTAAAATGATGTGTTATTGTATAGATCTTGTTACATGTGTGCCTTGCTTTCAGGAGAGCCGAGTTCTTCGCACAGTACCTCTTCTTGCCGCATGTTTACCGCTAGGAAAGTGCAACGTCATTATCGGGAGGCGCTTTAACGAGGCAAAGTAAGCAGCACCCACTTGAACCCCTGATGTGCTGGAGCTTATCACAGCTGACCTCAGATAGAGGGCGGGGTACACCCTGATCTGACCCTCTGTACTGTGAGGCGGACGTGCTGAGCAGTTGTCCACCGTGTCGCCAAGAAAAAATATATTTTGAGATTTTATTTTTCCTTGGGCCCATACCATAGCTTCTGTTTTTCTTCTTTCTCGCTCTCAGGAACCCGGAGCTGGCCAAAGTGTGCCGGGACAGCCGGACTCTGATCCTCTACCCCGGCCCCAACTCCCAGAACCTGGAGGAGTTGGTACAGTTGCCAGAAGAGGGCGCCAAGACGCATAACATTATCCTTATCGATGGCACCTGGAGCCAGGCCAAGAACATTTTTCTCAAAAACAGCATGCTGCAACTTCCCAAGCAGGTGGGTGGAGTCAATGCGATAACAATTAGGCTGCCTTTGGAATCACTCCACCACATTGTGCCCTAAATGTTAAGTTTGCCCTTGTAGAGTGTTGTTCAAATGCTGAGTGGATATAGGTTTTAACCCTTATTTCGTGCCCTTAGTGCATCCCAATTTATAAAAACATACACCACTAACACACATCGAATGTAAAGAGTTAACTTTTCCCTGGGGGTCGTATGATAAGGACAAACGGTATACGGAGACGGTCTCAGATCAGCTTTCCAAGCCGCAGCAAAATGGAGTTGTGCATTGCATTGGATAAACAACATATGTCTGAGTATTTTTATGCTGTCTGTCTATGTGTGTTGCTCCACCCTTTGGGTTCCAGTAGCGAGTTGAGCACACAAGCGGTAGTAATTCCCAAAACAGCTTCAAAATCCGCAGACGATGACCCGACAATGTAAATTGATCAGGGAGAAGGGATGAGTGAATGATTCCAAAGGCAGTCGTTGTTTGCCGTCCTTATGGTCAATGCACGTTTGTGTCCACCAGGTGCAGCTCAACCGAAGTCTTTCAAGCCAGTATGTGATCCGCACGCAGCCCACCAACATCTGCCTGTCCACGCTGGAGTGCGCTGCCGTCGCTCTGTCCATACTGGAGTGCAATGATATTTTCCAAGAGGTACGGTACAACACAAATAGGGATGGACCATAAGTTCGAGTAGATATGTCTTAGTAGATTATTATTATTGCACAGGGACAAGCTTTGGTGACATTTTGGGTTGAAGGAACATTGTTGAAATGAGGGGAGAAGCTAACCTTGCCTGCAAGCTGAATTCTCGCTGTATTTGTGAGTTGACAAAACCCTGTGACTCCATCTTGTCGTGAGCCCGCTGATTTGCACCGAGCCACGCGACCAATTATAAAGCAACAATGTGATTGGGGGCGGGATGTGCGGCTGCAACAAAAGCTTTTCTCAGCTGACAATCCGCTCGAATCAAAAAATCTACCTTGGCTTATTGAAGACCCTTCATCCACACATTGACATTGCAAAAAGGTCTAAAAAAAAAATAAAAACAAAAAAAAATTGCAAGTTACAAACACTCAAAACCAAATGGCAAATGATACAGTTTGGATTCTAAGGAGCCTGTGTTCTTCCCGTGTTGTACCACAGGTACTGCTGAGGCCACTGAAGGCCCTGTGCACCTTCCAGCTGGAGCACGGCGCCCAGGTGCACCACAGCAAGGAACACCTGCTGAAGAACGGCATGTACGACAAAACCATGCCCAAGAACAAGCGCAAGATCAAGAGGCTGGAGAAGCTAGTGACCGACCGCAACTGCTTGCTGAGATGACCACGTGCGAACCAGCGTTGACAGGCTATAACAAGAATCTTTTTTTGGCTCACTTTTACAGGGACACTTTCGTTCCTGAGATTTTTCTTTTAATTGGTGTTGCTTTATTTAATGCGAATAAATTTGTGTTTTAATCGCACTTCCAAACATTCTTGCTTGTATTTTGTAACACCTTACAGGGTGTCTCCATGTGGTTTGGGGAAAAAAAAGGAACGAAAGGCTGTTAATAAGGGTTGGTCATCGCTTGAATTTGAACAATTCTTGTTCCAAAATGATTCTTGATTCCAATTCTTTCAGGAAGCAGGATTAAAACAGTTTTCATGGTTAAAATCACGCCTTGGCCATACTTTTTTTTTTTTTTCGCGAGCCGCAGCATCGACTAAAATGAACATTTGACATGGCTGTGTTGTTGACCTATTTCTAATTTAACATATTGTTTATTCAAAGAAACCAAACAACTTTGGCTGAAGAACTTTCACGCTAACTTAATGATAATGCATAATCGAAAACGCCATGGCTGGGCTAAGGTGAAGCATTGATAGCTGTGGTGTTGTGTGTATATTCTTGAAGCAGTGGGTATTGGAACATAAATGGTCGAGCAATAGATGTAGAGCGATAACTTAACAATACTCACAGGTATTTATATTCTTTTTCCATTGCAAAAAAAATATCCAGTCAATTTTGGGTCATTTGTGACACTTTTCTCTGTCTATATTTTAACGCCCCCTGGTGGCCAAGGCGCACTCAACAGAAGGAGGATAATTGGGGAGGGAATGGACCGGTGGGATTGATTGATTTCTTTCTTTCTTTGGGACAGTGCACATTAATCAAAACAAGAATAAACAGTGCAAATTTGCTGGACTTAGAATAAATGCTAGTTTTCAGCCTAGTCCCAAGGCAGGTTTCTTAATATAAACATAACATAAACAGTTGACATAAAATAACAAAATAATATTACACAACGGGGATTTTCATTCACTTCAATGTAAAAGATGGCTTGAGATACGAGTGTTTTGGGTTACGATAGTAGTCACGAATTAAACTCAAATCAATGCACTACTTTATATCTGTTGAACGATGGCTGCTCTTACAGGTCGGCAGTCATTATCCTTTCCCTCTTAGAGACACCCTGGGCGAGACGCTCAGAGCCGGAAGTTGTAGTTTGGCGATGGAGGGAGGGCTTGAGGAGCCGTGCTCCAACTGGCACGCATGCAAAGTAGATGAGTGACTCCAAAATCAACAGAGATCAAGTTGGAACGAGAATTATGAGGGGAAAAAATATTGCCGAGGTAGTACGCATGCTCAATGTTCGTCTCAGTCACGGGTGGCAAGGATATTCAACTCGCTCCTTTGAGGGGCGTGCCTACAGCCAAGCTAAGCTAGGAGGGTCAAAGTCGTCAGCACATCCCTCGTGTGGACGTTAAGAAAACCAAAAGACCGAGGATGCCGTCACAGTGTGCTGCATACCTTTGCGGACAACCGACAAGGAAAATGGGAATAACCGTCCATATGTTAACATGTTTAATGTTTATCTTTGATTTCAAACATTATGCATTGACAGCACACGTTTTGACACAGAAAAAGTAAACTTTATGAACATCGGCTAAAAATGTCCATGCGTTTCCGTTGATGGGAACGTCGCCCCTGCCAACATGACCGCCACGTAGGCACACGGGTCACGTCGGTCTGCTACGAAGCACTTAATGTGTGGGCTGGAACCACATAAATAAACGTATTGATACGTTTACATTTTAATGCCTGGATAAATCTGATAAGAAAATGATCCTGTGAATTTCTGTGTATATGGATTTTATATCGACGACTTGACGTGCAGTTAGTGATATTTTTCCTTTTAAGAGTGCCGCGCGTGCGCCTTGCTCGTCAGCAGAGGGCTCCGCGTTCCGCCATTTTTGTCGGCTGCCCCATTGTTCGCTCCGTGGCTTGTATTCTCCCCCGCCCCCAGTCTCGGCGGTATTATCGTCTTCGTACTGCGCCACAAAAACACTAGCGGACACGGTGTCACTGGCAGCTGCTCGCGACGGTCGTGGACTTGTCCTCCGCCCGGCGTTTGCAACTCGGTCTTGGCCAACAAGTTTGAAACAGGATGGACGATGAGCAGCCCAAAACCCTGTGAGTGTGCTTCGGTTGTCTTGTTAGCTTAGCTCACTTGTGTTGCTCACGTAACATGGAGCTAACGTGCTAACGTAACCAATCAGCCGGCGGACTCCAAACCCATACTGACCCTGATTAAAATGACACAATAGGCATAAATAACGTTGGTTCTTTTAAAGTATTTTCTGGATTAATGTAGAGAAAGGGCACGCTTTTACTACAGCAGCATGGACAATGTAATGCGCTGACAAGCTAATTTCAATAAGCGACCAATTAAAAATCGAGCATTTTGGGCCTTGATATTCATTTTTTTGTGTCCACATCTCTTTATTGTTTGCTCCTTCATGTATTCGCATTTTGATTCATTTACTTAACCGGGGCCAAGTGATATTCACGATGAAAACCGTTTGTCTGGACTGTATTTCCTGGTTTAAGATTAGCTCGGTGCTATTTTAAAAGCTAGCAGCTCGAGGTAAGTTCAGGTCAAATTAGAAGCATAGAGTACATATCGGCTCGTTATTCGCGGAGGGATAGGGACCAAGAGCCGCCGCGAATGGCAAAGTTTCTCAAAAAAATAGGCGCCACCCTTAAAAATGTTGTCTGTATTCATGTGTACATACTTAAGTATCACCAATCCATTGACAATCGAAAACTCTTCCTATAACATCACCCTTTAACATAAATGGGTTACAGATCATTTTGTCACTGCTTCACAACCATCAAAACAAACCAAAACCTTCCTGGCTCCTATTTGCCCCAAATCCTCTGACACTTGTTCATACTATCCCATTTAGAAACCTTCACCGCCTCGCACACAGTTGGAGCGTGAAAGGACTCTATACAACACCCGGGGTCTCGAAAATATTTCTTGTTCAGTCTTTCAACGTGCCCCACTTGTTGGGTACCACTTGTCTACGCTACACCTCTATCATCATCATAATCCATTAAAAAAAAAAGGCTATGTTTCCATCTGACATTTCCCCCTCTTGTTTGCTTGTGTACAGGTACGTGGGAAACCTGTCGCGAGATGTGACGGAAGCCCTTATCCTGGAGTTATTTGGCCAGATCGGACCCTGCAAGAGTTGTAAAATGATCGTAGATGTGAGTCCCTTGTTTTTTTTGTTTTGTTTTTCCCCCCCTCTCTCGTTTCATGTAGCTTATTCTGTTTGTCAAATCCAGTCCAGGAGATCAAATGTGGACTAGCTTTAGCGTGGTGATAGTCCGTATTTCCTCAAAAAGTGACTCTAGCTGACACCGTACTCCAACATATCGCAAGGGTACGTTGCCCTCTTGAATAAACAGTCCACTTCGAATACACTCTCTTTTTCCCTCTCAGGAAAAAATATCATGTTAACTTTTCTGATTGACTCTCTTCTGTACAAATAGCTTATGTACGGATTAGCTGCTAATAAATGTTAGCACCTTTTGCAATTGAGTAAATACAGGCCCAGAAGATTATTTACTCAAAGTAATGTTTCTTTGTTCATTAATTTATGCCGGTGACTTAAAGTGACAGGCAGAGAAATTCCCTGCAGTTCTGCTAGATGCCAGGTGGTACAATTACCCAGTGTATCTAGCCACTGCAGCCCAAACAAGGGCCGAGTTGCGTCACTGAACAAGCAGACTGGCCGACGCGTTCGCCAGGTACGAGCCGGCCAACACTCACTCTCATTCGTTGATGTCTACATCACTCACCAGGCCAGGCCCCACCTTTTAAAGCCTTCCACACGCAATCACGGAGGCGCCCTCATGTGGACAAAAATAACACCTGCAACTCGCATGCATGTTATTGTGTTTAAGAATGGAAAACAAATTTTTCCCCGATTATTCATTGCGGTAATCGATTCTGAATGTGTATTTGTATTTTTTTTGTCTCTCTCGTCCATTCCAGACGGCGGGTCACGATCCCTACTGCTTTGTGGAATTCTATGAGCATAGACACGCCATGGCCACCATTGCGGCCATGAACGGTCGGAAAATTCTGGGTAAGGTAAGCGATCTTATCCCCTTTGGCGTGAGCCTCTCGGACCGGGCTGGGTGTGCCATTCTTGACGAGTAACCCCCCCGACCCCACCCCAAAAAATGAGAAAATATTTTCAACCTTAAAAGCCCCAATTGTTTTATTGTATTGGGTGAAGGCGAAAGGATGATGATCCTCTCCTGCCTCTTTGACTGGTCTGTGTGTTGTCTTTTATTTATTTGCTGTACCACCTTCTTTCCATTAGCCGGCACACTTGTAGTAAGACAAACATTCAGTTGAAAATATTCTATTCCTCAACAGGTATTGAAGGAGCGTTTGAGGAGTAGAACAAGTTCGTAAAATTCACTTGTTTGTAAGTCCCTTGTTATTTGGACCTTACTTCCTTCAGTTTTTTGCTCCCAAATTTTTTGACTGCCATTTTTCCTGATTTATGAGGGTGTGACATCTTGATAGCCCATTCTTAAATTCTTACTGTGTGCTTAGTTTATGAAAAGGTACGTACAATTTATGAAAAAAAAAAAAACAATCTGCAGTGGTGTGTAATGATGCAGAACAGAAGCCACCACATTAAAAACAACAACCTCAAAATCAGCAAATTGAAGTAAAAGTGGTTTGTGACAAGTGGCCTAATCAGAACATAAGCGCTCTCCGCCTCCTTGATCACGTCTCATACGCTTCCCCTTGCCATGTTGTGTCTCTTTGCAGGAAGTCAAGGTCAACTGGGCCACCACGCCGACCAGCCAAAAGAAGGACACGAGCAGTACGTGCAAATAAACACCACAACTAAGATAGCAATATTGTCTTTCGGGATTGCCATTAAAATGAGTCAATGTGAAAAAGACAATCGAGCGATCGTCAAGACACGAAAAGCGTTTTCACTCGTGGAGGCGACACTTCATGCGCTACACTTTGTACACTCAAGCTAACGCTAATCTGTTCGTTCAAAAACTTGCTGCGGTCCTCTTTACCTTTTGGCTTGTGTATGGGCGGTGTTATGGAAATTAGCCCCGCGGTTCCACCCTCCCCCGCAAACTCTTCCCTCCTTGGTTGATGTGTTCGTGTGCGTTGTAAATGCGCAAATGGTGAAAACGTGTTTTAGGTCACTTCCACGTCTTTGTCGGAGATCTGAGTCCTGAGATCACCACAGACGACATCAAGGCGGCCTTTGGTCCCTTTGGGAAAATATCGTAAGTGAATAGTGTTGTGCTTTTCTATTTTATTTTTTTTAGTCCCTCTCGCTTAATGCTAGACCTCAATGCCGCCTGACTTGTGGCACCACACTGAAGGTGCGATGCTCTGAAATGAAATTTGCCGCCTTGTTTCTCTGTGTGCATTTATCTGCAGGGATTGTCGGGTGGTGAAGGACATGGCCACCGGCAAGTCCAAAGGCTACGGCTTTGTGTCCTTCTTCAACAAATGGGTGAGCGCTTCGTCTCGTCACGTCGCTTCATGCCCCGGACGGGCTGGGGGGCGCCGGCTTGACGTTGTTGTTGTTGTGCTTAGGATGCGGAGAACGCCATCCAGCAGATGGGAGGCCAGTGGCTGGGAGGAAGGCAGATCAGGACGAACTGGGCCACACGGAAGCCCACACCCAAAACCACCAATGAGAGTAAGTCTTGCAAGAACTACAGAAAGGCAATTTTTGAGGAAAATGTCTGTGAATGCTGAAGAGCTGACGAGGGACTGAAATGTTGTGGAATTGGATATTAAAGTGTATGGCGAGATTTGGGACTTTTTTCATTTGTCGGAAAAATGGAGGAAGAGGAGGAGGTGAATTTGTCAAATGTCTATTGCATCTATTTGCAATCTAGTCATGGAAGATGTGGAATCCTGAAAAAAAGTGTCCAAAAACTCTCTCCAAGATGCATCTGAAAGCACCGAACTCGATGAAGTTGAAATGTTTTGACTATGTTCAGGAACGTGGAAGGATTTGCTCAATTTTCTTCATGTAGAATCATGAACACAATGTGGGAATTTGGGCAACGTGAAAAAGAGTGCCATCAATGTCCAGAATTTACTGAACATTTTAAATTTGGAATTGCTGTGAGGGTTTCGGATCAATGTGCAAAGAGTCGAAACTCCTCAAATGCAGATGCAACTTTGGCACCTTAAAGTGCTTTGATTTTTCGGGCATCTGCTCCTGACGAACATTTCTGTTTTGTTTTTGTTTTTTTTTTTTTCAATTAAATGAAAAAAAAAAAATTTAGTTGCCCCAGGGTCCATGTTTGGACAATTCCAATGAATTGGAATCGCTAAATGTGTCAGAAAAGTTGCACATTTGGAAAACTTTACCCAGGAGATCAGGGAATGTTTTTAAGTGACATTGTATCATTCCAAACTCATGAAAGTAGAAAACGAACGTCAATGCCTTGTTGTGTCTGGCAGCGAGCAGCACGAAGCAGCTGTCCTTCGACGAGGTGGTCAACCAGTCCAGTCTCAGTAACTGCACCGTCTACTGCGGCGGAGTCACAGCAGGTCTCACTGGTGAGGATGTAGTATGAGAAATGGGCTTTTGAACTGTCTGGGGTGAGCGCGGTGACCTTTGCAAAGTCGTCACACCAACACAGTTCAGCGCAGATAGATTGAGGAGACACCTGGGAACACTTTTAAAATGGGGGAGGGGGGCGGGACCACCCACCTTTCTCCTGATGAGATCAACATTCAAATGCTTGTTTCTTCACAGAGCAAATCATGAGACAGACCTTCTCGCCTTTTGGACAAATCATGGAAATCCGCGTTTTCCCGGACAAGGGCTACTCGTTTGTGAGGTCAGTTTTGAAGCCATGAAGGCTTACCCGTTTTTGAGGCGCTGCTTTTACTCACAACGCGGCTGTGGTCAGCTGAGCGCAGTCAGCGGCGCCATATGCAGCCGTGTTGTCGCTATCAGTCTTCAGATTTTGCCAGTGTATGACTGTCACCTCAGTTTGGTCTCGCAGTTTATTCAGGCTGGTATAAAAGCGAATTCTATTGATGAGCATCATGTGCAGGATGTTCGGTTGTGTTGAATAATTGTAGCTGATGAGCGCATGAGGGATTTATGAATAAGTGCTTTGCCGCCATCTTGTGGCATTGATAGGCAGTGACAGCTACCCCAAAGCCGTTCTAGCGTCTGGTGACTTTTGATCAAGAGCGAGACTTGACTGTGTCTAGGTTCAACTCGCACGAGGCGGCCGCCCACGCCATCGTCTCCGTCAACGGCACGTCGGTGGAGGGCTTTGTGGTCAAGTGCTACTGGGGCAAGGAGACCACGGACATGGTCAACCCCATCCAACAGGTCCAGTTGCCTCAGAGCACGGTGAGCTTTGCGGCGCAGCCCTACAACCAGTGGGGGCAGTGGTACGGCAACACGCAGCAGATCGGCCAGTACGTGCCCAACGGCTGGCAGGTACCCAGCTATGGCGTCTACGGGCAGAGCTGGGATCAGCAGTGCTACAAGTGAGTGTTTGCGGGCCGCTTTTCCCCATCGCAGAATTAATTGCCCGAGGAAAGGAAAAAAAACGCACACAAAGATTTCAACAAAAAAGAAGAGTCCAGTTTGTTGGCCGTCAACTTTTTCAGATCACCAGGGAGTGGAAAACTGATGTTCTAGATAACCATAAAGAATAAACACTTTTTGGGGAAGGGGGTGTTAGGATTTTTGATATCAGTAATTTGAGCAGTTTTGCTGTTCGTTTAACGATGTGCGTGTTTTAATTTTGAGTATGCTAGTAGCATTTTTACCTAGATACCAAAATAAAGTCGAATATGTAACAGTAAAATGTTGCAGTATCGAATATTAAAAATAAGGAACCTCAATTTAGACATATTTGTACATTGGATATAAAATACACAAAACTCCTAAATATTGTGATAGAGGTGGTCAAAAAACAGCTTCCGTGTGCATGACTCAGCATGACTCAGACTTGATCTCAGACTTGATCTCAGTTTTACTGTTTTTCTGCTTTCTCCTGTCTTCGTTCTTAATTGCTTGTTTATTGTTGTATGTATGTATGATATTTGCTCCATGGACAGCACTTTGTATACCGCGGTGGTTGTTTTCAAGTGCTCCAGAAGTACAGTTGAGTTGAAACTTGTGTCTGAAACATAAAGCCCCCTCCATTTGTGTTTGTGTTCAGTCCTCTTCCTTCCGCCGCCGGGTGGACCGGCGTCGGCGCCGTCAGCAACGGGGGCATGGTGGAACCCGGCCAGGGCGTCAACGGCACCATGCTCGCCAACCAGGCTGGCTTTCACACCCACTGATCTCGCCCGCTGGACGCCACTCATTACACTCTGGTTAGGGACATCGGTTCGGCAATATTTTCTCTTTCTCTCCCCCAACCCCCCCACTTTTTTTTTTTTTTTTTTTTTAATTGGTTTGGTTTGGAGAAAAAAAGCGCACTCTGCGTCTTTTCCACCATCATGTACATGACAAGCTGAGCACAGCTACCATTTAGATCAGCAAAAGGCGATGTTGGATCAGGTCTTTGCCGTCGCCAGGTTTTGTTTTGCAGAGCCAAAGAGATTTTTTTTCTCCTCCCCACCCCCTCCCTCTCCCCGATCCGTGTTGTCTCGTCCCTCCCCTGTTAGTCCTGGCCAGTTCTCAGGGTGCTGAAGTCATTCTGTGAAATGTAGGAAATCACTGAGGAAGAAGCAAAGAATACGGACTGAGTAACCTGAACGATTTTGTGTGCATGAACTGATACTTTGACACACAAGTCGGGCTCTTATTACGCCCTTTCCGCTTCCCCCACCCGCTCCTACACCCCTCTCGATCCGAAAGAAGGACTACACCGTTTTTAATTTAGTCATTTTTCACCTTTCTCGGCTTGATAAAAGAGCTTTTTGCCTTTCTTTTGTTGTTAATTTTGGGTGACTTGACTGCGCAGTCACACCGCGATTTTGTTTCGGAAGCATCGAGCGGCTGCCAACTTTATTTTTTATCTTTTAAATTGGATTTTCAACTTCTCGCAGGGAAAACAACTGCCACGCTTGTCTTTACTTACCAGGCAGACAAATATTGCACAACTACTTAAAAAAAAAAAATCACTCAATTTGAAGTGTTTTTGTTTTGTTTTGCATTCCACCTTGTTTTGTAACATCATTTTGGAAGTCTTATTGTAAATAACTGAGCGCTCTGTTCAATTGTATCTGTATAAAGACATGATGTTCATTCGGGACACTTGTATGCGTGAATATGTGAGTACGAATATGACGGTATGAATGTGAGTTGATGTGG
This sequence comes from Hippocampus comes, assembly GCF_001891065.2. NCBI lineage: Eukaryota > Metazoa > Chordata > Actinopteri > Syngnathiformes > Syngnathidae > Hippocampus > Hippocampus comes. The sequence continues at coordinate 451,485 of NW_017805386.1, forward strand.
TGAGTACATAAGTGTGAACATTAGAATGTTTTATTATGGCAGTCACTGTCTGAAATGTGAGTGCGATTTGAAAACGAGTGCCCGAACGAGACTGAATTTGGGATTGTCTGTACATGAGTGTGTCAATGCGTGCGCGATTATAAGAGAGCGTGAATTTGCACGTCGTGTAAACGAATTTATGAGAGCGAAATTAATTTGTGACTAAATAAGTGGAAATGTGAGTGCGAAAGTATGCAAGAATGAATCCTGTCAGTAAATTTGCCAGTGAGTGAGTGAAAATATGGGAGACAAACTGAATTTGTGTCAATGAGTCTGCAAACCCGTTCGTCCATTTTCAGCACCGCTTCTCCCAGCTGACTTGGGGCGGAAAAACGGACAAGACCACGAACCGGTCCTTCAGTCGGTCACAGGGCGCACATGGAGACAAACGACCATTACACAAGCATATTGACACTGTTGCTGAGTCGGAATCAATCCCACGCAACCCGCACACAAGTCAGGCGAGTGTACCGCTACACTATCAGCGACTCGGTGTGTATGTCAAAACGTGTGAGGCCTCGCATGTGTTTTGGAGCTGTGAGTGTGTGTATGCGAATAAAAAGGCTGCGCGTGTATTTTCCGGTTCCCCAGCACGTTCAATTTTGTTTTGAGAAAATGACTCGCCGCCATCCTTGGACAATTTGCTGTACAGAAGCCAAGCAAAAGAATCGGCTGGTGGTTTAGCTAAACAATGTTGACAAGCTGTATTTTTGCGACGAACGGTGTGACGGGAGTGGGATAATAAATCTGTCACCAGTCTTTTGATATTTACGACAAGTCCCGCGACACCTCCCTCCGGGAGTCACCGCCCACTTTTTTCACGTGACTCCCTCGGACCAGTCCGAAGTGCCGTTACAGGCGCAATGCGGGTGTTGCGATGTAAGGAGCAATGGCGACGGACGAACGTATCTGGAGGCAGAAATGGAGCCCTGCTTGACCAAAGGGAACCTTCTCAGGTACCTGACGCGATATTTAGTCATAGTCACCTGCAGTGCTTGCACTTAAATAAAGTAAGACAATATAACGAGCCAAGGAGGGGTCAAGATTAACTTGTTTTATTCAAGTTCATCTCCGAATTACGTCAAGACTTTGGACCAATGCACGTCTGATACACAATTTCTCTGGTTCGGGGTTCGAAACTCAGGAGTGTTGTCCGTGCTTGCGCATGACTGTGAACGTATGCTCCCGCGAGCGATGGCGCTACACCGGGGGTGCTATAACCCCGTCAGAAATCGCGAAGTCCCCTTTAAGCTCTTCCAGTATTCTATTTGATATTGTAACGTAGATTTTACAATTATTTTCTCAGTCTGGGAGGGCGTCTCACGCCCACCGTTCACAAATCAAAGTGAAAAGAAAGAGGGCGATGGTGTATTCTATTTGATGCCACGGGGTGGAGGAAAAGGACTCCAGTTCCTTTTTGCCAGTCAGGCCCACAGTTCAGAGGTTGTCTGAATGAACCTCCTCCAGGGTGCCACTAGGTGGTGCCAAAGTACCGCTCTTATTGCTTGGCGTTGAGCTCAAAACAGAAGACGTGAATTTCAGAGGAAAATAAGAAGACCGTTTTAAAAACAAACTGAGACTCAGCAACTGTCAGCCTGGGAAATGGGGGGCAGGGGTGTACTGTATCCTGATGAGAGAGTAGGGGATGAGTGAATGAGTTTAAACACAGTCTAGACGTGTTTATTTTGAAAACCGTACACGCTAAATAATCCAATCATTTCCTTCTTGACCAGTCGGACAATGGAAAGCGTGTCACCTCCCATCATCCCACCGTTGTCCGCGCCCCCGCTAGCTGCCAAACAGGGGGACGTCCGCACCAAGGCGGCGGGGCCGGCCTCAACCCCGGCCTTCCTCTCCAACCTTGGGAGGGCCACCCTGCGCGGCATCCGCAAGTGTCCCCGCTGCGGCGTCTACAACGGCACCCGGGGGCTAAGCTGCAAGAACAAGGCATGCGGGATATCGCTCCGGAACGCCACCTCGGGGACCAGGGGGGGGCGGAAGGGCTCCGTGGATGCGGTCCGAGTGATCATCGACAGTGAGGGGCGAGACGGGAGGGAGCGGGATGACGAAGGAGCGAGCGGCATTCAGGTTGGTTGCACATGTATTTAACGTAGCTTCTTGTGGACGGACGGGCCCACATGTTGAATTCACTGATTGATATTAATTCCATACTAAACGTTCCACAAAGCTTTGTGTGAACATACCTGCCACGGCAAATGCAAACAAACAGCATGCTGCATGCTGCTTTTGCTGTGTGGTTGCTGTTCCTGTTCGCACGAGGATAAATCTCAATGCCGATCTCCGAGATGTCATTTCGGTCGTTTCACATCGAACACAGGTGTTCTCCGTGTGCCACCGAGGACGAGGATGCGCCCGGCTGGGCTTTGTGGAGCTGTCACCCACCGACGCCGCCATCTCCACGGGCGAGCGGGACCCCCTGCTGTCTCAGATCAACATGGGCCGCTGCTTCGTGCCGGCCTGTGGGCAGGGTTCAAAGTCGGACCGGTCCAAGTCCGGTTCGCCCGACGCCCTTTGCGTCCACATCAAGACCGCCATCGAGTGTCGCCGCTCCGCCGTCCCTCTCAGCGTCAAGAGCTCCGTCCTGGAGGCGTTGACAGCCTCCATGCGGGCCAAAGAGGACCTGTGGAACCTGGCCACCGAGTCCCCGGGCCCCCTGGTGCAGCGAGTGTCCAGCGACACGCTGGTGGTCAAGTGCCACCCGGATGCCGCGCACCCCCTGGGCCTTCTGCACCTGACCGTCGGCGGTGGCGCCGGACCGTCCGAGGCGGCGAAAAGCGCCAGGGGGACTCGGGAGGTTGTCGTCACACAGCAGCAAGCGGCGTTTCACTGCACCTGCCGCCCGCGGAGGGTCGAGGCAACGTGCGCCACCACCGACTTGGACCCTTTGCGCCCCTGCCTGCACTTCTATGCCTGCGTCTGCGCCTTCGCCAGCGATGAGAAACTGGCGTGCGAATTTGCCGCCTTTATCAACCCCGCCACAACTGGTACGAGTCGTCATCTGATGGGGCCGGAGGGTTCCAACGAGATGGAAAGTTTCCTTTGGGAAATGTTCCAAATCTAAAACTGTCCCTGTCGATTACGGAAATGAACTCCGTCACGCGCCAAGCCGAGGCACGCCTTTTGAATCTGTACCCAGAACGAGATGATGGCAACCCCAAGAGGACAAATGCGCGTTCTTGCGTTTCATATTGCAAGGTCCTCAATGGTGTCTGATGAATCCGATAAATCGATGAGAGCCTTTCACGGCCGTGTCTTTCAGGCATTCTACCTACCCAAACCGGCAGAGTCCTCGTTCCCTGCGAGAGGCCCCCTCCTCTTCCCACGGAAGTGATCAAATACCCTCACAAAGCCAAGAAGCCGCGCCCGGACGAAGCTCTTTCGGGTACGAGTCCAAATCATTTAAGGCTTCTTCTTCCTCCTGTGACTTGTTCCTGGTCATTGAACCGCCGTGGCCCAGGTGGCGGTCAGGTGGTGGACGAGGCCTCCGTGTCCATGAGTTTCTACCAGTGGTTGGCCAGCGTCACAGAGAGGATCCAGCAGACGATGCACTACCAGTTTGACGGTAGGCAAGCAAATTTCCACAGCTCGCCCCGTTTTCCAGTTGCATTTAGGATGCAAAGTCGCTCCTGTAGTGTTCAAGACTCGGTCGAGTGAATTTCTTTCGAAATGCATGACTGAAGACAAGATGAAGGGAGGTGCTCATTTACCCCGGTAGGAGTTGCCCTGTCACCGCTCTACAAGAACTTGAGCGATTTCATTTGCATCAGCGCTCGCCCCCGCCGCATTGTGACATGCAGTTAGCGAGCTAGCTAGCAATGCCTAGAAGTCACCGAATGGCTTGGGATCTGAATTCATGGAGGAAATGCGAAGTGAATACAAACCCACGAGGGTTCTGCAAAGTCAGGTTTCAAAGCAAACATGGTGAAGTGGCATTTAGCTGTTCTGCTGCACGCAAATCGAATACAGAAGTGATTTCAGCCCGAAGTATAAATGCCTCTTCATCCAAGTTCACAAAATATGCCCTCGTCACATTCCTTTGGTTCAGTAACAGTAATTTCGGAACATTTTTTTTTCTTTCCCCGCAGGGAAACCCGAGCCTCTGGTGTACTACATTCCGCAGCACTACTTCAATGCGCTGCAGGCTCGCCTGTCGCCGGGCTCCAAGAGGCGGCTGCCCAACTTCACCACAGGTGGGGGCCTTTTTCACCAGGCTAATCGCTAACCCAGGTCAGCCCAAACTCCATGATGTCTCGGTGTCCGCTTCAGTGCTGGTGAGGAATGATGGCGTCCCTCAGGGCTCCTTCTCCAAGTACACCTGGCACATCACCAACCTCGCACAGGTCAAACACATCTTTGACACCCCTGAGGTAAACAACCCCCCAAATGTACTCTCCCTTCCTGGCGTCTGATGCCCGCGTCGCCGTCCTCTGTCCGCCAGTTGCAGTTGGAGCTCACTCAGAGTTTCGTTCGGAACGTGGATGGTTCCTACTCCCGCTTTCACTGTCCCGAACCTCCGCCTGAACCTGAGCCGCCGGATGGCATCAGGGCGGATAGGACGCTAGCCATTCGTCCCATGGAACTCTGGACCTTCCTCAAAGTTGGTGAGTGCCTCGTATTCTAATTATACGCACGCGTTTGAGCAGGTTTTTCATCTCCGGCCATACCAGGGCCCGGCTCGGATGACCCGGACGACCCCAGCCCTTTTGTCATCGAGTGGACCCCCGAAGTGCTCCCACGCTGTCACATGGGCGAGCTGAGAATCCTCTTCCAGTTTGGACATCAGCAGAGCGGACAGCAATCGGAATGTCCCGCGAAAGACGATCACGGCACCACAGAACTCGTCAAAAGTGAGCCAACATCATCAAATTAAATTAAAAAAATGACGATAAGAGATGAATAAATATATGCACTTTGGGCTTCAACCAGAAAATATTTCACGAATAAATCTGTCCATTAGTTTGCTGATTCATCTGTGAATCGGATTTTAAAAAACAGGTTTTAATTTCCATCACTTATTAGAAAACAGGACATTGTTTCAAAGTGACATTGCAGAAAATGCACAAACATAAATGACAATTCAATTACTTTTTTTGGGGGGGGGGGTCCATAGCAATCAATAGTTTGATCATTTTAAGTGTGTTTGAAAGTGTGTGGGAGGGCTAACATGATGAATTGCATTAAATGGTCTCTTGATGTTCGGAATAGGTCTGGGATGCATCTCCCGCAATGAACGGGGTCGGCTCAATAGAATATTCCAGGGGGCGGGGGGGGAAATGATGATGGTAGTTTCAAACCACTATCCTACACTGTCAATCATGCACTTTTAACTGACTGATGCTAGATGCTTGCTTCATCCATCCCAAATGGCAGACAATCGATGGCGGCCCCCCGGTCCGACTTTCCGCCTCTCCTCCTTTACACACGTGGGGAAAAAAAGAGAAGGATTCATTTAAAATGTACATGAGCACATCAAGGCCAGATAAAATGGTACCCAAATAATAATCTTTTTTTTTTTATTTCATATTATTTTTATATACGGTATGTATCGTGTATTATTTTTACAATGTACTCTCAAATATTTTCAGGATTTATTTAAGATATTTTTATCTGCACATTATTTTTTTTTAGACATTTTTTCCATCTTTAATGTATCTTTCTTCCTTAAGGCACACTCTTGGCCTTTGTCGGCATGGCTGGAAAATGCCGCGTCGGCCTTTTCGCTTGCGAAAAATTATTTGATCTCGCATCCTTCCCCCTCCGATTGGCCGCCGTCGTTCATAAACAGCTGCTGGCGTTTACGGTGGGTGTCTTGACTGTTCCCCCCCACAAAGACCACAACAACAGATTGAGGATAAGTCTCTGGAGTTTTTCATTTTTTCTTGCCTGGGACAAATTGCAGCCTGTACCATTAGCAACAAGTTTCCGGTGAAGATGCAGTTTTTGTTGTTAAATTTACATTGATGGGTTGGTTGCTACTTTGCATTTCAGACTCCACTTACTTCAAGAGTACAACAGTTGAATAAATACGACTACTACTTCTGCCTAAAATTTTTTTTTGTGGGGCAGGGGTCGCAAATCAGGGGCTCTGTAGGTTTGGAAATGTAACAAGTTGTATTTTGTCAAATAAATCAAAAATATGATTCCCTCTCTGTCGTCTGATTTTCATGCCAGATTCCTCTCAGGAGGGCAACTTGTGTGCCCACACACACTGACTCCATTGTGTGTGTGTGTGTGTGTGTGTGAAGAATAAATCATCTCCAAAGGACATGGGAAGATTTTATCAAGCGTCTTTTTGTTCGTCACATGACCATCCCAGCTGGGTTTCCTCATAGGTAATTCATGCTCCGAGACTGAAAGAAAAATAGTTTTGGAAAAAAAAAAATTGTGATATATTCCAGACCGACCTGCGACAGGGGAACATCTGATACAGTTGCAATTTTATCCCACTCGGATTGTCCCAGTTATGTCTGACAAAAGAAGTGGACAGATGTGGGCTGTTATGTTTCGCAACAGTCATGAAGCTGTCATCAGGCCACCACACACACACACACACACACACACAAAACATGGAACGTGGCTCACCGAACAGGGTAATCGTGCAACATTACACACATCAGCAAACCTGTCTTGGAACCCTGCTTTGAAAATCTAAGCATATCTTAGAACTCTTACCCCGGTTGGAGGTCCTACCTTTGAAACACTAACTCTGTTTTCAACCTCTTGTTCTGTCTTGAAAAGCCCATTTCACGTTTGTTCCACAATTCACGAACAAGAAACTCCAGAAAGTATTTGTCATTTCACTTCATTTGAACACTTGACGATTTGGATCTGGCCTACAAAACGGATGTTGAAATACTGTATTATTGACGTTGCTGCCCTCTGGTGGACATCTTAGTCAATCACATCGACGTGGCCCAAAAAGCAGACGAAAGGATGGATTTCTTCGTTATTGTTGTTTTTAATCGGAATTAGAACTTGTGAAAACTCCGAGAATTAGTGAATGAAATGACGAGGAATGCAGTCGTGGAATTCTTTTTAGTATCAAAAGGAGGCAATTTCTTCTTCCAGCGCTCCCGGGTTCGCGCCCCCTTTCCCGGCCTCTCCCCCGACTCCTCCCCGGTTCCTCCTCCTCCATCTAGCCACTTTTCCCACAATTTCTCCCCTTTGTGCAAAGGTCCTGGACCCCCGGGGCATCTCGTATGGCTCCTCGCGGGGGTGGCCGGCGGTGGGGGATGAGGGGGAGGGCGACACGGTGGTGATGGGCGAGCCGGCCGAGCGACCGTTGACTCCGCCGTGCCGGACGACGGAGTGCCGACGCGGGAGGAGGTGAGTTCGGGCCAGCTGGAGCTCACTTCACTTCCTTTCGGTTATTACGAAGCGTTGGATGAAAATTTTATTCCAAGTTGTATTCAAGTCCTTTTTACGTGACTTTGTTTGACTCTGTGGAAAGTTATGAGGCAGACAACGAAAGTCCGCTTGGTCGGAGGAGGCCCTCTCACCTCCGGCTGTCGAAGTCGGAGGGAAAAAAGTCGCCGTCCGCCCAGGTGCGTTCCCGTACTTCCTGCTTTTCCAGCAACCACCAGCCAAGCTCCAGTTCCCGAGGCGGTACCTTCAGGAACATACGGAATTTAAGAAACAGTGTCACCCCGCATGCTCCACGGATGTGTTTTCAATTTGGAAAATATGTATATATTTCAACATATTGTGTGTTTTCTGAGGAGTGTCAACCCTGTTTTTCACAAAAAACACTTATGGATGTATGTCCGACTTTTTTCTTTGGATTTAAAAAAGTGAATAAGTGGGGTTTTCCATCAATACTGGGGGAGAGTTCCCCACAAAAAATCCCGAAGCCCAAATATGTGGCCAAAGATAGTCTGTCCGTCTCCATGTGTTGCTGCACCACATGATGAGCTCCATTCTCAACATTGAAAACAAATCAATGCGTTGATCATGCTTGATGTATTCCAGTTTTCTGGTTTCTTCCAGCTGTCCAAGACGAACGTGCAGTTTCACAAGTTGTTCAAGGAAGTGAGCCGAGACGAAGCGCTCACACAAAGTATGTCCGCCGCCGCAGTGAAGAAACTGCTTGTTTTCCGAATGTGACTTTTTCTCCCCAGCCCCCATCCACCCACCTTTTTTTTTTTTTTGTTGATAGGCTACACATGCGCCCTGCAGAGAGACATCTTGTATCAGGGCAAAATGTTTGTCTCACCAAACTGGATCTGCTTCCACTCCAAAGTCTTTGGCAGGGATACAAAGGTATGACGTACTCTCTTGGCAGGTGGCCGGCTCTGAAACACTGAAAAACTTCTCCGTAGATCGCCATCCGTACGGCGTCTGTGACATTCATCAAGAAGACGAAAACAGCACTGCTGGTGCCCAACGCCCTGGTGATCGAAAGCACACGGGAGCAGGTAATACCACCGATACAGTGCGCACGTGCGTGCCAGCGGAGTGAAAATGTACCAATCTGGAGGATGCACCTGAATCCTGAAAAAAACAAAACAAAACAAAAGAAAGACCTACCAGATTCCAGGAGTGAAGCGGGCTCGAGCACAGTTTGAACAACCACAGCCCAAATTCATCTTAACTTGAGCCCACGTTGTGTTTTTCCAGCATGTCTTTGTGTCCTTCCTGTCTCGTAACACCGCTTACAAGTTCCTGAGGTCCGTGTGCATTCATCTGGAGGTCAGTCCAAACAAACGCATTCCCGAAGTGATTCTGTGGAGCCCAAAAAAGCTCCACTTTAATACTTGAATCGCTCATATGTCCGAAATGAGCTGCATGGGTTTCGGTTTTTGGGTTAGCATTTGTTGTGCGGCGGCTCGAGTCGTCCAGTGAACAACGTAGTTTAAAAAAAAAAAAAAGAAACAATTCCATTCAAACAAAAACATTCAGAATGATTTGGATGAACAAAATCCCGCACATGCTAACTATAACATGCGACAACTTTGTAGGTGGAGAAGACATGCAGCAGTCACGTGGCCTCCGCCTGCGAGGACGGCTTTGGAGTCAAGCTCCTGCCATCTCTTCCTCTGGTCTGGAATGTTGTTATTTTATTTCATTCCATTTTTGTGCTGTAGCGCGTGTCGAAAGCAAGGTCCTTGTTCTCAGCAGTGGGCCCATTGTATAAATATTCCTGTGCGCGCTCGGCAGGACTTCAGCCGCACATTCTCTGACCTGGATGGCGTGGTGCGACAGAGGCGACGGGAAATGGAGGCGGAAAGTAGTAGCAGTTCTGGGTCGCAAACTCCCGATTGTGACAAAATGGACGGTGGGTGACGGGAACGCGCGTGAGGTTGCGAAAGCGTTGCGGGTGCCGGGTTTCACCCATTTGTTGTTGGATCGTGGGTCTTTTTTGTACATGCGTTGAGAACTGTGTGATTGCGTTCAACTCTGTCTGTCTCTCCCTCACTCTGCATTTCATGGAGCAGAATTCGCAGGCCTCCCCGACCCGTTTCTGAGCAGGGAGGTGTCAGTGCACGCCGACGTCCACCTGCCGCCAGGCCAAAAGAGCCGAGGCAACAACGGTACCGTCACACTCATTGGTCTTTCCGTCCTGCATGATTCATCTCGTCGGTTATTCATGACAAATTGCCGCCTTGAACAATTCATGACGAGAAATCACCCAGTCACAAAAGTCCTCAGCACATCTTATTCATTTTTTTTTTTTTTAATTGACAAAAAGCTGCCATTTGAGCAGGGGTGTGTAGACTTCTTATAGCCGCTGTAAAGAGTGCCATCCCTCCTCTAGCCCAGAATTTGACAACGGACAAAGCCGGGCCTCACCCGACCTCGCTCTCCGTGCTGCTAATCTATTTGTTCCTGTGAGTAGTCTGTTGACCACGTGCCGCGCCAGATGAAATTTGTTGTTGAGGCTGTTTTGAGATGTTTGCCGATCCTCCAAAAACAGAGTCGGCGTCCTGCTAATGTCCTCGTGTTACATGGCTTTCAAGATGGCGGCCCTCGAGCATCGCTTGAATGCCATGATGTCCGCCAGGGATCGTTTGCACGGAGGGTATGAGGAGAATTTTTTGAAAAGACAGTTTGAAATGCTTAAATTGCCAAGAATATGATTTTTCAGTGTTGTGTGAAATCTGATGATTCACTACAAAACAAAACACTAATCTCTTTGCAGAAACACAGTGACGGTCCAGGATGCCGCGATCGTTGGCGAACTCTCCGCTAGCCTGATTAAGCTTGAAAAGGTTTGTGCAGATTTTCAGCGGTGGGCACGTCAGTCCTTCCGTCATCAAATGTTGTTTTGGCATCGCACTGCTACTGTTTCTGTGCTTAGATTCAGGGAAACCTCCAGAAGCTTCTGGATGAAACCTAAAAAAGATATGGACAATGATCTCCTCAACTCAGGATTATGTGACTCCATTGAGTATCGATCACCTGTAGTATTCATGCCCTCAAAAAAAAAAAAAAAAAAGGGCCCCCTTTGGAAGCACTCCGGAGCTTCTACTGTTTTTATGTACCGTACCTTTAAAAAATTGTGCTGAAATGATTTTTATGTAACTTACTTGTATTTTTAAATGCCACTTAGACAGCTCAGACTTGTCCAAGTTATTTCATATGCATTTTCACAGCTGCATTTCTTGTCCAAAGGTCCAGTCTGTCATTTCTGAATATTTGCCCATTGTAAATGCTATATTTTTAAAAGAATTTAAACAAGGGATTGAATCGGTTAGAGTGCAACGTTACACATGTTGTGTGTAAATACATTATGTTCTGCCCTCAACTTTTTGTCCATTAAAAGCGTTTCAGAAGGGTGGGTGTGGTGTTTATATTAAGAATGTAAGTATCCCTCAAAATATAGTGTATCATGAAGGAGTCTTTGCTTTTATACGATGTGAGCATTTGTATTAAAGAAGGATCAGAAGCCAGAATTCCTTAGTTCTGGTAATATATGACTCGTGCATACAAAATTATATTTTTTGACAAAAAATACTTTTCATACAAAAAAAAATGGTGTTGCTAGATCATTAATAATGTTTTGAAATACTTACGACTATTCTCGTGATTTTTTGGGAAAGAATATGACTTTTATCGAAAGACATCTTTAATCTCACAAAAAGGGGGATTTTTTTTTCGTTGGAAAAGTGACTGAAGTGGAACTCTGCGTACTTACGGTTAGTCACCTGCGGATTCATCTGTAAACCCCCCCCCCCAAAAAAAAAGTACATATATATTTTTTTGGGGGGGTGGGAGCAACCCCTATAGGTCGCTTATTGGAAGTCACAAATTTTTGGGGTTTGGAAAAAATGCGATTCCTTCAACGGGCGGCATCTTCGCCGGTCACGGGGCCCCGCGTCCCCCACAAATCGCGGGGATGCGCCGCTGTTTTTTTTTTTTCCTCATTTAGACTCGCGCTTGTGTGTGTGTCATCAAGCCCACCGTCAGCCCCGCCCCCCGTGACGTCACCGGCGGTCGTGTTGCGAGGGAAGCAATGGCGTCGCTCGACGAAAACAGACGCCGCTGCCGAGGAGCCCGTCCGTCTTCTTGTTCTGTGGCGGGAGCGAGAAGCCCGCCGTCGTCGCGCCTGTAAACAACGTCGAGTGGAGCCTCGGGACAAGGACAGGCAGGCCATGGCGGCTCATTAAGACCAGGAGACCGAGCAGGTGAGCTGGGGGTGGTGGGGGGGATTTCCGACCCCCTCCCCTACCCCACCCCTTCCCTCTCTCTCTCGCTCTCTCTCGCTCTCCTCCGAGTACCACTTCTCCTCCTCCTCCTCTTCGTCTTCTTCTTCTGACTGGAGGATGCCGCGACGGCTTAGCAACAAGAAGACAATGGAGGCGAGGGAGGAGGCGGCAACCAGCCAGTTAGGAGGCCGACATGCCCACAAAAAGGCGGCCGGGGCCCTCGCTGCTAAATGCTCGAACGATGCTCGCGACACAATCGTGGACTCAATTTCCTCCAGCTTGCCGTTTAAACGTCAGGGGGCTTCATTCAATGGGAACGACTCGATTGATACTGCTACACCTTATTTCTTAAATTTGAACAATAAAGTTGTTCCAATGGGTCATCCAGACTGTCGCCGTTGTTCTCTTTAATTTCATTCGTTTTCCATCGTCATCGTATTGATTATTTTCCTCACGCTTTATTCTCTTAACGATTATGATTTGAGTTCTTAGAGAATCTTCTGACTTAATTCTCTTCATATTATGATTGGTAATGTAACTTTATTCTCTTTAGAGCAAGACTTTCTGTTGTGTTTGTTAACTTTATTGTAGGGCTGCAGCTAACAATTATGTTCATAATAACCGATCTAAGATGTCAATAATTTTCTTGATTAATTGGTTTTACAAACACGTTTTGATTTCCATCCCAGAGTTTGACAAATGTATTTTCTTAAAATGATCAAGTTTTGGTCAAAAATATTACTTACATATTGTCTTCACACAATGACGTTTCTCTTCGAATTTTTCAAGTCTATACTCGATCACACAGTCTTTTTTTCCCATGATTTTCTGACGTAGTTGCCATCACGTATTTATTGTCTTGTCCGATGACTCTATCCAACCTTTTTCAGAGCGACCGCTTTCCGAAATAACTCATTAACTCAAATTATTTTCATATGTTTTTATTAATTACATTCATTTGTGAAGACACTGATCATGTTCCTGATCTCTCACAGGCTGGCTGACCCCTCGTGTGGTCCCTGGGCGGTACCTGGTGCTGGCGAGCGCCAGGCTGCTGACCCTATCGGCTTAACTTTTTTTGCGATGCAACAAATTGGAATGACTGCGCCGTCTGGCTCACCCAGGTGTGAACGCTTGTGATCGGACAGCATGGCCTCCCAGGAACCGTCGCCTCCGTCGTCCATGGAGAGCAACAAGCCGGGCTTCCCCAAGAAGATCCTGGGCAACAAGCTGGAGGACAAGCACCTGTGCAAGTGCTGCCACAACATCCTGAGACGACCCTTCCAGGCGCAGTGCGGCCATCGCTTCTGCTCGTACTGCTTCAACCTGGCCATCAGGTCAGCCAGCGAGCAAACAAACAACGAGGGCTCATTTGCTTCACATTTATTTAAGTTTGAAGGCGAGGCTTCAAACTCCGCAATGACAAAAGCCCAAATGGTTCCCAGTTTAGTGTCGTCCAGCTGTCGTGTAGACGTGGTTCCAATTGGAAATGGGGGGAAAAGAATTCCTGTGTTGTTTTTTCAAGCATGGCTCCTTGTGACTTTTTTTTTTTGCAGTAACGGACCGCAGAAATGCAACGCATGCATCAAGGAGGACATTTTTGAAGAGACCACGTCGATCCTGAAACAAGGATGTGTGAGTACAGTGACATACCCACCCACAGCAGGTGAACCTCTAAGACATGGACCGAAAAAAATGCTCCCTCCCACACACTTTTCAGCATGTGAAACTTACTTAAACTTACTTACTCCCGTCTCCATCGGAAGTCAGGCAGTTGCTTACCTTTTCCTGGATATTTTTCAAGGCTTTTCCCGACAATGCGGTTCGACGGGAAGTGGAAAACCTGACGGCCGTCTGCGTTAATGAAAGCTGCTCTTGGAGAGGATCTGTCAAAGAGTATGAGGTGAGTCACAGGAGTCGGGGCCGCGTGCTCGGCTTCTGTTGAGGTGGTCTCGGTGCGTCCGCTCTCGGGAAAATGTTCATAGGACGTCCCCGGCATTTATTTTCCATGCGGTATGTCTCAGGTGAACCACGAGGGCAAGTGCGAGTTCATGATTGTGCCGTGCCCGTCCTGCAAGGAGCGCATTCGCTTCAACGAGCAGGAGCGGCACAGCGAGCGCGAGTGCCCGGAGAGGACGCTCAACTGCAAGTACTGCAAGGAACCCTTTCACTTCAAGAACATCAAGGTGAGGAAACAAACAAAAAAGCAACATCATACATCATACTCATCAGAGTTGACGGTTATGAAATGCCTGACCAATCTGGATTATTATTTATTATTATTATTTTTTAGGCCAATGTCAATCCCGATATTTGGCACAGTAAAATTCCCATGGCCGATTAATTGTCCAATTGTTTAAAAAAAAAAAAAAAGTTAATCAAAGAATTTATTTCCGGGTCCCTTAACGCTTACAACAAGAAAGATATGAATTTTTGACTGTCTGTACTTTTTTTCCCGAAAATTTGGCAGAAAACTTCACCCTTATTTACTTATTTATTTTTGAATGCCATTATCTTTGTTTTATGCTATATAAGTAAAGATGTATGGTATTGTGTATTATGATGTAATGTCAAAAATCACAGATCAAACTTATCAAAGTGCTAAGATCCGCCAATTCATCGATCGGCTCCAACCAATCAGAGGACGGGAAAAATGCTGACCCTAATTTGGGCCAGTGAAAGAAACTAATAACAAATACAGTTGAAGCTCCATCTACCGGCTCAACTGTTTTGTAGGCCGCAGGCAGATGAAATTGACATGGCAACACCTTATGCTATATAAGTAAATATGTATGGTATTTTATTACGATGTAATGTCAAAAATCGCAGATTTATCAAAGCGCTAAGATCCGCCAATTCTTCGATCGGCTCCGAGTTCTGACCAACCAATCAGAGGACGGGAAAAATGCTGACGCTAATTTGGGCCAGTGAAAGAAACTAATAACGAATACAGTTGAAGCTCCATCGACCGGCTCAACTGTTTTGGAGGCCGCAGGCAGATGAAATTGACATGGCAACACCTAGAGACAGAAATCCGATTGGCCCGCATAATCTGGCGTTCACATTCACGTACCGGAATTAGCGCGGCTCATGGAAATGCGATGAAATGAAAACAATTGACTGTTGCGAATAAACGAGTCCGATTTGTGTTTGCTCAACAGGCCCACGATGAGATCTGCCCCAAGTACCCGATGATCTGCGAAGGCTGCGCCAAAAAGAAGATACCCAGGGAGAAGGTAAGCTCGAAGCTTTCCACTTCCTGCTCCCGCAACTGTCACTCGTGCCGTCTTTTGTCACGTCTTCCAGTACGTGGACCACATCAAGTTCTGCAGCAAGTTCAGGATGCCGTGTCGCTTTCACGTCGTGGGCTGTGACATGTCGGTGAGTGACCTCACTCTCCTGGTCGCCGCTGGTGAGTTGGAATCGCGCTCACATTGAACAACGGTCGCTGTCTCTTAAGAGTCCGGCTGGGGGGGTGGGTGGATGTGCTTGAATTTGCCCGCTTTCTATTTTCCATCAGTGGAGTGTCCCCTCGCTAACTTTGAGCAAGTGATGGGGTGCACCCTGGACCGGTCAGGGGTCAACCGTGGGGCAAATCCCGTCTTGTTTATCGACGATGATATCGGTGGAAAATCGACCTCGGAGCAACATGGCAGACTGTTTGGGCGCGGCTTCTTGAGACATTTTCACGGGTCGACTCACGATGGACATGCCTACCACACTTATTTTCATCTATCCGTCCATTTCCTAATCCGCTTTATCCTCACAAGGGTCGCGGGGTGGGTGCCTGTTGCCAGCCAATTGCAGGGCACTTATTTTGCAACGTGATATTGGCTGTGACCTTGTCGAGCTAGTTTTGCGTTTGATATGCCGACAGACTTCCGAAGTCATTCGGCGCTTTTTTGTGCGCAGGTGGAGAAGGAGAAGACTCACGAGCACGAACGGGCCTTTGCCTACGAGCACTTGAACCTGCTGCTGCACTATATCATGGGCATGAAGGTGAGCATGGAGGGGCTGCAGCCGCAGGGTCTGGAGGTGGCGGGACACAAACTGGTGGAACTGCAGCAGTCCCTCAGAGAACTGGAGGCTCGAGTCTCCCAGCTCAGCACCACCACCTCCTCCTCCTCCTCCTGCGGGCCTCCCGTGCAGGGAGCCGCCGCCGCCTCCTCCTCTTCCTCCGGCCCGGGCTCGTTCTCCTCCTTGCAGCTCCACAGCGAGAAGACCAAGGTGGCCGAGCTGGGCCGCCGCTGCACCGAGCTGGAGGTGAAGGCGGGCACCTTTGAGAACGTGGTGTGCGTCCTGAACAGAGAGGTGGAGCGCTTCGCCACCACCATGGAGGCCAGTAACCGCCAGCACAAGCTGGACCAGGACAAGATCGAGGCCCTGAGTAACAAGGTCAGCCTGGCGGTCCCGCGTGCCACTCGGAGTGGGAGAGTCACTATGACACAATTGATCAAGGATAAACGTGACAACTATACCTTGATATTATTGGAGACTGGGGACTAGTTGTCATTTACAATAAACAACATGGGCAAGAGTTTCTTCATCTTCCAATTAATTGGCTCTTCATTTGAAAAGAAAAAGATACTGTTCCTGTATCATCGTTCGTTTGGTCCCCGCTGTCTCAGACTGAGTCGAGAACCGGCCTTGCAGGTGCGGCAGCTGGAGAGGACGGTGGGCCTGAAGGACCTGACGGTAGCGGAGATGGAGGGCCGGCTTCGAGAAATGTCCGCCACGACCTTCGATGGCGTCTTTGTGTGGAGGATCTCCGATTTTGCGAAGAAGAGACAAGACGCCGTCGCCGGCCGAGCCCCCGCCATGTTCTCGCCAGGTAAGAAAGGCCCTCTTGTCGCTGCGCTCCTATCCCATTGCCCACTCGCGATTCCAAGAGGTTCCTTTCCTCTGGTTCCCCGCAGCCTTCTACACCAGCAAGTACGGCTACAAGATGTGTCTGCGCATCTATCTGAACGGGGACGGGACGGGGCGCGGCAGCCACTTGTCCTTGTTCTTTGTGGTGATGCGGGGCCTGAGCGACGCCCTGCTCAAGTGGCCCTTCAACCAGAAGGTACAGCAAAGGGGACTCCTGCCAATAGCCAAACAAATGTGAGGAATTGATGAGCCCCGTATTCAAAACACACAACTCTCAGCACGCGTTTTGAGAAAAATAAATCAAATCAAACAGCGTGTGCTCCTTGAGATTGTTCTCACCCGACTCTCAGTCGAGACTTGAAAGTTTTTCCACCCCGCCCAGGTGACCCTGATGCTGCTGGACCAGAGCAACCGGGAGCACATCATCGACGCCTTCCGGCCCGACGTCACCTCGTCGTCCTTCCAGCGGCCGGTGAGCGAGATGAACATTGCCAGCGGCTGCCCGCTCTTCTGCCCCTTCTCCAAGCTGGATGCCAAGAACTCCTACATCCGCGACGACACCATCTTCATCAAGGCCATCGTGGACCTCACCGGGCTCTAGAGGGGGCGGAGCCACGCCAGGTACTCAGTTTGGATGACCAGACCAGGGTCTTCGTTTTAGCTGCGAGGTAATCCCTCCGGGGTGCCGCGATACAGCGTCCTTCTGCCGCAAACGTGTGCCCGGGCGCCGCTGCGATTGCGGCCGCAATGTCCGCCACCCGCTGTTTGTTTCGGGGACACGGACGGGACGTCGAGGACTGAGCGGGAAAGTTGTGCGCCGGGTGCGGTGATATCGTCACGGCTGTAGTTAATTCACGTGCGGGGGGTGGGGGGTCTTCTGCTTCTTCTTCTTGAGATTGTTGGTGTCGTGAGCCTCTCTGGTCTCGTGTTGAGTACATTTTGCATAGACAAACGTGGAATTATGTGATCAACAAGGCTCCCCCTTCTTCTTTTGTTCCCCCCTAAGCGCCACGTGCATGCTCATTGGCGCCCGATGTCCATTGAAGCGTGCGCGACAAGGACGCTGCGGTTAGTTCTCACCTGCTTGTGTTGTGTAGATGACGGCGGTTCTCAAACTCGGGTCCTCGATATTGTTTAGTACCATACCTTACGATCATCGATAAATATTGATTTGGATTACACGAAGTTGGTGTGTGTTGCGATGATGAGCGGGACATTGGAAAGAGTTCTCCCCCTGTTAAGAGTCCGTAGACCCAAAAAGTTTGAGAATCCCTCGTTTAGAAGCAGGCGTCCCTTTTCATGTAAAGTTTGTGCTCGTTCCGACTCGGGGAGGCGGGGTGAGAAGGGGGGAGGCTTTGCGACCGGAGCTTTGGTACATCTGTGGAAGATACAGTGGCGTGAGCGAGGTGTCCGAGGCGCAGGCCTGACATTGTGTTTTGTTTTATTTGACTCGCATCTCGACAGGTGGCGCAATTCCCTCCCCTCCCACGCCTGCCCCCTGCTCACCGAGAGAAGGAACGTTGTTTTCTTGTGCGTCCAAAATGTGATGTGTGCGCTGCTAGCCGAGTCGGCTTTCCGATATGATTCCAATAGTTTGTGCGCTTTTGTGGGTGCACGTGTACAGAAAGAGGCGCTCGAGATTGTTGTACTCACTATTCACGGGAGTTAGGGACCAAGACCTCCCTCAAAAAGCTCAAATTGGCGAATAATAGTTGCCCCCAAAACACACACACACACTCTTCAACGTAGTTCCTTACTTATGTCGAAACAAAGAGCCTCAGCTCAATTCAACATATTGGATTGGATTGGATACAACTTTATTGTCAAATGTGCTGTATGTGTAGCACACAGCACAGATGAAATTTCTTCCCTCTCAACATAAAACAAGAAACAAGAGGAGCCGCTGCGGGTGTCCGCGCCGCCATCAAAAGAAAAGTTAACAAAAATCTTGGCGGCAAGATATCCCAAGATGATGTTAAAGCGCTACTTTTGGCTGCTGAAGCGCCTCAAATCACTTCAACATAGTCCCTTGGCATCAAAATGCCACAAGATGGCAGGAAATCACTTTTTTTTTTGTGTATAATTGAAGCACCTCAACTTATTCCAACATAGCTCCTTGGCACTAAGATGCTGGCAAAGCACTACTTTTGTCTAAATGAAGACTTCATTATATTTCCTTGGCATCCTTGTGCCACGGGATTGCTGCAATCCTACACTCCTGTTGTCTTACTGAAACTCCGCAACTCATTTCAACCTAGTTCGTTGCGCCAAGATGCCACCAGATGACGCCCAAGCGCTACTTTGCATGATGAGGCTTCTCAGCTCGCTTCAGCATAGTTCCGTGGCACCAGGATGACACAAGAATCCAGGAAAGCACCGCTTTTATCAAAATGAAGCGGCAACATATTTCCTTCTCACCGCGATGGCAGCAAGGCACTACTTTTGCCTAAATGAAGGGCCTCAACTCACAATCAATAGACCGGAGTTCCTTGGGAGCAAGATGCCACAAAGAGCTGTAAAGCACTACTTTTGTCCAAAAGACGCGCCTCAACCCACACGAATAAGCAGGGGTTCACGGGCACTCCCTTTTGGGGCCGCAAATGTACAGAAAGACAAGTTGCCGTGGTTGCGCCGACCAAACGGGCGTTCAAGCTTGCGAGTTTGACAGCTTTTTGAGACTTTGGAGGGGTCCCGCTGGCCTGTTTTCAAACCAGTCTTGACCGGTATTGAAGCCTCTCTGTGCATGGGAGACTTTAATTGGGAAAAATCACCTCAAGCGGCTCCGCGCCGGTCCCCGCCGTTGCCGCCGCCTTTATTTCTATTTGTTTGGAGGAGAATACGCTAGAATAGCTATTATGTTATATCCGGCCGCGCCCGTCACGAGGCACCGGCCTATATAGTTCTGAAAGCGATGTATAAAATATGCATTTTCCATGTCATAAATCGATATATAAAAGCCGCGCGTCCGTGTGGACGTGCGGCAGCTGTTATAATAAGCCTAGTATTACCGAATACGCTATGAATTCTATATCTATGTATCCGTTTTTTTGGGTTTGCTGAAGATGGTTTAAAACAGGCCAGAAATGATTCCGACGGCGCGGCGCGAGTCCTGCTGGAGTGCAATAGGACGCTTTTAGGGGTCGGCGGGGGTCGCCGCGCGACTTTGTTAGCGCTATTTGTTGCCGCTGCGCCAAGCTACTTTGAACTTTTCCCATTTAAATATGGCAGCGGAAATGACGCAAAGGACTTTTCTTCTCGTGCTCTGTGTGGCTTGACGGTGTATTCTTCGCTGAAGGGAAAAGCAAGCATGTAACTAGTACCATTACAGCAGTCGGGGGTGGGGGGTGTGGGGGGGGTGTATATTATGATAAGCTTTCGTGTTGTGCCAAACTCCGATATGACCTCCATGTTGTATTGCAAGGTGTTTCTTCATATGTTGCCAAATGATTATTTCAACTTCAGCTGCTGTTTGCGCGCGTGTGTGTGTATGAAGACATGGGTCACTACTGCTCAAGACTATAAGAAAGAAAAAAAAAAGTGCCCACCACCAAACTCTCCTCTCCATATTCACATTCATGTAACCCGAATGTAAAAACCTTACACCATAGAAAGTAAACACTTGTGCGCGTCTTATGGGATGCGGTCGACAGGAAGCAACTTGGCTTATTTTTGCACTTGGCGTTCGTTCCGTGTTCAAACAGGGTATTTTTCTTGGTGTACCTTGAAGGCAAGAGCCATACGAGTATTCCGCTGTTGATACTTGATGTGTTTTAAAGCTCAGAAGAAGCTGGCAGTCTGGAATAAAGTTTGGTGATTTGACCACGGTTCATTGTTGAGCTTTCTTATTTATTTTTCAGCCACCAATGAACTCAAAGGACACTTGCACAACCAGTGACAACAAGCCACTTTTTTTTTTTTTTTTTGTATGCAGCCAATGACACGGATTAATTCAAGCAAATGACAACTGAAATGACCCTTTGGCGCCATGAAATGGCAGGTAAGTGGAGTCATAAGATGGGCGATTTGAAAATATTTGCAGTTGAAACTTAATAAATGACAAGGGATACGCATCGCAGTGGTTCGAGCTGCTCGGGGAACATTGGTGACATTTCGAGGGATCACAACCTCACACGTCAAGAAACCCACTTTTGACTGGAAAGTGACCAAAATAAATGAGTTTTTGTCCATTTGCGGCGATTGAAAATAATGTAGCTTCAGTGCTGTCAATTGCCGTGTCCCAATTGCAGCTTCTCCCTCGACATGGGCGGCATCAGTTATTTTCCAACAATGGCCACCAGAGGACGCCAAAAAAACGCCTCAATGATTTTATACGAGCATGTACTCTTTTAGAAGGTTCGAGATGATGCAAGTTGGCAAGCGAAAGGTTTCTCGGTGTTTGCGTCATGTCACATATGAGTCGAAGTCTGGTGAGAAGTTTTCTTGCATTTGCAAATTTACACACCCAGGAAGTATCAAAGGCGAGGTTGGGAACTTGAAAGGACAAGACTGTTTTGGAGCCACAATGAAAAAACATTTCAGGGAAACACTTACATACTATAATGTTTGACCTGTACATTTTGCCAAATATCAGAATCACCATGGGCCTTAAAAAAAAAAAATCCATCTGGATCGGGCTCAAATAATTACTGTAACATCTACTCGTATTTCTGTTTGCCCATCTATTGATTTTGTGTGTCGAACGGATTAATGTTACTCATTAAGTGAGGATAGCATACTTGTAATGATCCGCTTTTCCCTCCAATGTGCTGATTCGGTCGCCGTGGCCGTGTTGCGATCCTCCCGTTTGCTTTGAATGGCTGTGATAGTCTGCGAGCGTCCCTTTCATGTTTAACGCTGTCCCATTCTGACCCGGTTCCAATAGAAGCAGGTCAGCCCCCGAGGCGGTGTCGATACATAATTAAAAACAGGATACCGCCGGCCCCCACGTAACATATGTCCAAACCATTAAGTGGGCCTTTTGTTCCAGGCCGGCTCACACGTAGCGAGGGCGCTCCTTCAAACCACCAGCGCTCATGACATTTCAAGCCTCAAGGCGGACTAACCGCCGTGCCTGATTGTATTTCACAGACTGTCTGATGTGAGCGGCTTGGAAAGATTTTGCGTGAGCAGCCTGTCAATTGCACTGATTCATCCCCCACCTGGACCGTGAAGCGTGAACCGCGTCTGAGGATTTGAAGCATTGGCACGTCATGTGGGAAAAACCGGGTTTCACATTTAAATTTCCATTTGATTTTATTGATTCATTTATTCGTGCATCGCCAAGGTCACTGGCCCAAAACCAAATGTTAATTTTAGCAGCTGGCCCACTATTCCTATTTTGTGTTACGCCACAAGTTCACAAATCGCCCGCACTACGGGAATCGGACCGATTGTGGTTTTCCTCATCGTTTATGTTGCGGAGCCTTTACCTGAAACCGTTTTTAATCCCTCGTTTCTGTCATGTCAGACTCCCGTCTAATTAAAAACAGAAAATCCCAAAGGAGAACGTCCGGCCATCAGTTTGCGCCCTCGAACTCAAGCGCTTTTGGATCATGCGGCAGGACAATGATCCGAAACACAGCAGCAAGTTCACCTCCGAATGGCTCAAAAGAAAAAAAAACAAAAACAAATTAAGGTTTTGAAGTGGCCAAGTCAAAGTCCGGATTTGAATTCAATGGAGATGCTGGCTGTGTCTCTAAATGAATTAAATTGGCATTTAGAAAGTGCATTTTGTATTTCCTTGGGTTGTCTGTGACACAGAAATCAGGAAGGGGGCAAAGAGTTTTTCCCGGCCCTGCATATGTCACTGGCATAGCTTTGCAGCGCCCTCCTCATAAAGTCTGCCGGCACATCGCTAAGGTATCGCCGCACAAATACACGACACCGCTCGCATGACAGAAGAAAGAAAACATTTGAATTGACGACGCTTGCGTTCCAGAGCCACGCTGGCAGCGAGGATCGACGGCGCTACCGTTCCAGCATCCTCCGGCGTGTTTGCAATCCGTCGTATCCGGCGGTGTTATTGTCAAAGAGGGCCTTTCCAAATATTTGTCACAGGTCTCCTTGGCAACAAAATATTTGACGCAACAGGGCGTCTTTTCGGAACGGCAAAGGCACTTGATGCCTGACTGGAAAATGTTTTTATTCTTTCTTTTAAAGCCGTAATGACGAGTACGCTATATTACAACAGACGTTCATAATCTGGGAATCTCGCAGTGGGAGTTTCTGGAAAACTGTAAAACTCCTCCAGTCGACTTTTTGAAGCACATTTTCCCTCCCTCATGGGGAAGAGCTCCTGGGTTCGAATCTCCGCGCCTGCCTTTTTTTCGCGGGCTTCTTCCGGCACTCCGGCTTCATCCTAAATCCAGCACACACCCCCGCCCCCAACATGCTAATTGAATGCACGGAAGACTTTAGATTATCTCTTGGTGTGAATATGAATGCGCTTGTTTGAATGTCGACAAACAAGTGCAATCTGTCTCGATTTCTCTCAATCGTTCAGCTCCTCGGCAAATTCTGTAGAAGCCTGAAACGATCGTGATCACTTGAATCAGGTGTGCTGGAATCGGGAAGGCTCTAAACCAGGCAGAAGTTCCCCGCCCCTTCTCTAACCTGTTCCTGTCACTTGTAGATTCCTTGTTGTGTATCCTGACGTTCCAAAACATTTGTGGACATGGTCTCTCTGGATTTTCATCAGTCACAGGTGAGTAAGCGCGCTTTCCTCAAACTCTTTGTCACTCACAGATAACGCTCCCCAAAAGACTAGAGCAACCGCACGTATTTTCGCTGAATGAAATCTCACTGGCGCAATGCGAACATGCAACGTGAAACAGCAGAGGTGGGCTCACAGGAATGTTAGCGGGATGATCATCCTTCAAACAATCTGCAATCCATAATCCCAAACGGAGAAAAGTCATCTGTCTGACCTCATTTGTCGCTTTGTTAGCATGATTGATTGGGACGGTCCAACCCAGTTGAGTTCAACTTCCTGCTGGAGGCGGTGGATGTTCACATATCAGCTTTGTCGGAACGCCAACCAACATCGGCAAATCCTCCACGGCCAGATTACCACTTGGGTTGACTCATTCTGGATTTTTTTTGGGGGGGGGTTGGTTCTAATCCCCGTGGATTAAATTTCGTGCTCCAAACCGGATTTCACTCAGTGTAAGTACGAATTTGACTCGTTCTAATCTGATAATTAAAATCTCAATCTTGATAGGCGTCATAAGCCATCACAAAGTAGGAAGTGTGTGTGTGTGTGTGGGGGGGGGCCGTGGCCGTGTTGCGATCCTCCCGTTTGCTTTGAATGGCTGTGATAGTCTGCGAGCGTCCCTTTCATGTTTAACGCTGTCCCATTCTGACCCGGTTCCAATAGAAGCAGGTCAGCCCCCGAGGCGGTGTCGATACATAATTAAAAACAGGATACCGCCGGCCCCCACGTAACATATGTCCAAACCATTAAGTGGGCCTTTTGTTCCAGGCCGGCTCACACGTAGCGAGGGCGCTCCTTCAAACCACCAGCGCTCATGACATTTCAAGCCTCAAGGCGGACTAACCGCCGTGCCTGATTGTATTTCACAGACTGTCTGATGTGAGCGGCTTGGAAAGATTTTGCGTGAGCAGCCTGTCAATTGCACTGATTCATCCCCCACCTGGACCGTGAAGCGTGAACCGCGTCTGAGGATTTGAAGCATTGGCACGTCATGTGGGAAAAACCGGGTTTCACATTTAAATTTCCATTTGATTTTATTGATTCATTTATTCGTGCATCGCCAAGGTCACTGGCCCAAAACCAAATGTTAATTTTAGCAGCTGGCCCACTATTCCTATTTTGTGTTACGCCACAAGTTCACAAATCGCCCGCACTACGGGAATCGGACCGATTGTGGTTTTCCTCATCGTTTATGTTGCGGAGCCTTTACCTGAAACCGTTTTTAATCCCTCGTTTCTGTCATGTCAGACTCCCGTCTAATTAAAAACAGAAAATCCCAAAGGAGAACGTCCGGCCATCAGTTTGCGCCCTCGAACTCAAGCGCTTTTGGATCATGCGGCAGGACAATGATCCGAAACACAGCAGCAAGTTCACCTCCGAATGGCTCAAAAGAAAAAAAAACAAAAACAAATTAAGGTTTTGAAGTGGCCAAGTCAAAGTCCGGATTTGAATTCAATGGAGATGCTGGCTGTGTCTCTAAATGAATTAAATTGGCATTTAGAAAGTGCATTTTGTATTTCCTTGGGTTGTCTGTGACACAGAAATCAGGAAGGGGGCAAAGAGTTTTTCTCGGCCCTGCATATGTCACTGGCATAGCTTTGCAGCGCCCTCCTCATAAAGTCTGCCGGCACATCGCTAAGGTATCGCCGCACAAATACACGACACCGCTCGCATGACAGAAGAAAGAAAACATTTGAATTGACGACGCTTGCGTTCCAGAGCCACGCTGGCAGCGAGGATCGACGGCGCTACCGTTCCAGCATCCTCCGGCGTGTTTGCAATCCGTCGTATCCGGCGGTGTTATTGTCAAAGAGGGCCTTTCCAAATATTTGTCACAGGTCTCCTTGGCAACAAAATATTTGACGCAACAGGGCGTCTTTTCGGAACGGCAAAGGCACTTGATGCCTGACTGGAAAATGTTTTTATTCTTTCTTTTAAAGCCGTAATGACGAGTACGCTATATTACAACAGACGTTCATAATCTGGGAATCTCGCAGTGGGAGTTTCTGGAAAACTGTAAAACTCCTCCAGTCGACTTTTTGAAGCACATTTTCCCTCCCTCATGGGGAAGAGCTCCTGGGTTCGAATCTCCGCGCCTGCCTTTTTTTCGCGGGCTTCTTCCGGCACTCCGGCTTCATCCTAAATCCAGCACACACCCCCGCCCCCAACATGCTAATTGAATGCACGGAAGACTTTAGATTATCTCTTGGTGTGAATATGAATGCGCTTGTTTGAATGTCGACAAACAAGTGCAATCTGTCTCGATTTCTCTCAATCGTTCAGCTCCTCGGCAAATTCTGTAGAAGCCTGAAACGATCGTGATCACTTGAATCAGGTGTGCTGGAATCGGGAAGGCTCTAAACCAGGCAGAAGTTCCCCGCCCCTTCTCTAACCTGTTCCTGTCACTTGTAGATTCCTTGTTGTGTATCCTGACGTTCCAAAACATTTGTGGACATGGTCTCTCTGGATTTTCATCAGTCACAGGTGAGTAAGCGCGCTTTCCTCAAACTCTTTGTCACTCACAGATAACGCTCCCCAAAAGACTAGAGCAACCGCACGTATTTTCGCTGAATGAAATCTCACTGGCGCAATGCGAACATGCAACGTGAAACAGCAGAGGTGGGCTCACAGGAATGTTAGCGGGATGATCATCCTTCAAACAATCTGCAATCCATAATCCCAAACGGAGAAAAGTCATCTGTCTGACCTCATTTGTCGCTTTGTTAGCATGATTGATTGGGACGGTCCAACCCAGTTGAGTTCAACTTCCTGCTGGAGGCGGTGGATGTTCACATATCAGCTTTGTCGGAACGCCAACCAACATCGGCAAATCCTCCACGGCCAGATTACCACTTGGGTTGACTCATTCTGGATTTTTTTTGGGGGGGGGTTGGTTCTAATCCCCGTGGATTAAATTTCGTGCTCCAAACCGGATTTCACTCAGTGTAAGTACGAATTTGACTCGTTCTAATCTGATAATTAAAATCTCAATCTTGATAGGCGTCATAAGCCATCACAAAGTAGGAAGTGTGTGTGTGTGTGTGTGTG
>NW_017805386.1:477829-486121 GCF_001891065.2 Hippocampus comes
GGGGGGGCGGGGGGGGGGTCGACTCGAATAAATTAGTGTCGATTGGCAAATTTGTATCAAAGCAAAATCAAGGCCAGTATCCCGATACATCAATACAATCTATGAGTCAGCAAGGCAATGGAGGGAAAAAAACCCGTCTTAAATATTCCGTGAAACGTCTTTTCGTTGAGCATTTAGTGGATGGCGCAGTAGCTCGTGAAAGCATATCATGCTGCTGTTGTGTCGTCCTTGACAATTGTGTGACAAAACTGCAATTGCACCTGATGGATTTTTTTTCCATTTAGCAGACCCAACTGAAACAATAGGAGAGGCATTTACAGCTGCGGCCAAATGACAGCCCCCCCCCACCTCATGTCATGTTCTTAAAAGTGTCTCGCTATTATTGTTGGCTAGTCAAGTAATGAATACAAAGTGGATGCTTCAGCGGAGGCGCGCAGGAGCCACTTAATTTATTGTTTTAGCAGAACATTTGATTATAGTCTGCGCGCCTCCCACCAATAATTCTTGCTGATGGAGAGCCGTTGTTTAAGATAACACCAGACGTGTTTACGCGGCGAGGCCTCCAGTAGCCCATCTGTGACTGTGACATCACCCGAAATCCCCCCCCGACGGCTTGGCAGAGGCGTTCCGTCCGCGCAGTTGCTAACCTTAAACGCTGCGATAAATTATTTGCGTTTTTTGGGAGGTGCTTTTCTGCGGAAAAACGTCACCTTCTTCTTGCATGTTGTCGGCTATGAAGTTGAACCGCATTTGTCTTTTTTTGGTTTTGTTTTACTTTGCCTCTCACAGAGCTCTTCAACGTTCCATGAACTCATGCGCTAAACATTCTCTTGGATGCCGCGCTCGCTAATGTGTTATGTCGACCTCATTTACGATGGCATTGTTAAATCACGCGCACAAAAACAATTGAGCTGAACTTCTGCCCATCGAGACTTTATTTTACTGGATGATATCCCGTAATGAAAAGAGAAAAAAAGGGGCTGAGGAGGGCTGACGTAGACAGCGAGGGCTCAGCATTCACCACATCCCGTTTCCAGCGTTTCTTGATAGCGCAAACAAACGCCCAACAGCGGCGCCTGGAGGTACAAGCCGACATTCTGCCAATTTAATTTTCGCTTTGACTTGCAAGTGCAAACTTGACAAGCAGCCGTTTGGCGAATCCTTCCCGTCAGGTTGTGGGACAACATGACCCGCTTCACAACAAATATTCGCCTTTTGCTGTGAAACTTGCCACCGAAAGACGAAAAGAAACGCTTCATTCTGACATGACTGCATTTGATCACGTTTAGCATGACGGAGTGTAACAGCTTCACACAACCCGATTCAATTTTAAATTTCACACAAAGCAGGACAATCAATTCCATCGGCAGCTTTTCAAATCGTATATTTGCGCTGCAACTCCGGCGGGTCGTGTTTGCCAGCGAAAAACATTTGCCTTCCATAAAATGTTCCTCGCCGTGTTAGCTTTAGCATTAGTCCTCACTCATCCTTGGGATCCTCAGCCTCCCACAAGTATTTTTATTTGACAAACGGCGGACCTCGCACAACAATCACTTCACGCCTCGCTCTCTCTTTTTTTTTTTTTTTTTTTTTTTTTGTTTTGTTTTTCCACCTCCGCGTCCAAGTCGGACCGCTTGGCTTTTGCAGCCGCTTGGCTCAAAAGTGCCGAGTCGGCGCAAACCCGGGCCAGCCGGAGTAGCCTCTATGCAGGCCATCCATCCAGCCGGATGGACGTCTCCCATGGCGACGTCGGTGAGATTGAAAGAGGCGAGGGTCAGGGTGAGCGTTGCCGTTATAATTCATTCATGACTTTTGTCAGCTGGATGTTATTACTTGGGAAGGAAATCTTGCGGGGCACCTTCCAGATTTACCCGCATTAGGCGAACATTTGAATTGATTAACGGTGATGTCGTGACAGCGTGTTAAGATCGCCTCAACTGGCTTTTTACTGGGAGCGCTATTAAAATCCAGACCTGTTGTGTTTGCTTTGCGTCTGTTGGCGCTCGCGCAATGAAACGTGACAAATCCACTTAATCTGCCCTTTCCGGCCGATTTAAACGTCTGATGACCAAATGAGGATTTACGTAGCAGACTCGTTGGAAACAGTCAAGCTAATTGTAATTGTGGCCGCTAATCGCATGAAGATGAGCAACCGAGTGGCAGCTGGTGGTCCGGAGTGGTGACTGACTTGACTAAATCACATGGGCCCTTTTTTTTTTTTTTTTTTTTTTAGACTGATCGTACAATATACCAGTACTAGTATTCTCTCTGATGACACACCGATACCGAGTGCCGCTGCTTCTGGTACTTTTGATGTCTAAAATTGTGAAGCGAGACCCTTCTTTCTGGCGCAGATGTTGATTCGCCGATGCGTAAATGTGCCGCTAAAATAGAGCAAACTACTGCTGAGGAGGATTTTACTCAAGATCTGATTTTTTTTTTTTTCTTCTCTCCTTAAGTATCGGGATCACCTTACCTGGTAACAGTACTCGCCCATCCCTCACACAAAACTTGGCTGAGATTCATAAAGCCATACTGTGGCCACCCTCTCTCATCTGGGACAGACTTGAGTGCGAACAGGAAATGACGGGCCGCTTCGCAAAGATCTTCCAGCCTGGAAGCGGAGTTAATGTGTTCATGTGGGCAGATGCGGAAAAGCGAAATCTGACATCACTTTCCTCGCTTTCCCCCTCTCGACCGCAAGCTCTGCTCACTCGGTGATGATTCCCAGGAACGTTGCGGTGGAGTCGCCGAGGAGGGAAGACGAGAGAGTGACGCTATTAAAGGTTGGGGTGTGAAAGCAGTGAGGATTTATTTCGCCGGGTCGACTAATCGCCAAAACGGCGACGCGACTCACGTGACCTCAGTGTTTTCGGTAGTTCAATGATTCCACACAAACAAATCCCCTTCACGTGAGGCTCATTGATAGTATTAGCAAGCGCGCTCGCTAGCACAAAAGGGGGATGAACAAGTTGTTAATGCAGTTGGAATATTTTTCTATTTTTGGGAGGTGAGGTGCCGTGGACGAATCGCTTCATAGTAATGTTGGGAGGAGAGACGCCATCCATCCAGCATGCGCACAATGATGAAGCCACGTTCCATAGAGATTGTATTCGCTAGTTGAATGGTTCAACGCAAACCAACCTCCGAATCCCCATCGAAAAATCGCAGCGGCACACGGTTCGAAAAGGAGTGAAGGATTCCAAGCACATCCCAGCCTCAGCGGCTGAGTGGGAGACGGGGAGGGGAGACGCGCGGAGGCAGCGGCTCTCGCTGACCTCACTTTTGAAAGACACTCTCTCACTCCCGCTCTCGCTCTCCATTTCTGCATCACTCTCGCAGTCGCAAACCAGCCGAGCGGCGACACCGAGGAGCCGAGACCTCGCCGGAAATTCTGCGGAGCATCATGCTGTCATCTTCTTCCGCGCACGCGTGAGGGACGCTTTGCCGCGAGTGACAAGAAGGCTGTACGGTAGGACAGCTGTCATTTTACACACAAAGAAAAAGCACTTGCTAGTCTTGCGGTTGTTCTCAAAGTCAAGTGCCCAGCAGACCAGGGTGAACGCCGTCTGGAGCACATAACCTCACTTGATTCATGTTTGACGTTTTTCTTGAAAATATTTCATGAATTTGAAGTGTATTCTCATTTCAAGACTTGAAAGTTATGTAAATGCATACATTTTTACATGAGATTCGCAAGCAACTATTTCAGGCGCTACAAAAATCAAAAAAAATATATACATTTTCTTTTTCTCGTAAGATTGCAAAAGTGCAAAGGAAACCACGTTGGAAAGTTGGAAAATACAATTTTCAATGTTTCCCCGGTGGAGGTTGACTGCGGCAACAAAAAAAAAGAAACAAGCAAGCATGGAGTCCATTAGCGCTGCTTAGTGGAGCCTCAATCTGGCTTAGTGTGGTTTTAATGTTGACTCTGATCCTCTCATCAGAGCTTTTCGAATGAAGCATGTTTTTGTCCCTTTCCAGCCGCTGTACTTCCATTCGCCCGGCCAGGCATAGATCAGCTCTGTCACCTTTTTGGGTCTCCCGGTGCGTCCCTGAATCTTTTTTAGACACAAATGTCATGGAAACCTCACTGAGAGAGGGACAAAAAGCCCATTGTCAGACCCTGCCCGACATGTGACAGCAATTTCCAAAGTGTTTTTTTTTTTGCAAATTCAAACATCCAACCTAAATTCAGCCAAACCATCTCGCTGCCCCCCAGAAAAAATACATGAAGTCTCCCCAAAGCATGTGGGAAAGTTTTCGAATGAGTCTTTTCAGATCTCAAGAGATTTTCTGGCAAATATTGCCTGTTTCCTCCAAGTGACAACAGTCTCCCAAATTCATTTTTCCATTCTTACAAAAAGAAGCAGCCCAGCCTGGCAAAACTTTGCAAAAAAGCCTCCAAAAACATGCAGGGAAGAAAAGACTTTTCAAATAGTCTTTTTGGACCTTGTGACTGCGTAAATTCTAAAATGGCTGCGGATCCGACACATACGACAACAATCTTCAAAATTATCAAAAAAAAACAACAAACAACAAAACAAAAAGGTAGGCTGTCTTCCATAAGCACTTTTCTGAATTTCTGTCAAGTAATGGCCGTGTCCCCATAGAAAGTCTCAAATACTTCCTGTGGGAAAATGCTTTAAAATGATTTTTTTTTTCTGGCCTCGGAGATCACATTGCTGTAGGAATTTCTGGCAAGTGTTCTCCATGTGACCACAATTGCTGATATTCTTTAAAAAAAATGGAGGCGTTTTCCAAAAGCATTTTGGAAAGGGCTTCACAAAGAAATCCTTGGAGCTGATCGGGTTTTTATTTGATTTTTTTCAGCAAATCCTAAATGTCAAAGTGAAATTTTCTTCAAGAATCACAAAACCTTGGGTTTCAGAGGGAAACTATCAAATCTGGCTAACTTTAGTGTAAAAAAAAAAAAAAATGAGAGAGAGAGAGAAAAGAAAAAAACCTGCCTTGAATTCTCCCAAACGCCTGCTTGCTAAAGAGTGTTTTCTAACTTTCTGGCAATTTACTGTCTGTTTCCTACATGTGACAACAATCTTCTGTATTCTTCAAACAGGTAGGCTAGAAGACAAATATACAAGCCTGGCTAAATCTAGCAACCAAAGAAAATGTAAAAAAACAAAATCCAAATAAAAAAACAGAGACTCCCCACAGCATGCCGGAAAATACTTTATCAAGAGAATTTCTGCGGGCAACATGTGACAGCAATCTCCCATGTAATGCCAGAGGCATGGCCAAAGGCCAAGACTCCGTCCATCTTCATTCCGAGTTTTCGTTTCTTCTCGGGTTGTGTGTGTCCATCGCACGTCCATCATGAGATACGCGAGCTGGTTTTGTGGGGTCAGTCCTGTATGGATTCCCTGCGCGCAAACTCCGTTTGAAGAGCCGCGGCGGGGGGCTGTCATCATGCGCTTCTTTTATGGCGTCAGAGAAGCATTCCATCAGTGGTGGATATCTTTAGGCTGACATTACAACTGGAACCGACTTGGAAGGCTGAGGATGGCTTTGATCTTCTCGCGAGCGGCCTTCTGCGAGTCCATCTCGACTCCGCTATCGTGCCCCTTCGGCGACTGTTCGATTGACCTTCCGCTCACTTTCTGTGCAGTGGCGCCTGAAGACACGCGGGAACCCAATTTACAAGTTTTTCACAATGCGAGCCGAGCCTCAAACAATTTGGATTTCTTTCTTTCTTTTTGCTTTGACGTGCAAGCAAAAATTTGAGATGCCAGCAAAGTTAGGTGGCGGTGAACTCAATTCACTTCACCACTTACAACAATCAGGTATGGATTACACGAAGAACAATAGACTGTCTTCCAATATTTTGTTGTCCTGTCGGATTTGTTTCATTTGTCACCCCAGAAAAAAATCGGCCAAATTTGGCGGATTTTTATCTCATTTTATTTATTTATATTTGCCAATTGTGTGTTTTGGAATACGATGTTCCGCCGAGTGTTTTTGGGCCAATTCAACAGCGCTGTCGTGGCCCAGAACCTGCGCACGGACAGAATTGTTCCGGTTTGACAGCATTGAGCAGGAAATGGAGAAATCTGGCAATGAGGTATTGCTTTGCCTCCCCGAATGGCATCCAGATGACTTCCAGATGCAATTTGGTGGAGTGGAAGTCGCAAGCTCAGTCGCACTTTTGTCACTTTCTAACAGCGGGAGACGCTGCCGCTTTGGCAGCCAGGCTGCGACGTTCCCTGCTTTCTCCTTTCCGGGCTGGAAACTTCTGCTTTGTCTGCCAGAGTGTGGGAAGCGACGGCAATCTCTGGTTTCTAGCTTGCTGAAGTCGACTCGCCCCGCGTCTGCTTTCCATGCCTCGTTCGCCTCGTTGACTTGCAAACTGCAGAGCAACGTTTTAGCGCCAGCCAGCAAGCTGACGGCACTTTGACCTCAGAGTCACCCCCTGCGACCGCTTTCCATCGCCACTCGCGCTTGCGTCTTCTCCAAATTTTTCACAGCGATTTAATGTCAACAAAAAACGGGGCAAGCGCTTTGATAATAATGACAGACAAATGAGTAAAAAGCCGCAATGTAAGGAGACAGTTGAAATCATCTGCCCCATCCAACTGTCGCCCAGCCACCTCTGACCACGCACATGATGCTTTTTGTCTTGCAGCAAAGAGTGATCCGGACCAAAACATGAAAAAAGAGTGCAATGTGTCTACTGCAAAGCAACAGCTAAGCACACGCGTCACCCAGCAGGCGAGGCCCGCCTATTGAAGCCACTCACGTTCAAAATTACAGACAGTCCAGTGTCGAACGCGAGGACCCCGCAACATTTTTTCTTGTCGCTTAATTGTTAAGTGGCGCAGAATCCATTTTTATCTGATAATCGCCAGAAGAGTTTCGCCTGAAAGCATTCTGTAGCCGAACTTGTAGCTCCAACTCGCTTTGAGCTTCTCTTGAATTTCATACGGTGGGGTCATCCAGCCAAATGCGCGGACCCGGAAAAAGGCAAGCCGGCTTTCCGAAGAGAAGTTCAAGGTTACGATGGGGTGAAAGGCCAAGACAATAAAATCTGGATGGCCCCATGAGAGGCCCGTCCGGCACACCTGAGCCTCAGCTCCGACTGTTTCTAGAAAATCAGCGGGCGCGCGTATTTCAGGCGGTGACAAGGGGCGAGCTGACAGGGCGCCCGTCACTCGGTGTGACAGACACACACAGAGGTTTCGTGATTGAAATGCAGCCTGGTTCTCCATTCCAGATCAACCGACGTTCCTCGGTCTCAAAGTGAAGCGCCATGGCCGCGAGAGTTCTTGTGATCTGCCTCCTCGCGAGCACCTCGCTCGGGTTCTCGGCTGCCGGCCTCGTGAAAAAAGTGCTCCGGCATCGCCGCCAGATGCCTCTGGAGCACAACGTCACCTCACCCGGAGCAGAGCGCCAGTCTGTGATCTTTAACCACGTCTACAACATCAACGTCCCCGCCAGCCACCTGTGCTCCGTCGACCTGGACGCCACAGAGAGCTCGGCGGAAACGGCCAGCACCTCCGGCCAGCACCTTTCCGCGGACGGGGAGAGCCAGATTATCTTCACCCACCGCATCAATATCCCTCGCGGGGCGTGCGGCTGCGCTGCCGACCTGCCGCGCATCAGCGACCTGATGAGCCGCATTGAGATGCTGGAGGGGGAAGTGTCGGCGTTGAGGAGGCGGTGCGGCGGTGGCGGGGACGTCGGTTGCGGTGCAACGGGGAATGCGAGGACCGGGCCCCTGTGCAGCGGACACGGAAACTACAGCGCGGAGACGTGCGGATGCGCGTGCGAGCCCGGCTGGAAGGGAAGCAACTGCACCGAGCTCGAGTGTCCCGAGGGTTTCTTTGGGGACGACTGCTCTCGCAGCATATGCCCGGACAACTGCAAAGATCGCGGGCGTTGTCAGGACGGCCGGTGTGTCTGCAAGGAGCCCTGGACCGGTTCGGACTGCTCCGAGATGCTCTGCCCCCAAGACTGCTTTGGGCGTGGGCTCTGCCTCAACGGAACCTGCCACTGTCACCCCGGGTTTTCCGGGGAGGACTGCGGGCGACTCACCTGTCCGGCCGACTGCCACGGTAACGGCATCTGCATCGACGGCCGCTGCGCCTGCGCGGCGGGTTACGGCGGTAGTTTGGGGGGGGGGCTCTGCCTCAACGGACCCTGCCACTGTCACCCCGGGTTTTCCGGGGAGGACTGCGGGCGACTCACCTGTCCGGCCGACTGCCACGGTAACGGCATCTGCATCGACGGCCGCTGCGCCTGCGCGGCGGGTTACGGCGGTGAAGACTGCTCCCGCCT
>NW_017805386.1:489773-504854 GCF_001891065.2 Hippocampus comes
GGCGGTGAAGACTGCTCCCGCCTCACCTGCCTCAATGACTGCAACGACAGAGGCGCCTGCTTCAACGGGATGTGCATCTGCGACGACGGCTATCAGGGCGATGACTGCAGCCAGTTGGCGTGCCCCAATAACTGCAACGGTCGAGGCCAGTGCGTCAACGGGCGCTGCGCCTGCGACGTTGGCTTCCGGAGCGACGACTGCGGCGAGATATCCTGTCCGAACGATTGCCTCCGGCGGGGGCGCTGCGTGAACGGCCAGTGCGTGTGCCAGGAAGGCTTCGGCAGCGAGGATTGCGGCGTCAGGACCTGCCCGTCGAACTGCTACGGTCGCGGGGCCTGCGTCGAGGGCCGCTGCGAGTGCCACGCCGGCTTCGGCGGGGACGACTGCGCCCTGCTGGGCTGCCCCAACGGCTGTCGAAATCGCGGGCGCTGCCTCGACGGACAGTGCGTGTGCGACGAAGGCTTCGCCGGGGAGGACTGCGGCCGGAAGGCGTGCCCCAACGACTGCCTGGCTCGGGGCCACTGCGACGACGGCGTGTGCGTCTGTCAGGAGGGCTACTCGGGCCGCGACTGCTCCCGGCTCACTTGCCCGGACAAGTGCAACGGCAGGGGGCGCTGCGTCGGGGGAAGGTGCGAATGTGAGAGCGGGTACCGAGGGGAGAGCTGCGCCGAGCGGAGCTGCCTCAACGGGTGCCACAACAGAGGACTCTGCGTCAAAGGACAGTGCGCCTGCGACGAGGGCTACATCACAGATGACTGCTCCGAAGGTAAGCTCACCCCAACAAGTTTTCCATCATTGAAGACTCGAAACCAGGGTTTCTCAAAGGTTTGATTATAGATGCCAAAAAATGGTGGTGGAGCAGGACTTTTCTCACAGACGTGCTCAAAATGAAGCTGCCCCCCGCCCCCCAAACTTCCCCATGGTTCCTTGGCACCAAGATGGTGCCAAGTTCATGTTTTGTTTCTTTTTAAATCTACCTTGTAATATAACAAGAACAAATTCAAGTTTTTTTTAACGGGGGGGGGGTCTTCTTTTTCAAGAAAAGCTGAACACCCCCCCCCACAACATCTGGGCTTTTGTCATGTGTTGTGCATGTTAGTTTTATTGGCACGCCGGTTCCCACATGTAGCTATGCACCTTTTTTTAAATGACATCAGAAATGATTTTTCTGACCCCCAATTTATGGCTCCTGGAACAGTTTCAGAACCACTGCTCGAAATTGTCTTACCTAATATATGGTTGGAAGCTTTTTTTAAAGTCCCCCCCCCCCCATCCCCCCCCCCCTCCAAAATCTATTCATGTGAGCGCTTTTTTTTTTTTTTCTATTTTTGGCATCTCTCTCACAAGTTCCAGATGTTTCTCTGGTGCTCGCATTAGCTTGTGTGCATCGGACCATGAGAAAGTTCCAACTTTTTATTGATTTTTTTTTTTCCAGTGTCTCCTCCAAAGGATCTCACCGTGGGTGAGGTCACGTCGGACACGGTGAACTTATCCTGGATCAACGACATGCTGGTGGCCGAATACCTGGTCACGTACGGGCCCACTCAGCCCGGCGGGCTCCTTTCGGACTTGACCGTGCCGGGAGACCGAACTGGCACCGCGCTCAAAGACCTGGAGCCGGGTTTGGAGTACCGCGTTAACGTATATGCCGTCCTGGGCAACGAGAGGAGCGTGCCGGTTGGCGCCAGCGTGGCCACAGGTACCAAAAGGCTCACGTGTGACTTCCGACTCCTTCGACGAAATGTCATCGTGCGAAGTCGTTCAAGCAACTGAGCTCCTTCCACATTTCGAATCCACATTTTCACAATGAGGTTCCCAAATTGAGATATCTTGCATACCTCCTTCCACATATCTTGATGAACTGAAACCATTCCATCTTCTCGTGAACACTTTCTCCCATTGGCAGATTTTCCCCAGTTAGGAAATAGTCTGGACATTTACCTCCTCTTGACGTCTGTCTTTAGAGAGGCGAAGCATTTCAACTTTGAGTCTCACATTTGACATTTGAAAAGTTCAGTTGCACGGCGTTTCTATTTGGCTTCAGCATTCCAACGCATTTTCCCTTTTTGCAGACAAAGCATTCTCGAAGTTGTCTGATGGTTTTGGTTTGAATCCTTGCAGCTCTTCCGCAGCCAGAAGGTATGAGATTCACGTCTGTGAGAGAGACCGCCGTCGAGGTTGAGTGGGAGCAGCTGAACGTTCCCTTCGACGGCTGGGAGATCTGCTTCCGTAACATGGTGGGTCCCCTCCCAAAGCCTTCCCGGGATTTTATGGCCGCGAGCTGCTCAGCCAGCCCGTTTTCCTGGAAATCTTTGCTCGCCACAATTTGGATTTCATGTCGTCGCCGGCGTTGCTGTGGACGTGTGGAAAAGTTGCATTGATTCTGAGCCACCAACTGCTGGGCTTTTGTGGCTGGTACGTCAGAGGGGCGCTGTAGTCAAGACGAGGTACATCGCCAAGACTTTAAAGAGACCAGATGAAATAAAGACAAAGACGTTGAAGGTTTGAATCAGTTCCGAGACGTTAGACTTTGAGGGGTCAAGATCAAGTCAAGACCAAGACTTGAAGAATGTGACATGAAGGCAAGACAAAGATTTGGAGGGGTTGAGACTTTAGAGAGCCAAGGCCATCTTTGAGAGGTTGGGACCAAATCGAGATCAAGACTTTGAGGTGTTAAGATGCGGTCAGCGCCGAGACCTGAAGAATGGAAGACCGCTTCAAGACGAATACTCGAAGAGCTCAAGACGCACAGCTGACAGAGTTCATTTGTCACAGGATCACAGACTGTAACATTGTTCAGAGTTCTTGTTTTTGCCCTTCCACTTCTCCTTTGTCTCGTCTGACTCGTATTTGTTTTGTTTTGGTTTTAAGAAAGAAGAAAACGGAAAGGTGGTCAGCACGGTTCCCTCCTCTCAAAAGCGCTTCCTCCAGTCGGGTCTGGGGCCGGGTCAGGAGTACGAGGTGTCCATCAGTGTGATCAAGAACAACGCCACGGGACCACCGGCGATCCGACGAGTCACAACCAGTGAGTTTAGCTTCAATCGATTGCTATTCCCAGCAATCAGTGTGGAGGGCGTCCTCACCCAGAGGTGCCAAAAGTGCTCAAGCACAATTCTTTGTGTGTTCGCGTGTGCGTTGAAAAGAAGGGACTGACTCCCATACTTTGATTTACAAAAGTACCGACTGTGAAATTTCAAAAGCATTATTTTCAATCTTGGAGTTGGCTGAGACTGCAGGTTCCCCCGACATGAGAGCTGAGCGCTCCTTGGGGCACCTGGAAAAAAGGACTTCAAGGTCATGCTTGAGCTCAACTCCGTCATCAGACAAAATTTGGATGTGAACTTTCACATCAAGTGTCAGTCTTGGCTCTTTCACGTCTTGGTCGTGACTCAGTCTCAACACCAATTCAAAGTCTCGACCGCTCGAAATTTTGGTTTTGACTTAGTTTCAACGATCAAACTCTCAGGTTTGACTTGGTCTTGGCTTTTGAAAGCGTTGCTCTCGCTTCAGTTTCTAGCCTTCAAAATCTCGGTCTTGACTTGGTCCCAAGCCCTAAAAGTCTCGATCTTAGTCTCTCAAGCCTTCTTGTTATTTAGGTACACCGCAATGTGACAGAAGCCGCTGCAAACTACCAACCGACAAGCGACGGTTTGCGAGTAGTCACTGATGGCGTGACCCTTTCTTCTGTAGATATCGACGCCCCGCAGCAGCTCCAAGTCTTGGACGTGAGCGACTCCTCTGCATTGATCAGCTGGTCTAAGCCGGTGGCGCCGACGGACCGGGTCACCCTGTTTTACAAGCCCAGCCAAGCCTCCTCCGAGGGCGCCAAAGTGGAGATCTTCCCGCCGGACGGGCAGCACAGCCTGGAGGGCCTGAAGCCTGACACCGAGTACACAGTGTCGCTTGTGGCCCGCAGCCAAGACGTCAGTAGCGAGCCGGCCGTCGCCACCTTTACTACAGGTCGGCTCAATACGGACAACTGTCAAACTGTCGGTTCCGTGTCACTGAGGTGGGGGATTCGAGCCACATGACTTGACGCAAGTCAGACTGAAGTCACCAGTTTTTCAGGCTTGGTACTTACTTGGCTAAAACTCCAGCATCTCAACTTGACTTTGACTTGGTATTCTTGAGTTACTCCCACTTCTGACAAAGGCAAAGTCATTCATATCATATGGCATGCTTCATCACTTGGCTTCATGCAAGTTTTGAGTTGAAACGTTGTCACGGGAACGTGGGACTCGCTTTAAGCTTGATGGTGAGGACTTGAGGCTGACTCCCACCTCCAAGCGACTAACACGAGGGTGTTGTTTTCTGTGAAGCGCTGGACGCCCCCAGGGAATTGCTGGCCGTGCGGCAGACAGAAGACAGCATCACCCTGATGTGGCGCAACACTCTGGCCGACGTGGACAGCTATCGTGTGAAATACAGTCCACTATCCGGT
Source organism: Hippocampus comes (assembly GCF_001891065.2). Taxonomy (NCBI): domain Eukaryota; kingdom Metazoa; phylum Chordata; class Actinopteri; order Syngnathiformes; family Syngnathidae; genus Hippocampus; species Hippocampus comes. The sequence continues at coordinate 494,215 of NW_017805386.1, forward strand.
GCGGCTCACGGGGAGGAAGTGTTCCCGCGCGGACCTGGACAAAGCACCACGGCCACCATCACGGGTAAGTCCGCCCTACGGAGTTGAACTCTCAAAGGAGAGACGAGACCGTGGGCGTCAAACTTGTTTTCATCGCGGACCGCATCGTAGTCATTGATGGTTGCCCCTGGGGTGCTGGGTGACGACGGTGAGGCCGGATCTGGTCTGTGTTCTTGAAGTTTGACACCTCTGGACAAGTTAATGTGTCGGTTGTCCAGGGCTAAAGCCAGGGACCGAGTACGGCGTTGGAGTGACCAGCGTGAAGAACGAGCGGGAAAGTCTCCCGGCCACCATAAATGCAGCGACCGGTGAGTGAGTCACTTTGTGATCTGGAAGAAACATTTTTAAAAAAGGATTCGTGATTGACGGTTTCCCGTCAGACCTGGACCCGCCCCGAGGTCTGGAGCAAACCGAGTCCACAGAGACGGCCATTCGCATCCGATGGGAGAAGCCGCACGCTAAGGTGTCGCGATACCGGCTGGTGTACGTCTCCAGAGACGGACAAGTCGAGGAGGCGGAGATCGCGCCCTCTGAGACGACTTTCGTCTTAGCCGACCTGACGCCGGCGACAAGTTACGCCGTCACTTTGACGGCGGAGCGAGGCCACAGGATGAGCTCGCCAGTCACTCTGAATGCATCCACAGGTGGGTGGAGCCAGAAGGGGTGGGCGTATGCGTGTGGGGGGTGGGGGGGCACCACCTTAACCCGCCGATTTCCTTCCAGGTACATTTGGGGTCTTTTGAACTTGCCTTTCTAGCCTTGTCTCTCATGATACTCGCAAACGTTGAATCGAGATGACGGGATTCCTTTTGGTTGTTCACCTCTGGGACAGGATCCCAAGATGCAAACTCGACAGCATTTATGCAGCGCGGGGTCGTGAAGAATGCTGTGACCTCAGCAAAGGCGTGGCACAGCATAGCAGGCCAACATCTTTGGCTCCAGAGTCAGCAGTTCATTGGCATCTCCACCATATCTTTCCAGAGAGGTCCGCTGACTTGAAAGCAGTGTGGAATAAACCGCGGATGTCAAACTAGAGAGGGCCCCCTATTGAGAGAATAGCATCATGCCATGACTTATCCGTCACTACTTCCAACAAAGCGCTGACATCCCCCTCACAAGGATTGTCTCATTCCGCTGGGAAAAGTGGCCACCTGGGAGCCCTTTTTGCCACCAGGCAGGCCAACAACATCAACGCTCGCGCGACCACCCTGAGGGGGACGCATCCGCCAGGGACGTGAATAGGGGGACCCCACATGTAAAACTACTGAAGAATCCTTTTGAATTCAGTTGGAGCCATCTTCAACAGCCAGGAAGAGTCCAGTTGTCCGCATTCAACTGAAGTGGATTTTCCAAGTTTTTCCAGATGCGCTCACCGCGGCAACGACACGGTCCGCACAGAAAAATAACATCTCTCCTCCCCCCCGGCCGATTGGAACGTCACAAATGCCAAGCGTTAACGCTGGCTGGTGTGCGTCCAAGGGGTCTTCCGAGAACTTCTCTGTGCACGCGAGGTCATGTGAGCTCAGTACCGGGAAGTAAGAAGAGAGCCAAGATGGAAATGGGAGCCCCCCGCCCCCCTCGCCCCACATCTACACTCAAACAAGTCTGGTTGCGATGAACTCTGGAGGCAAACAGCTCTGAGAGCAGCGGTGGTGGGCCAATTAGAGTGTGATAGCGGCGCTATGAAGAGTCGGATCGTGTCCCCACTGAAGGCGCGGGTACAGAACGCAGGGCCCGCCACTGCTCATGTTTTGCTACTTACAAGGAATGCGCGCCCAAATTTGTGGTTTCACACAGAGGAGCGACTCCAAGACTTTTCTTCTTACGCTGCTTCTTGCTCTTTCTCAAGGCGGTTTCCAGCCTTTCTCAATCGACCAGCCGCAACTTTCAAGTTTGGAGTAGTTCCAAAGCAGGCCTCGAGCGCACCGCGCCGCGCCGCGATGAGCCCGACTGTTGCTTAGCGAACGGTCAAATCGCTCAGCTTGGTTTGCTTCCAGGATCTTGCGATGCGCCGCGCCGCGATGAGCCCGTTTGTTGCTTAGCGAACGGTCAATCGCTCAGCTTGGTTTGCTTCCAGGATCTTGCGATTTTGCGAGCCACAGCGCCGCGCTGCCTTTAGCATTGGTTGTGTGTCACCCAGCAGAGGCAGCCGGGCCCTCGGTGGCCAACCTCACCTTCTCTGACGTCACATGGGACGGCTTTACGGCCTCCTGGAGCCCCTTGGGCGGCGACTTTGACAGCTTGGTGGTGGAGGTGACAAACTTGGACAATATGGCGCAGAGCCAGAACCTGAGCGTGTCGGGCGGCGCGCTCAGCCTGGGCCTCTGGGGCCTGAACGCCAACACCAGCTACATGGTGGGCCTCTACCCCCTCTACCAAGGTGTCTTCCTGGAGCCCGTGTTTGCCGAAGCCACCACAGGTACGGGCGGCCTCGCCTCGCTACTGTTTGCGCCCGTAACTGCTTCGCGACACACAGCGCCACTTAACCTTGCTCAGTGATGTCATCGGCATTCAGGAATCAACATCAGTGCATGGCTGCCATGCTCAGCATGATCCCTCACGGACGTGGAATGGAGGCGGCTGATTTGGACCCTTTTTAATGCGGATATGCTGATTTTGTTTCTTTCTTTGTTTCTTCCCCCCCCCTTCGTTTGCTTGTCTTGTAACCTCAACATGCAACCACATGAGGAAAACGTCATGAGCATGAAAATCACACGCAGTGCATATAAAAAGCCTACACACCCAAACGTCAGCTGCTTATGTTTAAAAAAAACAACAACTGTCCTGCACAACTCAAGTGAATTGGTTCAATCTTTTCAAGAGGCAAAATAAAAATGAACAAGTGCGATACTGCGATTGGACGAGTGTGCATACCCTATTTTAACCGGGATGTGACTGATTTTAAAAAGTCACGTTGAAACATCTAAACTGGAGTTGGCACACACCTGCCACCATTGAAAGTACCTCTCTCCACCCCAAATGAAGTTCAGATGATTGAGTAGGCTTTTTCTGCCCATTTAATTTGCTTTCTAGCAATACCCTCAACGTTTTAGATTCCAAAAGTTTTGAAATGATTTATCGTGGTTGCTTTTGAACAGGGGTGTGTAGACTTTTCAGCCAATGGTGCATGTCTCACCAAAAGTAAGTGAGGATATTCGCCTTTCCAAAACTTCACCCAAAAGCCGAATGTCCCCAAACTTTTTGTGACGTCGAAATGATCACCGATTTGCTTCAACCGCACTGCCTGTCGTTAGTCCCGTCCACTCCTCTGGTTTTCTTCTTTTCTTTCTTTTGTGTTTCCATCACTTGTCTTGAGTGGCGCCGATCTCCTGGCGGCATGCCTCGCGCACATCGCAATCACACAGCGCACAGAGAAGCCCGCCCCTCGAAAGCGTCCCATCCTTCCATCCAAACGCACGAAGCTCGGCCCCGCCCTTGCATTGACGCGCCGCAACCACGGCAAAAGCAAATCGGTCACGTTTCCCGCCACCTCATTGTGCCGTCTTATCATGGCCGTTTGGACAAATCAAAAACATGCTGGACTTGTTCTACTTTGGTGGAAGCCACACCCCCCGGGAAACGTAGACCGACCAATCGCAGGAGCCGGATCCAAGCGGGCTCCGGATGAAGCTATTCCGAGTCACTTGAATCCCTTCCAGATCAAGTCTGTAGCTGGAAGCAGTTTCTGGATAAAACGACACGGTTGTTCGGCATAGTCGGTTGATTCGTGCCAAATCGAAACGGAGTCAAACATGGTGGTTGAGCAATTTGCCACCCACCATTTGGGGATCTTAGTAAGGTAAAGCCCAAAAGGTCTAACGATGGTGTCTCCCTTCAGCGCGTCAGCCGTCGCTCGGACAACTTTTCGTGTCCAACGTGACGTCGGAGAGCTTCTTGGTGGTCTGGGATCACACCGAGGGCCACCTGGATGGTTTTGTCCTGGAGATTATCGATTCGGATTGGCTGATGGAGCCGAGGGAGTATAACCTGTCCCGCCTCGCGACGGCACATCAGGTTTCGGGGCTGCGGCCCGACTCGGACTATGTAGCCTACCTCTACGGCACGTACAAGGGAGCCCGAACGGGCGCCGTCAGTATTGTTGCGACCACAGGTATTTCATGTGTACTCCCTACCCTACCCCCACAAAAAAGAAATAACCGGCAGTAAGATTCTAGAAAAATGTGTTGCTGTCGTCCCTGCGAAGGATTTCGTATGCTTCAAATGGTCTTCCTGATTTCCGGATCTTAGGCCACTCCCTTCACGCCTGCCCGTATTGCTGCCCGTCAACAGACGCCTGTTCGCATCTTTTGTTTTTTCAGCCTTGGAGGCAACACTTCATCAGCAGAATGACACTTAGTCAGCTAGCGTGCAGATCTGCGCATTTGGCACTTGCAGCACTGCCAACCATTGGCCCACGGCATCGACACTCGAGTGTTTAGCGGTCATCAGAGTTGCCGTTCGGCTTAGCTTTTGACTCGGACATGACCACGTTTCCCTGTATTCCCAGTTGCTTCACAAGATCATAGCCTCGCTACTCAAGTGTGGATGGAGAAAGTACGAAAGAGCGTCTTTAGTTTGTCTCATGGTACAACGCGATTGGCTCGCAACCATTCCGGGGCGGGCACGGGTTGCTTCACAAGATCGTATATTTATTGAGCCTCGCTACTCAAGTGTGGATGGAGAAAGTATGAAAAAGCGTCTTTAGTTAGTCTCATGATACGACGCGATTGGCTCGCAACCATTCCGGGGCGGGCACGCACCGTCTCTCACCGCAAGTCAGTCTCCTGTTCGCACGTGGCGCGAGTGAGGATGAGCAGCTCAGAAAACCGATGAATGTTTCCCCACGCTCGATAGGTGGGCGGATCCTCCCCCCCGTCGTCCCCTTAAAAATCGACTTCAGCACAGTGACACTTGTGATTTTTTTTGGACGACTTTGCAGGGACGACACCACAGCGACCTCGTTTGTGCCTCCTCTTAGTTTGACAATCATGTACTGTATATCTCTTTCTCTCCTCTCGTAGCTGAAGAGCCAGATTTGTCCCGGCTAGTTGTTGCTAACGTTACCTCAGACAGCGTGTCGCTGACGTGGCGGGCGGGCGCCAAGGCGTTTGATAACTTTGTAGTTGAAGTCAGAGAGTCTGCTTTGCCCTCGCAGGCAATGGGTCAGGCCTTGCCGGGCCAGGCGCGCTCCACGGTCATGGCCGGCCTTAAAGCCAGTACACGCTACGACATAAAGCTGTACGCCAGTGCCGGCGGCCGCAACACGCCTCCGCTTTTCGCTGTTGCTACAACAGGTAGGGAGCAAAGCCACTGCCCCGGTGGCTCCGCATCCAGATGCCGCTCAACTGGCGTGTTCTTCTTTGTGTTCAGAGGACGCCCCCCTCTTGGGGCCCGTGACCGCTCTCTCTACCGGTCCGCATAACCTCAGCGTGAGCTGGAGCGTTGCTTCCGGCCACTTTGATGACTTTGTTGTCCGAGTCGGTGACGCCGAGCAAGAGTCTGAGCCGCGGGAGTTCAGACTGCCCGGCCACGCCGCAAACGTTACTGTCTCCGACCTGATGGACGCCACGAGCTATAACGTGGAAGTTTATGGCTTTTCTCACGGCCGCCGCACTCCCTCCACGCTAGTCCACGCCATCACAGGTACCCGCCAGCTTCACTCTTGTTCTCAGCACTTTGCTCACCGCATGAAGCCAACATCAGAAATTAGGAGGATTGGTCTTGAATGAGACCAGATTGAGATTAGCGAGAGATGCAGAACTGGCACTCCCGAGACTTTAACCCGACCCGCACAAGGTTGGCCAGAAAAAAGTCAAATAAAATGGAGGTCACAGGTTTTCATGGTTTTCGCGCATTTTAGGTTCGTCCTGAAATGTCAGCCAAAGCTGAATCGCGTTAACTTTTGGTGAGTCGTGTAACTATTAGAGCCGCGCAATATGTTGGCCTTCTTCACACTGCCCCCGCATCAAATTTGGTTCTTAGAGCAGAACTCATTTGAGGCCAGTTCGAATTTGTTGAATCCACACACCAGGTACTAGCATGGTGGCATTGACGTCCAGTAGCTTTCCCGCAGGTGAAGTCGAGACAAAGAAATACAAATGTCAAAGTATGAGCAGTGGGATTCAAAATCCAGCCAGACGCATCCCTTTTTGTCAGCTTCTGCCCCAGAGTCGGATGTCGTGCGTTCCATCACGCATGGACCCGGGCAAGTTGCGATTGGAGGGAAGACTGCTTTTTCACACTGCTGTCATCGTCGTCACAACTCTTGCTCTTAATAAATGCTGATGTCACCCAAACGAGGGTCTAGTACCCATTTTGAAGAATCGGAACTTGGGCATTGAGGAAAACTTCTGGTCTGGAAATCTCTGCGGCAGTGTGAACAAAGCCTAAGATAAGAACCTGAACGATACATCGCTCCTACGAAGTACAGTAATGCCGCGCATGTTTGCAGTTTGTCATTCCCAAATGTACCTACGAGCTGTCTTTCTGAAATGAGCCAAGATGCAAATTCAGCCCGAGGCCTTCCGAGATGATCAAGTAGTACAGCATCAAGGAAGAACATTTAAGTGATGCGCTTGACTGAGAGACACCTTGGTGTGTTGGGCGCCGGACTATGCGTAGCCTTAGTGGAAGTTACGGAGAGTCTTTGGCGCGGACCCTATCCCCTTACCGGTGGCGGGGTGTTACTCTACAGGGCACTTTGCAGACTTATTTATTCGAGAAATGAACCAAGTAGACACTTTGCAGATTTGCTGTTGCTAGCCTTGCCTGCATGCTAACTGATGACACACCGCCAACTCCCTCGACTCCTCCCTTCCTCCAGCACCTTTGCCCAAAGTGGAAAACTTGACCATTTCCAACGTCACCCCCTTCGGCTTCCGCGTGTCGTGGGGAGTGAAGCAGCGGCAGCCGCGGGAGGAATCGGCGCACTCCGTGGGGGCTTTCAGCCACTTTAACGTCGTGGTGACCGACTCGGGATGGCTTCTGGAGCCTCAGAAGTTCACGGTTCCAGGAAACCAGAGCCACCTGGACGTCTGGGGGCTTATCACCGGTATAGGCTATGAGATCAGGCTGACGGGCGTGTCAAAGGCGGGGCTCCTCTCCCGGCCCCTCACCGCAGTGGCCGTCACAGGTAGCAACAGCGGGGGGTAGGGGGCCGCACCCTGGCAAGGGGCCCTCTTGTCGTACTGCAACTCATGCAACCGCAGTGGTACCTCGACTTGCAATCCGAGTGCCCGGACCACCGCTTCTTCCACTTACGAGTCCTTGCTCGGTCGATTTTTGTTTGCTTTGTGTTGCCAGTCAAACTTTTGAGTTGCGAGCTCGAGGTACGGCACGACTCGAGTGAAGTGAATGTAATGCCCTCGCATGTGGGCAAGGAAAGACGGAGTCGCGGTCTTGGCGTGCGGCTGCAGGAGCGGGCATTGTGGTGTTCCCGTCCCTTTTTTTCCTACCTCCCCAAATAAAATGTGAGCCAGATTCTTGGTTTGCATTCATATTTGACAGTGTGTTTTCCTTCCGATGTTTTAAAAAAGGGCACCTGTGCTTCAGTTCTAGGTGTCTACGTACGAGAGGAGATGGGCACGCTCACAGTGCGAGCACTCAGGGCCTCGGTCCATATACGAAGCCTTTCTCTCGTCTTGTTGATTTGCCCAAATCCAAAGCGTGTCATTCTTTTCCTGCATTGGAGTGCAATAAGCAAAACTATTAGAGGAAGGAAAACACTGAGCATGACACGTCCGCCGAGTTAACTTCAAATCTGTTTCATTTTCTTTGAATGTGCTGGAAACGTGGCCGGCGGGGGGACGCATTGCACGAAACTCTGTTCCTGCCAGCGGATTGCCTCCCGTCTGAAAGTGACTTGATTGAAACTCTCTGAAAAGCTTGTGCGCCTCTCGTTTTGCTCGGACTGACTTGCACTCGCATCCTGAGGCCTCCACTTGAGGCCTCCACTCGAAAATGGAAGGAGCTTTCTAATCTCTCTCTGAAATCTTGATCATCCACATGAATCAACCGACAAACTTTCCTTTCTGGCCCAGAGGCAGAACCCGAAGTGGAGCACCTCTTCGTCTCCGACATCACAGCCGACAGTTTCCGCGTGTCCTGGGCGGCAGACGAAGACCTCTTTGACAGATTTGTGCTCAAACTACGGGACAGCAAAAGATTCTCCCGTCCTCAGGAGCACATGGTCCACGGCGATGAGCGAACCAGGCTAATCACTGGACTCATGCCAGGCACAGAGTATGAAATTGAACTTTACGGCCTTTCTTTGGACCACCGTTCCCAGCCGATCTTTGGGGTTGCTCAGACAGGTACTCCGGCTACACTGGTTCCGGATTGAAGTCTTGAACCTCTCATAACTGGATCCGCTGGTCCATACTAACCGCTTGCTCCTTTCAGAACTGAATCCGCTGGTTTAGACTAACCTCTGAAAGCCTCCAGGACCGGATCTGCTTTTTGTATACTAAACTCTCGGGCCCCCGAGACCTGGATTTGTTGCCTCTGGAACCTCTCAGAACTGGATCCAGTGATTCAGACTAACCTCTTAAACCTTTCACCACTGGAACCGATTGTTCTTTATTAACCTCTGGGACCTCGTAGAACTGCTGGATCCAGTGGTTGGACATCAACCTCTGGAACCATACTAAGCTCTTAGAACTCCTTCCTATGGCTTTTTTTTGTTTGTTTTTTTACACTTCTGGGACCTCACAGAACGGAATACACTGATCCTTTACTAAACTCTGCAACCCTTTAGAAAAGGATGAACTGCTTGTATAGTAACTATTGGGAACCCTAAGAACGGGAACTACATCAACCTCTGGAACCATACTAAGCTCTTGAAACTCCTTCCTATGGCTTTTTTTTTTTTTTTTTACTTCTGGGACCTCACAGAATGGAATACACTGGTCCTATACTAAACTCTGCAACCCTTTAGAAAAGGATGAACTGCTTGTATAGTAACTATTGGGAACCCTAAGAACGGGAACCCCCGAGTCCATACTAACGACTTAGAACTGGGTCCACAGGTTCAATACTAACATCTGCTACTCCTCAGAACTGGATCTGTTGGTTCGATACTAACGTCTCAGGACTCAGTCCATTGACCACATGTTAATTCTGGGAAGTCTCAGACTTTGATCCACTGCTTCTGTACTAAACTTTTGGATGCTTTTGAACTCAATCCCCCGGTTCCATAGTAACATCTCAGAATTGGATCCACTGCTTTCATACTAACCTCTGGGTTAAGTCACCAATTACTCTGATGGAGGCTAGCCGACGCCAGACCACTTCAGTCTAAGCCACCTCTAACATTTGAACTCCTTTTTCTTCGTCCAGGCCTGACAACTCCAAAGGGCCTTCGGTTCTCTGACGTGACGGACTCGTCAGCAGTGGTCCACTGGTCCACGCCTCAGTCTGCAGTAGACAACTATCACATCACGTACATGCCATTTGAGGGAGGTAAGACTTACAGAGCAATCTTGGTGACCCAAGGATGAGTCCTGGGTTTCGAGGCCAGACGTGATGACTCCGGTCACTCTTTTGATGATTCGTGACTTGGCCTGACAAAAACTGAAAGGCTTGAGACTTGACTTGGAACTGGGAGTTAAGACTTGGGTCTTAAAAGTGGACTTGGCAGCTTCAAATGTTTTGCATGGAGCTTGGCTGTCCAATACCGCATTGGCAATGCGACTCGACTTGGGACTTACCACAGGAATTGACTCGAGATAACCTGTGACTTGATTTGCCGATGACACAAGAATTCGGGACTTGCTTGAAAGCTAGACTTTGAACCTTGAGGCATGCACGTGTGTGACTCGATCCGGTCTTGCCCAAAGAGAATCCTTCTCGTCCACAGGAAGCCCGATGAGCGTAACTGTGGATGGCGACGTGCTACAGGCTCTGCTACCCAACATGATTCCCGGCAGGATGTACCAGGTGACGGTCAGTGCGGTGAAGGGTCTGGAGGAGAGCGACCCAAGTGGTGACGTCGTAACCACCGGTTTGTCGACGCCCCCGAAGAGCCGTCTCAGTCCTCAGCCCCTTCGGATGACTCTTCATATCTGTTCCCCCCCTCAGCTTTGGACAGACCTGAAGGTCTGACCGCGGTTAACATCACAGACAGCTCCGCTCGGCTGCAATGGCGACCGTCCGTAGCCACGGTGGACGGCTACGTAATAACGTATAATTCCGAGTCAGGTTTGTCTGTTCCGTTACTTGACTTGAAATTGTCTCCACCTGGATTTGCTGTGATGGGAGCTCCTGATGTGTTTCCCAGTGTCCCCGATGGTGGAGCGCGTTTCTGAAACCGAGTTGGAGATAGCCCCCTTGCTTCCGGGAACTCTCTACTCCGTGGAGCTCGTGGCCACCAGGGGGGCGCAGACGAGCGCCTCCGCCCTGACAGAATTCACCACAAGTAGTAGAAATCGGATCAATCTTTGAATAGTTTTGAACATCTTTGAACTTTGATGACCCAGATCTGACACTGTGTTCCCAGAGCTGGACGCCCCTCGAGATCTGGTGGCCCTGAACATTCAAACGGATAGCGCCACTCTGACATGGAGACCGCCGCAAGCGGCCATTAGCGGCTACACCCCGACCCT
>NW_017805386.1:504875-509140 GCF_001891065.2 Hippocampus comes
ATGCAACCGGATAGCCCCACTCGGACAGGGAGCCCGCCGCAAGCGGCCATTAGCGGCTACTCCCTGACCTTCTCCGCGACCGATGGCTCAACCCGGGTACAATACACCTCGGGTCCTCAAAAGTTTTGGATGCAGGGACTTCTTACAAGAGATCTTTTTTTTTTTCTCTTCGTAATCCTTGGGAATTCCTTTCATTTTTTTCGAAGATATACAACACAATCCATTTTTATTGACATGGCACTTTGGCAACAGCTGCAGCTGTAACAAAGCGTTTTAAAGAACATTTTACATCAAATAACAACACACGGGCAAATATCCAATCTTAACAAAAACCAAAATATTCATGAGCTGTTTAATTAAAAGAGAGGAATTGTTTTCATGACACTTCTTGTCCCTTGAAAACATTTCACCTTTCATGCAAAAGGGCTCTTCTGTTCCAAATTGTAGCTGCGCAGTCTGCATATTTATGACTGTGGTGGGTGTGTCCTCCGGCGATGGTGACAAGAGGCTTGTTGTTGTCGTTGACTCGCGGTGAATGTTCACTTTGCATGCCACTGCCCCGGAGGCAAAAAAAAGATCAGTGGTGGCCACTCTTCCGATGGAAAGACATCATCATCTTTGGCTTCGAGGTGTCATGTTCAACTCACGACAAGGCTGTGAAAAAAAATCTGTGGGTCTGCTCTTGTTTTTTTTTTTTTTTTTTTAATCGTGCCACTCGCTGTCCTGGTTTGTCGCACGTGACTTTGTAGGAGGTCATGCTGAGTCCAACCGCCTCCTCGTACAACATGGCCCAGCTCGCCAGGTCCACGGAGTACACGGTCCAACTGCAAGCCATCTCCACGGCTGAGCGGAGTCGCCACGCCACCGCCGTCTTCAGTACAGGCAAGGACCACGACTTCACCACCGCAGTTCCAAAGTGCCGCCAGAGCCGCAATCTGCGGGGGAAGTGCGTTGCACCGCTCCCAAAGTCTCCGACCATTTTGATTTAGTTCCGTTTGCTTTTGTTTTTTTTGCTTGTTCTCAGTGGGCCAGTTGCACAGGTACCCCAAAGACTGCGCTCAGATCTTCCTGAATGGGGAGCGCGCAACAGGCGTGTATAGCATCTACGTGGCCGGCGTTCCAAGCCAGGTCATCCAGGTCTACTGCGACATGGAGACGGACGGCGGAGGGTGGACGGTGAGCATCTGCTACAATTTGATCAGCAATTTACTCCCCGCAAATTGACGGAGATTTCAGGATGAACCACGCGTGCGCTCATTGCTCATCATTATTCTTCGTTTTGTTTTTTTAACCTTTATTCTGAAATGCATGACAGAGTCTGTTTTTTTTCACTTTTACTCAAGTGAAGGAGTTTGGGTGACGGAAGGTGTGTCCTCTGCAGGTCTTCTTGAGACGGCAAAACGGGAGGCTGGAGTTCTTCAGGAACTGGAAGAACTACACCGCTGGCTTTGGTAACATCAACGATGAGTTCTGGCTAGGTGCGTTTCTCCGCCCTTGGACCGATTGAGCGTTTTGCACCTTCCCGTGCCGACGCTCGATCAAATTGACCCTTCCAGGTCTCGGCAACCTCCACAAGATCACGACTGCAGGCCAGTACGTGCTGCGCGTCGACCTGAGGGATGCCGGAGAGTCGGCCTTCGCTCAGTACGACAAGTTCTCCATCGCAGAGCCAAGAACGCGCTATAAGCTTTACATCGGCGCCTACAGTGGCACAGCAGGTAGGTCAGCTCATGAAAGTTCGCAAACGAAAGCGGGTCAAAGGAAACGGGCTAAACAAACAAAAACAAAAAAAAAGACAAAAAAAAAAAAACAAGCAAACGGAAGCAACCGAATGAAACCTACGAAAGAAAAATGGCAAATGAAAGCAACCGGTCCGAAGTGAGCAAGACCAAGCGAAAGCTACCGAACGAAAGCCAGCAGACCAACGCGAGCAAACCAAATGTAGTAAATAGTGCCGTTTGGAAACAAAAGTGACCAGACCAAAGTTAACCAAATGGAAAAAGCCAATGAATGAAGGGCAGCGGTGCCTAGCGAACAGAAACACCTTGACTAAAGTGAGCTCAAGAAAACGGCCCGACAAAATTTAGGAAAATAAACCAAACAAGCTGCCGAATGAAACCAAAAAAAACTGATCACGGCTCAGTTTTCGTTTTTTTTCGTTGTTGTTTTTGACAGTTGGTGGCTTCTTTGTATGCCCTTCGCCGGATGCTTTTTGTGTACTCTTTGTTGTCGCGCGCCGACGCCTTTCTTGACACTTTACGAGGTGGACACTTTTCATGGGAACAAGGCATTCAAGCAACCTTGTGAAAAAGAGAAGGCGGACAAAGTGATGAAGTTTGAATGTTTTCCTTCCTGCCTGTGTGCCAGGCGACTCCATGACGTACCACCACGGCCGCCCCTTCTCCACTTTCGACAACGACAACGACATCGCCGTCACCAACTGTGCTTTGTCCTACAAGGGAGCCTTCTGGTACAAAAACTGCCATCGTGTCAACCTGATGGGAAAATACGGAGACAAAAGTCATAGCAAGGTACGGAGACTCCAAGAAGACTATTACCCAGCCGACTGTTTTCGTGCCACAATTTGCTGGCCAAAGCCCGTCTGATATAAAAGTAGTGCTTTGGGGCTCATCTTACGGCATCTCGTTGCCCAGGAAGGGCGACGGCCAAAATAAAGAAATCCTCCTATCTGAAAAAAAGTGTCAAATGCAGGTCCAGAAAGTAGAAGCCCTTTTGTATTTTGGACAACGAGGAGTTTCGCACAGGCAAAAGTGGTGCTTTGCCGCTGGGGGGGGTGGTCAGTTGTTTTGCGTCAGGGCTCGTTCCCTGTCCCCTACGTTTGAAGTTTTTTGCCTAAATACATTTCAGGCTGTATTTTTTTTTCTTTTCCTCCAAGGGATTGAGTCAGTACTAGTAAAAGGCTACTTGTACTTTTCAACAGGACAGAGGCCTTTTTCATAGAAAGGTAGCGCCGCCATCTTGTGGCATTTAGCAGCATTCATTCATTCGTTCAATTCTCCCCTCTTTTCGGAGACGTTCATTTTTCATGTATTTTTGCTCACGGTTTGTGGGGATGACTTGACAGATGCTCGTGTGTGCGTGTGTGCGTGTGCGTGTGTGTCACAATGTAAGTTTCATGTAACAAAACGGAGTTAAACCTTGTATAATCCAAACTACAGAATGTTCAACCAAGCATGCATTTTTTTTCCTCAAGAAAATCCACCGCCTTAATACGCAGATGGAATACGAAACGCGGGCTGCCAGAAATTCGCCTAGAGTAGATGTTGCTTTGACTTTAAAGCTTCAAACAAGTGCGACTTGAACACGCGCGGAGAGGCAACGCTTCGGGAGGACACGCAATCTACTCGACTACGGTAACCAAGTATTTCTACTTGCTTGCTTCCCATCACAGGGTGTCAACTGGTTCCACTGGAAGGGCCACGAGACCTCCATCGAGTTTGCCGAGATGAAACTCCGACCGGCCGACTTCGGGAATTCCGAGAGCAGGAGAAAGAGATCCTGAAAACTTCAACATCAAGAAATACATCGATGAGAATGACACAAAAAAAAAAAAAACAACAACACTGACTACAACCCATTGGGCACAACAGCCACAAGATCAGCAGTGCCCCGTGATATGTATGAATATGAACTCTGCACAAGTCGTCATGAAAGTGAGTTTTGTTTTTCTAGAAGGTAGGAACGGGAAGCGCAAACCCCATCCAAAAGTTTTGGATGGGTTTTTTTTCTTTGAAATGTGTATTTCATTTCTGTCGACCGCCAGCAGGTGACAGTGTTTACCAGTTTTTGAAAGAGTTCTTTACTTGGACAGCGACTTTTTCGACTGAAACATCATGATGTCATTTTAAATGTCATTTAGTGTGAACAAAAACATTGTCGACAGAATGTAATGTTTAATTTACAAACAAAAAGTAAGAAATAAAGGACAAAATCGATATTTGAGGCTTTGCTCAACTTTATTTTTGAAAATTCAAAGGAACCTGCACAGTTTGTCGAAACATCACGAGCACCCTGTTAAAACACCTGAATGGACACTTGAATGGACCCTTTCTTTCCCCTTTGTGTGCGTCTTTTGGACCCTTTGTTAACTCTTTGTTGGCACTTCGGTGATAGGTGTGTAAGGCGTTTTTAGCAAGACTTTTTTGGCCCCCCCAAAAACAACCATGTACAGTAAGGCGTTTTTAGCCGAAAAAAAACAGTTTTTAGCCGAAAAAAACGACCATGTATAGTAAGGCATTTTTAGC
>NW_017805386.1:519845-520887 GCF_001891065.2 Hippocampus comes
CGCCTTACTATACATGGTCGTTTTTTTTTCGGCTAAAAACGCCATATTATACATGGTTTCAAACTAGGGTTAAGGGGCGATAGTTGGTTTTCAAATAAGGTTTAGGATTTCAATGTCGGGTTTTAAACTAGGAATTGGGTTTCAAAGTCGGGATTCAAACGAGCGTTTGGGTTTCAAAATATGGCTTCAATCTACATTTCGGGTTCCCGCCCACATTCCAAAAACATCCATGGTGCGTGTTATTGTGAGGGTGAATCCTTGTTTGTCTTGGTTTCCTGCGATTGGCCGGTGACCTGTTCAAGAAATACCTGAAGAGAGCTGGGATAAGCTCCGACCCTTGTGAGGAGAGGCACTTTAAAAAAATGCTCCAGTGGTTTTCGTCGACCTCACAATCCAGAGGTGCAGGTTTCAATTCCAGCTCCAGCCTCCATGTGCGGAGTTTGCATGTTCTTCCCGGGCCTGCGTGGGTTTTCTATGACTAGATATACTGTATACATATCTATATCTCTGTCTATATATACATATATATACACGCACATGCACACGTACACACATGCAGCACGCAAGCTCCGGGCACAATGATTCCTGGAAAGAAAAGAACACACACACACACACACACACACACACACACACACACACACACACGCACACAAAACATGTTGAAAGCTGCCCGGCGTGTTTGAGTGAGGCCGTGCGAGCAGGCAGCTTTCCCGCAGGCTGTCTTCTTCTTCTCCTTCTCCTTGGCCAGCTCAGTCGCCAACATGTACTTGGATTGCACTGTGCCATGTTCACGTAAGCAGCACAACAGCGCCGCAAAGGTTCCGCCAAAGGTCAAAAAAAGGGTATGGAAAGTCTCCACAGAGTTTCACAAAGAGACGACAAAAAATACATTAAGGGTGCACAAATTGTCAACAAAGGGTCCACGAAAGGGGATACAAAGAGTGCATCATTAAGTGTACTTTTCGAATCCACAGTGTTCACAAAGTAAACGGCCGAGTGAATTGTAACAGAAGGCTACAGGTAACTCTTTTTTTTTTTTTTT
>NW_017805387.1:0-5777 GCF_001891065.2 Hippocampus comes
GCTTGGAGCCTTTGTTTGGCAGTTTCGAGTGTTTCTTAACAAACATCCCAAATAACATATTTAGAGGATTCAAAGAAAAAACAAATATGAAAGTTCACATAGAAATATAAAGCAGTTTTACAAAACAACAAGCCAAAATAAATTATATTTTCATTGTCATAGCAACCAATTCACTCAATACTGGCGCCAGCTACATTATAAACACAATGGCTAAACCCCGGTGGGACGAAAAAAGACGTCGTGGACAAGACAGCTTTTGGAGTAGAAAAATATATACAGTCAAACCTCGGTTTTCGTACTTAATCCGTTCCAGAAGACTGTTCGCAAACCATAACCATGTTTCCCATTGGAATCGATGTAAATTTTTTTAATCCGTTCCAAGTCAAGAAAACAACTTTTTTTAAACCACTTTCACACCATAAACTGTACAAATGTAATAGGAGAGCAGGTAATATGTAAAATACTGCACAAATTGTTTTATTTTCATCAATTTTAACATTAACACAGTAACATAAAAATTGAAGGAACATTCTCTCTCTCTCTCTCTCTCTCTCTCTCTCTCTCTCTCATAAATATATATATATATCTCACCAA
Organism: Hippocampus comes; assembly: GCF_001891065.2. Taxonomy (NCBI): domain Eukaryota; kingdom Metazoa; phylum Chordata; class Actinopteri; order Syngnathiformes; family Syngnathidae; genus Hippocampus; species Hippocampus comes. The sequence continues at coordinate 595 of NW_017805387.1, forward strand.
ACACGTCCGCTTTAAAAAAAAAAAAAAAAATCTTTATTGAACATTACAAAGTCGTCTGCTCACAATGGACGCTACACGAGGAAGCTGTTTCTGTATGATTATTGCATAATAATGAGACACCGGACACCAGAGTGTTGATTATGTGCCGCTGTATTGAAAACTGCCGGCCGTAAACAAACGCACGCACTTCCCCCGTGCTGCTGGGGCAAACCATTCTGAAAAGAGGGGGTTTTCACTCCCCCTAACAGTAGCGTCTCACCAAACACGTTTTTTTTAATGAAAAAACAAACACTTTTTTTATTGAACAATTCAAACTCACAGGGATGAGATTTTTCCGCGTTTTGGCGGAGTCCTGCTTTTTTTCCAGTCAAAATGGGCCTATTTTCTATTGTTCCATGCCCGTAAAAAAATGCGGGGGGGGGGGGGTCCGGACTTGTCTTTGGCGGATTTGGGGCCCGTAATGTTTCCAAGTAACATTTGCAAGCATCCATTTTGAATCCTGTTATCGCGAAGCGTTAGTTTGTCGTTACTTCCTATACAGGCTAAAACCAATGTCTTGTTGTGATTGGTCGCGATATCGGCCAATGGAAATCACAACCAATCCGTGTTCGCCTTCCTAAACCCCTTTCTCGCGAATGCCGAATGTTACCGAGACTCGCGATGAAGCTAAAGTGCGTCAGATAGATGCGGATCTGAAAAACACGTTTCGATGGGACTGGTTGGATAGAGAGCTGACGGTGTCCCCAATAGGAAACAGTAAAGAGGAACCATTGTGCTTGTGTCAGATTTCGTGAAAAAGCTCGATGTCGCCGGTAAAGCTCTGTGTACAGTGTGTGACGATGTCATTCTATACGGATTGAGAGGATGGAAGGCTTTACAGAGTCACGCAAGCTCGTTGAAACACCGAAAATATTATATTATATTTCAACTGAAAAGTAACTACTCGATCTCAAGCGCTTTTCGACAGCCTGGAGCATGTGTAAAAACAAGAGGTGTTGGCTAAAAAGAGAGTGGAAAAAGACAGAGAGGACCAATAAGCTTTTAGCGCTTGCTAAAAAACTTCAAATGAAGACAAAATAAAGTATTCTACCTCATGAAACTTTCTATTGTTGTATGTACTGTAAATAGACATCCACTTTATACAATAAAATACATTCATAACCCATATATAGTAAACAGTGTGGTACTTCACTCTCACTGTATGAGGTAAGAATCAACAGCATTTTATCACATTTACACAACACTTTATGAATACAAGTAATGAACAAATCTTAAATATGGCAGGGAATGTGTTTCCTTTTTTAGTTTTGATTTTGAGCAGCAAATTTGAAGTTACATATTGGTGCTCACCAGGAATGCATAAGCAAAATTGCACAAATTTTCACTTGAAAGAATAGTGAACAATCTTGGGATTTTTTTCTGTTAAAGTTTCAAATAGTGTGTAAATTGAATACACTTCATCTTCAGCATGTTAAATGCCACTTTTGTAAGTGGCCCCACCCCGTCCAGGCCCCGTCCCGGCCACGCCCCCTTCCGCTTTTTTTATCACTAGCCACTCTCATCCCTGAACTCGTCTGCTCACAATGGACACTACACGAGGAAGCGTTTCACCAAACACGTCTGCTTTTTTAAAAAAAATCTTTATTGAACAATACAAAAACGTCTGCTCACAATGGATGCTACACAGGAAGCGAAGCCGAGAGGAGTGAAGTGACGCATTCAAGTGCGCTCAGTTAGTTCGAGAACCGAAATTTGTTCGTAATCCGAGGCATAAAAAACTCGAAATTTTTGTTCGAAAACTGAATTGTCCAAGAACCGAGACATTCGAAAGCCGAAGTTTGACTGTACACAAAACATTCTCTAGTACGGACTTGTGTTTGCGCTGTCCAATCTGTCCTGATAACAGAAATTCCTCATTTGGGAAATGAGCATGGTACATGTTCTTTTTGAACCTGCAAGTATGTTGACAAAATGCACGTGTAACAACACAATCTATAAAATGCAAAAATACACTGTCCAAAATCTGTTTATATAACAAAAACTGCAATACAGGTGTATCCAAAAAAATCACAGTACAACACGTACAGTATTTTAATGTGTATTTTTTTCTGTCTTGGGAAAAATGTGACTATTTTGGATTGTTTTGTTGGATGCATTCTTTAGTTTATGACAACGTTTTCCTGCTTGTCATACAGTTTTCTTGCTAGTTGCAAGTAACTGTCCTGTTGATCACCGATGTCTGGTGATTCTTGTGCAGACTGACGGATTTTTGTTGCCATTTGCATTGCTTCCTCGCTGGATGGTGGCTTGTCATCAGGAGTTGAATCGATGCCTTGTTTTTTAAAGTTTCATAGATTTGCGTCTTTCCGACTCAAAGTGTCTCGTGGATGCTTTTTACTTTGTGTCCAGCCTCGGTCAAACGGATGCATTTCACTCGCTCCGCTCCAGTCATTACAGTTCTTCTACGTTTCGATGCCATGATCTACAGGCCGCAAGTGAATAAGTTAAAATCTTTGGCAATTACAGTAAAACGTACGCCAATTCAGATTCAGATTCAGGAAACTTTATTCATCCCCATGGGGTAATTGGACTTAACAGGCACGCTCTGCACAAGAAACATGAAAAACAAAGACGAACATGGGATACAGTGCGAAGGGCCTGTCGGTACTCGCCGTAAGTACAGCGCCCCGAGATCTTAGTTGAGAAAAGTAAACATGAGGGAAGGAAGGAGGGGGAAAAAAAAAACATGCTCGAACTATCCTCTCCTGAGGATAATTTAAGTCTAGGAGAAAAAAAATTCCCTGCACATCAAGCATGTGACAGTTGCAACAAGTCACAAGACATTACGTGATGAAGGGGGGCGGATGGATGTGGGTGGGGGGGCGCGACTAGCTTCCATGCGTACTTTCCAGGGGAAAGGGTCCAGATAGCGTTGTTTTGTCTTGGGACGGCCGCCAACAATTTCAGGAGGCCTTGAGTTCGTGGCTGTATTCCTTCACTGGCGCCGATCAGCCAAATCCTCATTTACTTTCTGAAGCGAGAATTCCAACTTCACCATGTTGTCGCCAATCGTACGGAGACACCCCAAAACCGCGTCCATATTGCGGTTGAGCTCAGTCACCGCTTGAGTCTGTGTATTGGACATTCGCGCCAGACCATCCAAAATGACCGGCAGCTTCTTTAGTGCAGTAGTTTCTCAATGTGAAGTAAATCAACACTCAACAGGCATGACATGGCACAGAACACAAGTTGAGAAATGACTTTGCATAGAAGTCAATCACCGACTGCAGAAAAAGCGGTAATCTCTCAGTGATAATTTTACAGTTTACTTGCAGCGAGTCCCAGAGACTCACTGATCAGAAAAGTATGAGTCTCCTTATGCATTGAGAGAGTCCCAAATTTCGAATTCCGAAATGGTCTACTTATTCAATCGAGGGACCAGTCAATCAATTCCATGGTTAGTTCTGAGGGTGAAAGTATGATAGGAGGCTAGGAAAGTTAGACACAGACAGCACGTAGACTGAGTGGCGAGCAAGGAGAGGGTGGGGTAGGACGGGGAGCTGAGCAGAAAAGCGTCCGCCTTCGTCGAGAGCCAGCAAGAAAGCCAATAAAAAAATCACTTACACGTCGTCGTTTCGAACCTGATGAATGAAAACGGCGAAGCGAACACGTTTCGTGTCGACTGGGCACTGCTTTTTAAGCTAGTGCCGCGATCTACGGGGACGTAAGTGAATAAAGTTAAAATCATTCACAATTACAATAAAACGCACGCCAATAAAAACTCACTTACACGTCGTCGTTTCGGATCTGATGATAGAAATAGGCGAAGTGAAAACTTATCGTCGTAGAGTCTTTCCGCCGCATCGGGTGGGCGTTGCGTGTATTTAAGCTGCCGCGGCCTTCCGTCTCCATCCGGGTTACGGGTAGTGGAATTTCCGCTTACGTAAATTCCGATAACATGTAATATCGTAGTCAAAATGTTAATGCATAGGTTTTTATTCCGGGTGAAGGAAATTCCTTTTCATAGAATTCCGGGGATGGGAATATTTACTGTATTTGGATAGAAAAAGAAAAGAAAAGAAGAGAAACATACAGATGACGAGAGAGCGTGTCCGTCCGACCTCGAGCATCGTGTCGTCTCAACTCCCTAATTAGCTTCGCTGTTGTTGTGGCTAGGCTATATTAACTTGTGTGGTAGATCAAAGCTCTTTGATGTGTAAGGTCCGTTGCGTCAGTGCTGATTGTTTGAGCCAAAAGACGCGCGCGCGTACATGTCACACACACAACAGAGCAGTGGATTATTGACTGCTGAGTCGCGCTTCGCCCGAGTGGCGTCGCTACATGTTTCTTCCAACATTAAGCAGATTTACAGAGTCACTCCCCTCCCCCATCTTGTTGGATCTGACCATCTCTGCCTTTTCATCTTGCCATTTTTAAACCACCTCCTTGAAGGGGTGTTAACAAATTTAACCCTGCTCAAGGAGGTGGTTTAAAAATTTGCTCCGGAGCAAATGCTCGTTTAGGGGGCAGCACCAATGTAAAATGGTACGTGTGAACGCCACAGGGGTAGACTCGCTTTGCATGAGAAGAGTGGATTACATATGGGTCGAATGCATTGCTTTCATGCTCTGTTGTACTTCCGTTATCTTTCCTTTTGTAGGAGACTGGACTGTCTCAGAGTTGTTTGTGTAGTTTGTTCCTCTGTTGTGTGTTCACAACCCCCCCATAGAATTTATTTTGTGATTTCCTCTCGATTTTCTGTTTGGCGCATTATATGTTTGCTTTTCTGAGTGTCATTGAAGTCATCGTTGATTTTCGTTTTCGGGGGCGGTCATTGAACGCCTCTCGAGCAGAAGGCACGGAGACCGAGAAGCAGAAGGACGTGCCCGTGGTTGGTTGCTTGAGTTAAACAAATTAATACGGTGTACATTTATTTTGTGAATGCAAACACTTTGTTTTTCTTCTTTCTACCCACAATCTTGCTACTGTAGGCTGTAAATTTCCCCAGTGTGGAACAAATAAAGGATATCTTATCTTAAAGTGTATGATTTAAAAAGAACCAACACGACAGCTCTTTATTTCCGGATTAATACTGTCGTATTTGCACGGCCACAGAAACTGCCGTGGGAACACAAGTGGGGCTGTACCGGGATAAACACGCTTCGCTTTAGTCAGCAGCTTTT
>NW_017805388.1:0-49304 GCF_001891065.2 Hippocampus comes
TTAGCCAAAAAAAAACGACATAGTATAGTAAGGCTCTTTTTGGCACGAAAAAAACGACATCGTATCATAAGACGTTTTTACCACGAAAAAAACGACATTGTATAGTAAGGCGTTTTTTGTTCGGATTTCAAAGGAAGGTTGAAACACGGGTTACCATGCCAAGGTAGGATTTTCAACGAGGCTTAGTGTGAGCATTTCAAAGTCGGAAAAAAAGAAGACCAGGCCCATGTCACTTTTTCAGGTCTCGTTGGGGCAACCTACCGACTCGGGTGGAGCCAGCTCCACGCCGCCCTGCGTTCAAGTCCACGCGCAAATCTGCAACTCGTAGCACACCGCCGCCACAAACAAAGGAGTGAGGACATTCTTCCCGGTGAAGGCACAAAAAGACGACACGGACAGTGAGAGAGATGTCTGCGCGCCAGGCAAACGCTGAGTGCGCCCTTGGTTAACACTGGAACCGCAGTGCATCAACGTGTGTGTGTGTGTGTGTGTGTGTGTGTGTGTGTGTGTGTGTGTGTGTGTGTGTGTGTGTGTAATCTTTAACCACTAACGAAACGACCGAATTGACCTCAGATCCAAAGTTCAGCGCAGACTTTACTTGGCAAATAAGAACACATCAGGCTCTTAAAAAAAGTCACAGGCCAGCAGAAAAGTTGCGCTTGTGTAAGACCACGGGCGGGGGAAGGGCGCCGCTATCCAGCTAGCTCGACATCATCCCAACTTTGCAAATAAAGCCGTCTTTATTCGCTTAGCTTGTCTCATGTCAGTTGGTGTTCTTCGCCATCCAGCGGTGACAGGCCACGACCGACGAAGTCATCCGCAAGTGACGAGCCGAAGGGCCGTTTGTCGCGGTGCGGTCAATGGGCGGATGGGCCGCCCCCGCCCCCGCCGCCAGCGTTCATCGAGTCGATGTGCTGCAGCAGCCGGTCGCAATGTTGACAGGTGCGATGTTTTTCCCTCGCGCTTTCCACTTCCTTCCTGAGAAGAGCCGGACGCACCGAGCTGGCCGTCTTCAGCACTTCTGCAAAACAAGCGCGCGTCACCATCGCGACCGCAATACGTAGCCACGCTATTCAGCCGGCGGGTCGCTTGTCGTCCATCGAGACCGAGAAAATATCGCAACTCGCTTTGGTTTCTAAGTCACCTGCTGGTCCATTCACCATCATATTATTTCTCTTACATTAAAAAAGATCAAGCGACACCAAATCTAGCGCTATGCCGTTCATCTTGTCTTATGAGTTGGAAGAGGTTGAAGGTTTCTTTTTTTTCATCAGACAGTGGTCTTTTTTTTCTCGTGAAGAGAAAAATTGAGCTCGCCGACGGCTTCATCCGATCCCTCGCTGCTTCCTTGTGACGCCGTCACTGCTGAAGACGCGTCACAAGGAAGCGGCGACGGCTCGGACGAAGGCTGAAGTGACGGCCGAGCAAAGAGTTTTTCTCTTCACTAAAAAATAAAAAAAAGACCTTCAACCCAACACCAAGTACATTTCTTTCATTCTGATGATGATGATCGATCCATCCGCCCGCCCAGATCTGATTAGCTTAGACCTGACGAGGGCCGGAGGCATGATGGAAGCTATCCCAGATGTCTTCGAGCGAGGGGGGCCGGCTACGCCCTGAACCGATTGCCAGCCAATGACAGTATTGTCGTGCCGTGTTGCTTTTTTTTTTTTTTACCAGTTATTCCGTCAATCGATTTTCCTGTGCTGCGGTCCAATCAACGTGAATTGTGAGACATTCAAACCACCAACGTGCCGCAACATACAATCGCTCCATTTGGATTGGTTGTGCAAATTGCGATATTTCAATGGAGGAATGCAGTGGTGGAGTTTCTCCTCACCCAGCACTTGGTTTTGCACGGCGCCGTCGGGGTCGTCCAGGTGCAGCAGGAGTTGCTGGAAAAGGAACTGCAGGTGCGAGGCGCAGAGCTCGCTGTCGTAGTTGCCGCCCAGGCTGGACAACCAGAGGCCGAGAGCCCGCAGGGCCTCGCCGCGCACGTCCTCGCTGCTGTCATCCAGACGCTTCACCAGCTCTGCGGAGGGAAAGGTACTCGGGTCAAAGCACAAGCACTGACCGGACTGCCGAATGGGGGGGGGGACGGGGAGGGGGCGGCAGATTCAAAACAGTGCAAATTCAATTCTCATTGAAATTGACGGCAACAAAGTCTTCTCCCCCATGATTGCTATACAACACCCTTTTGACAACTTGGCAACACAGAAAAAAAACAAAACAAAACCCAATGAGACCGTGACACAACAAAAACACGGCACGAAACAAGAAGCCGCAGGCTGTTGGCGGCGCGTTTCTGCGACAGAGACTCTCCATGCTTTTGCGCGCGCATGCGCCGATGTTGTTGCCGGGACGTACCGGGATAGATCTTGTTGAGGGCCTCCTCGCGCAGACTGGATCCCACCCGTCGGAGGAGGGTGGACAGGCAGCGACAGGCCAAGAGTCGGCCCATCGGGGAGTCCTCGTCCAGGGATGACAACAGCTGAGGTGACAGCCTCTCCTCCAGGCACAGGAGCTGACAACACAACACGGAGCAGCAAGCAGGCCTTGATCGCAAAGATCATGCAATTCCAAGGCACGCGTGATGACCGTTAGGTGTTGGGAGAGAAAAGCCTCAGTTGAAGAACGCACGTTTCATTTCCAGCGAGTGCCCAAAAAATGGGCTGGCGTCTTAACAAACAGCACGTATACGCACAAGCGCGTGCGGCGTACGTGCAGCGACCGGACACGCGCTCCGACGGGCAGGTGCAGGGGACGATCCACCGGGAGCGTATGTGTGCGTGTACCTGTTGCGGCACGACGCCCCCTCCGTGCAGCAGCGCCAGCAGACAGCTGAGGGCGGAGGTCCGCAGGGCGGCCACCGTGCGGCCGGCTCGCCACACCAGGTTAGGAAGCAGCACGTCGACAAGGAACTTCTCAGACTCCTCCCGAAAAAGTCTGCCAAAGAGGCGGTTTTGGGCTCTTTTCAAACTCATCACGCATCCGAAGGGAAAACAAACGTGCATCTTCTCATCCATTTCCACACCGTCCGGCCTGGACACCAAGGCAAACTCGCATGAAGGAAAAGAATACGCCTTTGGGATATACGTCGTCGTGCAAGAGAAAAGTCCCTTCCTCCGCGCATTCCTCGTAGCCCTGACCGACGCTACCAAAACGACTCCATGAGCGCGGCTTTGCGCGTGCGATTGACGGCGGCGGTGGCGATCCGCCGGAACCCGGCCAGGGCCTCAGGCCTCCCCTGAGATCGGGGTTGCAGGCGGCGCAGCCGAGCGAGCTCGGCGGGATGGGGAGCTCCAAAGGGCCCCGCCCCCGGCCGGGCCCCCTTTGAGGCTGTCGCACATGGCCCCCCTTTACAAGTCAAGGTACCCGCGCAGCCGCCGGGGGATTCGGACAGCGCGCGGCTTTCTTTCAGGAAACGCGAGCACCGGTTAAGAGTTGCAACGAAGAAGCCCGTGCGCTCATCGTGACCCGATGGAACCACGCTGTCGCATCTGCGAGGTCAAGTCCAAGAATAGAGGCCGCCCCCGTGAAAAGCAACGGTAGCGTCGCGGTAGCGTCGCGGTAGCGTCGCGGTAGCGTCACGGAGACGGCGTGCGAAAGTGACGAAAAACGCAGCCGAAACAAAGAACGGTGTTTGCGGGACAATGTGTGCGCGTGTGGCCTCACCCCTGCGAGTCCAGCGTCTTGCCCCCATCCAGCAGCAACTTAGCCAGCATGGTCAACACGTTCATCCTCATCTCTCGGTCTCTCTCCGGTTGGAGGCAGGTGTTCAGCAGGGGCATCAGCTGCTTGACAAACTCTCCGATAACCGGACCTAGAACAAGACGCGCATCCGTCTTTGGATGAAACAAATTGGCCCTCCGTAGCGTCACGGAGACGGCGTGCGAAAGTGACGAAAAACGCAGCCGAAACAAAGAACGGTGTTTGCGGGACAATGTGTGCGCGTGTGGCCTCACCCCTGCGAGTCCAGCGTCTTGCCCCCATCCAGCAGCAACTTAGCCAGCATGGTCAACACGTTCATCCTCATCTCTTGGTCTCTCTCCGGTTGGAGGCAGGTGTTCAGCAGGGGCATCAGCTGCTTGACAAACTCTCCGATAACCGGACCTAGAACAAGACGCGCATCCGTCTTTGGATGAAACAAATTGGCCCTCCGTCTCCTCCCCAAAATGCAAAGCTTTCTCCATTCCGCCGCAGGAGAATGGCCAGACGGCAACGTGCGAATGGAGAGGGCGCGTACCCGCCGGTGACCTCACACTTTACACAGGGGGAGGAAAGACACGCGTGCACAAATAACGCTCATTTGCACGCAGCATAGCTGGCCGTCATCGGACGCGTTTGCCTTTGGAATGAATTTTGCCCCCAAAGAAAATACCGGAAACTGAGGTCAAAACCAACTCATCAAAAGCTGAGGCGCAGCATTTGCACAAGTCGACAAAGCAACGAGTGCTCCGTTTTCACACTTGGAGCTTCGCCCGAAACGCTTCTGCGGTGTCCGGCGCTGCACCGCCAACACAAACATACAGTCGGCGAATGCCCGCTTTTCACGGCGGACGGGGACTGAGCCGGGCGACCAATGGATGAAACGGCTTTGTAATTGCCGTAGATTGCCACAAGATGACAGCGAACCTCTTCAAACCGAGAGGATCATCAAACATCAACGCCGTGCTTCTAAAGCGCACACGATCATAAACCTGTGTTGCAGAGACAACACGTGAGGCTCGCCAAGGGCAAATAGCAAGCTGGCGCGCACCGACGCGGCCCGACGAATCCATGTCATCCAGGCCACCAGTCGCTGCGTCGAAAGGGACCGCGTGATTAGCATTCAAGGAAGGCCAAGAGGACCAGAGCGCTCAAAACGGAAGCTAGCTTCAGTGGAAAGAGGCGCCGGCAACACCGAGTGCGCTCTTATCAACGAGCTCCTCCCCTTTTGCGGCCACGTCGTTCGCGGAAGCCGAGCCTCCTGAGCGGTCTCGGACGAGTCATCGAGTGTGCGCGTTCAACACGGTGCGGAGGCAAGAAAAGGAATGCCGTCCTGAAAATCTGCTCGGCTGCTTTGACAGCTGCCGGGTCTTGACGTGATGGATCACGTGTGAACAAGGACATGTTTCTAACGTGACGTAAGGGGGCTTGTGTCGAAACTTGCCTGGGGAGGGCTTGGGGGCGGAGTCAAGCAATGTCAAAGCACGGACCGGATGATGCGTTTTTGTCCCGCGTGCTTCCGGGATGTTCCGATCAACGGGCGGCCGCCGGCCCATCGGGCGAGCTGGTTCTCACCTGACTGCACCACCACGATGTGCATTTGGAGTCGCTGCGGGGAGAAAGCGGACCAGGCGTTGACGGAGGCCGACAGCCAGGCCAGCAGCTGGGCCATGTGTTGCCTGTAGAGCTCCGTCGCTGATCCCAGGCCTTGGACCTCGCACAGCCTCTGGACACTCGCCAGGGCCTGAGGGACACGCACAGAAGGACAGGAGAGAAGAAAGCCACAGTCAAGTTGCGACTTGAGCGCTGAATCATATTGGGGGGGGGCAAATGAGATTCGTTCCCACGGCCGCCGGGAAGACTCGCTTCGATCGCTACCATCTTTTCGAAAAATAAACACGAGGCTGACTTCATCAAGGATTCCTTGTTTTCCTTTGGTTGCTTGCAATAGGTTTCCACGGCATCGTGTGTCATCCGGTGCCCGCTCCAAGAGTGTCCGGTTCAACCAACAAGCACCTGGCTTCGCATCGCTGACCCTGGGATGAAAACCGAACGGCTGGATATGACGGGGGGGGGTACCTGCGGTTACATCGGCCCGAATTCCAAGGGGGCCGGAAATGAACGCCTCCCCTCAAACGGACACCGCCGCAGGTCAAAACAACAAGTGACCCACCCGGCAAAGTAGCAAGCGTCCCCTTTCCGAGAGCGACGGTTTGGTGTCACCTCCCTCCCCTCATGCGGAGGAAGAGGCCCAAAAACAAGCAAGCGGTGGTGCCACCAAGTAGCTGCAACTACTTTCAGATGACGAAGCGCATTTCCACCAAGCGGGACGGCCTTTTGATTTTGTAATCGATGAAAATAAAATGCCTCTCCTCAGAAACACGTCACTTGGGAACAATTCCAATCGGTGGTGGCACGCAGCAGCTGGAATTACGCTTCGGACAGCATGGAAGACAACATTCCCCTTCTTGTTGCAACTCAACGCCTCCCCCTCAACGGATGTCCCTCAGGGTGGGGGGAAAAAAAAACAAGTCCTAAGAATAAGCTACCATAGCCGAGCAGGAGCTTTGAAAATAAAAGCCTCCCCCCCTAAAACTGAAGAGGCACCAAAGAAGCTCTCGTCGTGGAGCTTTCTATTTGTGTCAAAGCCTGGCTCATGCCAATCCAGGGCGAACATGCTAGCTCATTCAAAATACATTCGCCTTTGCTAACATGCTTGCTTGATGATGCGAAAAGTGCTTTTCACGATGGAAAATGTGTCAACTGCACTTCATTCATCCCAAGGGGGGAGGGGGGGGTGCAGTGTGTTCTGATGGGGCTCTCATGTCAGAGCGTGGCAAAAACACATCAGACATGACACACACATCGGCGCTCAATAACAACAGAGAGAAAAAACAGCGGAGCGGGGGCGGAAGGGAGGACTTGTCAGAAGTCCCGCCGTCGTCCCTCAAGGACCGACGGGGACCATGTCAGACAAGTCTGAGCTGTCCGCCGATGGGAAAACCGTGGCCCTTTTCTGGGAAAGGGCTTGTGCTTTTCCTGGGGGGCCACCGACGCTTTCCGATTATTCACAAGCCTGGCGTGGCGGGCCCCCGAACGCGCAGACCGAGGAACAGGCGCGCTGCGATGAATGATGCACAGATTTCCCGTTCCCGTCCCGGCAGGACCATGGACTCCATTTGTCACAGTTGCGTCACGTCTTTGGGTCTCTTTGGTCAGCCGAACGATATGCCGGTATCTTGGAAAAAAAAGGCAAAGTCCCGTCCGTCGCTCGCTCAAGAGGATCACGAGGCGCCAGCCAAGATGGAAAATTGTTTCAAGAATGTCTTTTTTGCCCACAGCTTACAACAAATCAAGTCGGCATATAATTTCCTGAAATCAAGTCAAATCATTTGAATTGAGCATGGATGAAGCAATTGCTTGCATTGCTAAAGCAATGCAACAAATATTGAAGAACTTTTGATCAAGTGTACTGGACTAAAAAAAAAAAAAAAACATGCAGGGGCTACGTGGCCCAGGGCTGGAAATTTGCCCACACCTGCTAAGAAACACATCTGCTTTTTTTTCCGTTTTGTCCCCCCCCCTACTCTTTCTCCACCTTTCACCCCAGGACTGGATTTAAAAGTTCCATTCCGCAAGGTGCAATTTAAGCGCCCCTTGGCTAAGTGGGTAATGATAGCGTTTGGTATGGGCGCTTTGAAGCCGGGCATTCCTCAAATAGCTGCCTGGCATCGTAAAACCCCGCCGACGTTTTCTCACCTTGTGGCTGACGTGCGGCTCCGCGGAGAGGCTCTGGACGGTGACCAGCACCTGCAGCAGCTGCAGGCTGACCGGGCGGCAGTCGGAATGGCCTTGGCGCAGGAGCGCGTCCACGCAGGCCAGCAACTGCTCCAAGTACGCAAGCTGGAAGAAAAAGAACAGGGCGGCGCAAAAGTATTCAAGAACGCTCGCGTTCCCTCGATGTGTTGTGACTGCGGAGCGCTGCCCTTTTTGATACATCGATTCCGCGCCAACTTTCCAACTTTGCGCTTTTCCAGCAGTCGCGGCCACGGGGGGTGGGGGGTGGGGGGGGTTCTGGTCCCCATTAAATGCCAAAAACGAGGCATTACTCTCACATTGCACACATTTATTGAGGCACAGTTTTGATTTCACTGTGATATGCAATTTGGTCTTTTTTGTTGTTTTTTTTAACTTGATATTAAGTAGCTTTTCCTATTAAAATGACATTTTCTGCAATTTAAGAGCAATGATAATGCCCAAACGCTAGATCCAAGAAGATATCTTTTTTGTATTGAACACTTGGGCCTGCTATGCTCCTGCATTTTAATGTTGGTCTTGTCACTTTTTTTAGGCGGGATGTCTGAATTAAGCAATTGTCGGAAGAGACAATTGGAAGAATGGAAATATGACGGACGAGAGGAGCCTCGCTCGGTGGGCCAGATTCACAAAGGGAAGGAAGGGCCGCTGCACGGCCCTCACTGGAGACAACAGCGAAGCGAAGCGAAGCGAAGCGCAGTGGCAGTCAATGACCGCGGGGAGGATGCGGCCTCGGCGCCTGGGAGTCCCGCCTTCCAACATGACGGAAGGCGCATCACGGAACGCGCGTCTTCAAACACGCATCGCACGCGACCGGCGTCGAAAACGACCATCAGAAAAGGCGCAAAGCTGGGAGAAACAAAGACAAATGGATGGGCTCGAATAACTCGGAGGACACCTGGAGGTTGAGCGAGCGCCACCTGCTTTCATCGGTCCGGACACGCTCGTGCAGGCGCCGCTGAGGAGCAAAGCGCGGACGCTCGTGTTGCTGTGGCGACAGCAAAATAAACATTCTGCCGCTCGCGTCGCCGCTTCCACCGCTGAGTGTCACGAAGGTGGAGCGAGCAGAGCGCGGTCGTCACTCAAGACCAACGCTGGCACCAAGGAGATTCCGGACTGTTTTGCATTATTCCGAGCGGCGACAGTGAAATGAAACAGACGCTGCGCTTCCCGAAGCTGTCCCGCTACTCTGCGGTAGCCACCAGCAGGCGCGGCGCTTCGGCAAAATAAATCAAGAAGACAAAGAATCACTTTGCACTCTCGTCGCCAGAGGCAACGCACAACAAAAGAGCTCTCACCCATCGCTGCCTTCTTGTTCATCCTCGGCGGGTGGCAGAACTCCTTGAAAAAGGAACGCCGGACGTGACTGGTCGACAAACGCGGCACGACGTACCTCGCGACTCGCTCGAACCGCCGGCTCGCCTTTCATTTTCCCCTCAAACCCTCCGCACCGTCGTCAACCGACCGAGCTTGTTTTCACAAGCCCTCTTTCTCACCCCCCCGCCTCCAAAACCTCTGGCGGAAATTGAGAAAGGAAAACAAGGGACATGAAAGCGTTGGCGAGGTCGAATCGTGGAGAAGCTTCACTTATCTGCGAGCAAATTTTCAGCTCCTTCCCTCCCGGACGTCCTGCCCGCGCCGCTTTTTCCTACCGCGGGACACTTTGAAGACTATTTACATTTGGTTTTGCAACAGTTTGATGGAATTGGGATTTTATGTTGCCCGCATCCCCTTTTGGGTCAAAATAGCAGAGGAGACTGGTGCAGATACAGCGGCGCTTGTTTGAAAGTGCTCTCCAAATACACTTTTGAGTTGCGAGTCAAGCTCCAAACAGACAATGTGTTGAATTCTTGGTGGTCGATCCAAAGGAAACGCAGCCCAAAAGGCCTCGCACGGGCGGGAGACGCAGATGGAACATTCGAGAGGAAGCCGAGGTCTCCCTCCATCTGTCGCTTGTGGGACAAAGCCAGCCCTTGCCAGAAATTCCACGATTTAACAAGGATCCCTCCCGTCTGACTCGCCCTGCGGACGGGCTCCCCCTCGGAGTCGGCAGGAGGTGCTGCTCTCTGATGCCATTTTTTGCCCCGCCGGTTGTCTGCATGTTATTGCTTGATTGTTGATCAATCGACAACGACGAAGGTGCCCTAACTCAGCAGTATCTGGCCGAGGCTACGAGTGCAGCAGGTACGCGGCGGTTGTTGACAATGATCGTTCGTCCATGACGCTGCCAAAATCACCAAAGAACGGCTGATGACTGAGGGCTGTGCGGCGGGTGAACAAGTTCCACGCTCTTCCTCGCCGCATCGGACATACGAAAGCCTCGTCGAGGCCGAGAGCAAAGCACTGCGATGCGAAAAATCTCGGTACCTGTTGATATTCCTGGCAGACGTCGGGCTGGGCCAGCGTGCCGGCGATCTGCGGGAGGTGCGGCGCCAGGAGAGCTCGGGGGCATCCTCCCAGCACGGCCTGCAGCACCATCAGGGCGCGCCACGGGCGGGAGGCGCAGGAGGGGGCCTTGACGTCATCCAGGAGCAGATGGAGGAAGACCTCGGGCGGGACGAAGGTGCCCAGCAGTTTAGCGGCGGCCAGGCACTGGCGAGGAGAGCAAATAAATCGGGTGTTCGTGTCAATTGGCGTTCTTCGCCGTGGGGCGAGCCCTGTCCCTCAGGAAAAGGGGGTGGGGGGGGGGAGGTTTGCTTCCGTCTCATCGGCCAGACATACAGGGCTGTGAAATCGGATTTACCCGCTTCCTGATTTCTTTGCAGATTGATCGCATTCATTTGTTTTTGTTCTTTCACCGCACTGTGCGAGGACTAAGGGAGAGGGTTTTCGATTGCATCCGAACACTCACATTGCGGACCACCTCCTTCTCCGAGTCGGCGCAGGCCCGGTAGAGGAGGGCCAAGAGAGGCTGGAGGTGCTGCGTGGCGCGCTCCTCCGCGTGGAGCAGCAGCACCGACAGCAGCTGCGACGTTCTGACCCGGGTGGCAACCAGCCAGTCGCTCAGGTCGCGGCCGATGGCGGGCACCAGTCTGTACAGATTCCTCGCCACCAGTTCTCTGCAGCCCAGACCTGGACGCTCCACTGGGGGGAAGAGAGAGAAACCGTTGCCGACGCACCTTCCACCCGATGCCACCGACCGCGTCCGCCGTCAACACCGGACATGAACTTGGAAACATTCGCCTTAACGCCTTGAACAACACAAACCATCTCAAATTGCTTTCTTGACTGACTTTAGCGGCTTCCCAAAAGTTGAGCAATATACAAGTGGCCCTTTCGTCCTTCCAATTTTCTGTGGGCGGCCCTCCGACGGAAAAGTCGGGACACCCCTGCTCGAATAGATAACATGGCCCAATCAATTCATTGTGTTTTTTTCAACAATGATCGGGCAAAACCGCCACGGCAAGAGTCGTGCTCACGTGAATCAAATCAATCAATCAAATAAAGGAAAGGACAGTGTCGGCTTTGACGGGCGGCATGAAAAGGGGCGAGAGAGGAAGCGCGGACGAAAGGACGATCAATCACGCTCACGTGAATCAAATCAGTCGATCAAATAAAGGAAAGGAAAGTGTCGGCTTTGACGGCGGCATGAAAAGGGTCGAGAGAGGAAGCGCGGACGAAAGGACGATCAATCAAAGGAGTGCACGGGGGCAGGCTCAAACGAGGCCTTTTCTGGCGTTCGACGCTGCGTGCTGGGAGGCCCTGCAAATTGATGACAGCAGGAAAGAAAAAGACTTTCCTCGCCTATGCTGTCCGGTCTCGAGGCGGAGCTTGCATCCACGGCGGTGGTATCTACGCAAGCTAAGTGCAATGAAAATGACCACGTTGCTTTTCATACTTGTTGCGACATCCCGCAACCCCTCACCACGGTGACCCACCCCGACATCCATCAACCGGTTGCAGTTGCGTGTTTTTTTTTTCCTTTTGTTTGTTTATCTTGAAACTACGTGTTCTACCCTCAGACAGCAGTGAATAAAAATGACTTCAAGCAGCCACAATGCTAATGTTGGCTTCTCGGCTTAAAAAAAATAAATAAATAAAATAAAAAATCCCATTTTGACTGGCATGGACACTCGGTTCAAAAGGTCGGCCTTGTCTGGGTGAGCGTCTGGCTTGGGATCCAGCGGGCCACTGACCTCCTGCTGGGTAAAAGGGCGGCGGGGAAAGGAGAAAGTCCAGTTTGTCCTTCAGGTCGTCCTCGTTCTCCTTCTCCCACTGGGCGCCAACCTGCTGCCACAAATCCGCCGCCAAAAGTCTGCAGGGAAAATAGACCCGGTGGTCATTGTGGGGCGCGGCAACTCACATTTTCCTTCGATGAATCCATTTTATCATCAACACAAAGCTTTAGAATTCATCTGGAAGATGTTTTTGCTCCATTTTATATATATATATATATATACATGTGTGTGGGTGTATTAGAGATCAGTACAAGTAATCAGTACAAGTAATCGACTCTTGAGCACTGACCAAGGGTGACACCAAGCAACCGCTCCCACAACCAATTTCTATGAAACCTACGTCAGATCGTTTTCAAGAAAGACCGTTGGTTTATTTGTGACAAAAGGCACCACAGTCACTCTGCAACAAAGAATTGAAGTTGAAAATAAATGTGAACAAAACCGACAGCACCCGCAAGCATGAAAGCATACCTTATTTCAGGAATCTCATCAGTAAGACCGCTCAGCAGGAGAGGAGTAAGTTTGTGGAAATAGGAATATCTGTCCCTTAAGTTTAGCAGCCAGTCGCCGACGACGACGGTGACGGCTTTTCTCACCTGCACCAAAGAGGGGGCGAGAATGATGGCGTTGATGAGAGAATATTCGTCCCCCATCCCTCCAACCCCCCCGACCCCCGCCTCACTACCTGCGGTGAGTCGTCAAACAGCCTCTGCGCCAGGTGAGACAGGACATCATCCACGTTTTTGCCAGTGCCGTGCAGAATGACCGCCCCGGCGGCCTCGATGACAGACGCCCGCACCTTGGAGTGCTGATGAGCGATTGTCTGCATGAGAGGCTTCACCAGACTCTCAGCCTGCATGTGGAAATGCTCTGGAGAGGCAAATAAGGAAAAAGGGTCTGTTCCATTCTTGGAAACTAATCAGATCGTCCCACATGTCAAAGAAAATCAAGCTATGGTATGTGACCACCGATGTACAGCGTTGTACTTCATGAAAAAAAACAAAGACATCATACTACAGTACGAACACGTTTCTTGATTTGCAGCTGTGGTGAAAAACGCTTCCCAGAGCATCCGTCCATTTTCACCACCGCTTCTCCTGAACAAGATTTAGAAGACATGCGAACGACAGCAGCGCTGACGCCAAAGTCGTCAGCTCGTCGTCTGGCATTTTGCATCGTGTGTTAGCATTGAACGAGTGGACTTTCGGGAGCCAAACTTGATGCGGTTCAGCCAAATACGAGAATGCGTTTTCCTGTATGTTACGTTTCAAAAGAAATTCAACAGGGCGTAGGAGAAGCAAACGCTTGGCCTTTTCTCCGAAAAACCGTCCGTTCTGGCTCGCCACAGTTGTGTTTCTGCCCTACGCGGTATTCAGACGCGCAGTCACCTGCGATTTCCAAGCTGCACACACTTGCCGGCGAGATGACGAGAGCTGCAGACATAAGAGGCAGCTTCCAAAACAGAGAGGCTTCGTTTGCGCCTCCTGTCGAGATGGCAGCGAAGGCCACACACAACAACGGGGCGAAAAAACGCAACTCTTTGAGTCCGACGCGCGTCTACAGAAAAGCGTGGACCAACGTGTATTCGCGACAAAGTCTTGCGGCGAGAGACCGGGCGGGGTGTTTTAGCTACTTTTCCCTCACCTGGTAAAGAGTTGGCAAGGTTCACGGTGCATTTGCAGCTTTCTCTTTTGACGTCGGGAAAAGGGTCGACCAGGGTCCTCTGCAAAATGTTGATCATTTCGTTGAGATAAGGCGCCAGCTGTTTTCCACACACTTCCACGGTCAGAGTCAACATCTCGGTAGCCGACAAGCGAAGCTCCTCGGCCGGTTCCAGGATCTCCTTCTCCCCGAACCGCTGAGCCAAGCACGGCATGAGATAAGGCAACGACTCCTGCGGTTCGGGGACGCAGCGAACAAATTCACTTATGAGCGTAATGGCGATTTCTCGGCATCTCTCCGTCGGATCTGACAGACATTTGAGCAGGGGCTTGAGGAGGGCCGAGAAAAGCTCCTGCAGGACGACGCCCGACAACTTTTTATCCACCGTCTCTCTTTTGATGCACTCCAGGGCTCTCTTCCTCGTCGACTTGTTGGCTTCCCCGAGACAGTTTAAATGCCGGGCCAGTCCTCGCAAAACCTCCGAGGAAACATGCGGCTCGAGCGAAGTCGTCGTCGCCATCTTTGTTGTGGTCGTCGTAGCAACCAACCAAACAAACGCCTGCTCTGTCTCGACTTCCGCTTCAAAGGGCAAAACTTTATTGAAAAACGTTTCCACTTTGGACCGCACGGAAGTCTCTTTCATGCGCTGGAAAACAAAATCATTTGGGGGGTTTGCCATTTAGATTTTTTCTGATTTATTATTTTTTTTCTGTTTTTCGTACATTTTTTCAGCCGCATAAAAAAATGACATGAATGTTTTCTAAAAAATATATATAATTTTTTTTTGAAAGGGGGGTGGGGACGGTTCCGGAGCATCGCGTGCGGATTCCAAAGCTTGTGTGTGCGTGTGTTTTCAACTTTTCTTGTGTTATTTATTACACTATTACCTATGTAGGCCCAAAATTCAATACATTGACATTGTGGCCACAATGGAGATCGCAAAATAATCATGAGTATACTGAATGTCACCACAAGAACGCCAACTACTGTACAGTAATTTATCCACGGACTACAGAATGCACGCATTAAGGAAATTACACTGTTCCTATGCAGTTGTTAAAACGCAGTATCATGTAATATAGTTTAGTTCGCGTGGTTTCTCAAAAATACTCAAAGATCAAGTAATGAATTGCCCTCTAAAATAGCTTTTCTCCCTCTTGATGACCAGCGCACATCAAATCAGTCGTTTTGGTGCGATTCGTTCAAAACTGCTTTTTTTTTTTTTTTTTTAATTTTACCCAAGACGGTAGATTTGTTCTACGCAGTTCGGTTAACTTTAAAGCATGGTGGATTGGTCTTAAATGTTTAGAGCTGATAGTTTTCAAATATTTATTTCGGAATCCCTTTTGAACAGCTTATATGTAGAAACCGCCTCGTTATTTCAGAACCGTTTTGAGTCCGGCTATATGCAAGCCTACTGTACACACGGTGCATCATTTGGTTCCTCCTGTATTTTAATGGCGGTCATGATGGTGGTAGTTTTTTTTTTTTTTTTTTGTTCCCCACGCGGCGCTGGTGTTAAAAAGTGAGAAGCCACTCTCCCCAATAAACGGCCGTGGGACGTTCCCTTGAAACGGGCTCCTTTGCTGCGGAGACGTCAGGGTGACGTCATCGGCATTGACGCAGAGCACGGCGGCAGCGGCCACAGCATCCGAGCCGACGCCAGCGGCGGTCCTTCGCCTGCGCCCCTGCCCACCCGTCACCCGAGCGACGTTTTGGCGATTCGAGCATCCTTCCTTTGTACTTAACGGTAGGAGAAGCAGCGAGCCTCGCGTCGTCGCCGTGTGCATGTTCGTGTGCGCGCGCATTGTGTTCCGCATCAACGATGCAGGCCCTTTTTTTTTTCTTGGGAAACACGCAGTCGTTTTTCCGTGGTTATTTTGGCTGCAGCCGCCGAGCTGAACGACTGCATTGAAACGTCCAGTCCCGTGCAGCCGTCGGCTTTGTGCTCACGTACCGCCGTTTCTTTTTTGCCGTCTTGCGGCGACGAATACGGATTGATTCTGAAAAAAAAAACGGTCCTCTGTGCCATTTGCTTCTCTTGAAGAAGCATCCTTGCCTCAGCCGCCTTTGGCTTGTCATGATACACCTTGCCAGGCGATTTATCGCTTTTTGTTTGTTTGTTTTTGGTCTGGTTTATGGGCAATCTGCACATTCACAAGCCGGTGTGCAAGATGCGAAGAGGCGCTTGCACCAAGTTTTGCAGAAAGCTAATTTCCGCCACGAGCACAGAACATAAACCAAACAAACACGGCACATAAAATCCCAGACCGGGGCACGCGACTTCAGGCTCAAAATGGCACGGCCTCATAACATAGACGGAAATATCAGACTCCATCGGGGACGGAGAGGAGAATGTCTTGCACGGTAACCAAATGTATCCTACGTCTTCATCGTACTCTTTTTTTTTTTGACCTGCTCCATGCCGAAACGCCGCCTGTTTTTTGTTTTTCCACCTCGTGACACCCCAAGATCGTAATCAAGATCTCAATGGCGGTGGATTTGACCCCTCTCCCTTTTTATCGTGTCTTTATTTTTTGCCGCGTTGTCATCTGTCGAGGTTGAAAAAAGTCATATTGGAGTCGAAAGTGCAGCAATGTGTCGTCAAACGTAAGGCTCCATGGACGCCAAGAACGTACGTCCGCGCTCTCGGCTCCTGCGACGGGCCTGCGGTCAAGGTGCAACGCGGGTGCTGTCCGTTATTCAGGGTGCTCCGGGCCCAGTCCTCGTGCTCCTGGAAGCTGAAAACCTGACTTGACTTCCCGTTCTTGATGACTCGATGGGAGACTCTCCTTGCGAGTCGAAGACTCGAGAGACGACATGAGCCAGAGGTGTGACACGTGCGCCATGGGATGAGATCCATTGGCCGCTCAGAGAGCTGTCTGCACACCAAGAGCTCATCTTTCGCGGCGATCCGATTGAAATCCTTCCCAACCGAGATTTCCGCTCGCCGGTTGACACGTGACGTGATCTTTCCCCATCCGACAAGCCGTGTAAATATCCCGGGCTTTGTCCGGATGGGCTCAGTGGAGCAAACGACAGAAAAGGCCCGAAAGCCCAACGCCTTCTCCCCAAATTGTGTCTGTGCGTAACCCTCCGTTGGATTTTGGGGTCTTGCCGGTTCCCCCCGGCCCCTTTTGGAATCTGCTTTTCTTTTGTTGTTTTTCTTCCTTCCCCCTGTCCTCCTCTCACGGTCCACCCTGTTTTCTACCACAGAGATAAAAGATAAGATGGCCACCTCCTCCTCCTCCTCCACTCTGGACGAAGACGAGAGTTTGAAGGGCTGCGAAATTTTTGTGCAGAGGCACAACATCCAGCAGATCCTCAAAGAGTGCATTGTCAACCTGTGCATCGCTAAGCCCGAGCGCCCTATGAAGTTCCTGCGGGAGCATTTTGAAAAGCTGGAGAAGGTTGGTGAGCAAACCACAAGCGCTCGCGTGTCTCGCGGCGTCGGGCCGCCCGCCGTCCGCCGACTCCCGTCCGGCCGGCCGTGTCGTTCAAATCCAGATCATTTCATGACAATTGCGCATATCTAGATTCAAATGGAAAGCGTGAGGAAGGGTTGACCGGACGCAACGCCGCGCCCCTCGAGGATGTCAAATGGGACTCGGCACGTGTTGTCCCTCGAGGGTCACGACAGACGGCGCTCTTCTTCCTAGCCGAGGGAAGCTGCGACTCTTGGTCGCGCGACGGGCAAGACGTCCTTTCCGCAAATCTCCTCCATCGCTAACCGAGACACGTGGAACATTCGACGCGCTCGTTTCCGGACTGGTTCGGCTCTGCTCTCGACGCGCTCCCCGCGTGTCGTTTTGCCCACGAGCGCGTCGCGAGGCGATTGCCATCACACGACCGAGGCCGCCGCGAGGCTTCACGGGTGTCACCATTGCTCCCTCGCGGGGTTTGCCGGTGTCAGATGACTCTGCCCCAAAAGTCAAATCCAGTCAGCGCATTTCTTCAATTCAAAGGGAAAAGAAAAAAAATGCCTCCCTCGCTCCAAGGCGTCGGATGATAAAAACGCGCAAATGCCGTCATCGCCTGCTGTGGGATGCGGAAGCACAATTCACTTCTCCCAAACGGCACCTGGGAAAATGGGTTTGGGCCCGACGGGCCGAGGTCCAACTCTTTGGCCAGAGTTCCAAAATGTCGCGCGCCTTTGCCGATAGCGTGAGCACAAACCCCCGGCCCGGGGGCCATTTGCGGCCCGCCATCCATTTTTGGGTGGCGGGCCGCACGAGCGAAAGAAATGAACAAATAACACTCCGAATGACGTTGTACACGGGCCGCAAGGTGACTTGAAAAAGGTGAAGCTGGGCAGAGTGTACGTCCATTGTGGTGCCGTCATGGGCTGGAAGAGAGCGATGAGCGGACTGCTCTGCGTGGCTCGTGAATCCCGATCCGAATCGTCTTCGTTGGCCAAGTATGGACAACACGCAAGGAATTTGTCTCCGGCTGCACTCGTATCATCAGAAACAAGGACATGACAAATAAGTCTGGAAGGAGTGAGGGGACGGGTGAACCGCAGGAGATTGCTTTTTCGGGCGACTGCTCTGAAAGATGCGAGGCAGTAAGCTGTCGGGAACTCCGGGTGTGCCCGTTGCAAATTGGTGCGGAATGATTCCAACGAGAGAGGCCCGTCATGCGGAAAGGAGCCCACGTCAGAGCTTGACTAAGCCGGCCATCCATTTGCGAATGTGTGTTTAATGTGGCCCGTCATGCGTAAAGGAGCCCACGTCAGAGCGGATGATGCTTGACTAAGCCGGCCATCCATTTGCGAATGTGTGGCGGCTATTGTCGGGAATTTTGCTGCCTTGGATTCATCCCCAGCCCTCACTCATTTTTTGGCAAAAGCACTTTTGTGAGCTGCAGAAGCCCCCGTCCGCCAAATTTTCACGTCACCTTTCAAGACTTGCTGACGTTCGAATTTTAAAACAAATCTGTCGACGTTGAAATAAATCAATCAATAAATCGATAAAATATTTGACATATGATATATAAAATTGGCGGCAGAGGTTGCGGGTTCGATCCCGGCCCCGGCCTTCCTGTGTGGACTTTGCATGTTCTCCCCGTGCCTGCGTGGCTTTTCTCCGGTCCTCCAATTTGCTCCCACATTCCAAAAATATGCACGGCAGGCTGACTGAACACTCCAAATGGTCCCGCGGTGTGGTTGTTTGTCTGTGTGTACCCTGCGATTGGTTGGTAACCGGTTCAGGGTGTCCCCCCCCCGCTTACTGCCCTTGGGAGGCTAAAGAGGATCGGAAAATGGATGGATGGATATTTTGGATGCTGATTTTGGATCATTCAATCAATTTTAGGGACAGATTCTTCATTTTTGCCCGCACCGCGCGGTTGGGGAACATTTCTGTACCCGAGCAAGAGTGGGTGTGTTGAACCGTGATTTCAGATCTACTCACACTCAGCATCAACTACGCAGGGTGCACACCGAGCTCCCGTTGCCATAGCGACATAGGGGAAGCGAGACGAGCCCTCCGATTGCACCGCCCGACTGTGTCGTTCGCGAGAGAGAGGGAGGGAGGGAGAGGGACAGAGCGGGCAAGCTTTTTGCTGCTGTCAGTGTTTTCATCAGTGGTCGTGAGTCGGCGTGCCTCGGGGGAATCGCGGCCGTGGCGACAGGACACTTTTGTCTTCTCTTGAGCCTCTCATTCCGAGCCAACTTGAGCCCGGCGACATGCCGCCACCGCCGCGTGCGAGACGGCCGCCCGTCGATGCGCTCGCATGACGCCGGGCGCCTTTCGGCAGGCCGCGGTGACGCACGTCGGGCCCGGCCGGGGTCCCTTCACGCCATGGTAAATACCGAGCCTTCCGGAGCCGGCGTTCACAAGGCGTCGTCGCCTGCCACACAGTCATCTCAAGATGACATCGTCCAATTGGAAATCGAACTCGCAGTCAGACGACCGTGACCTTCGAAGAAATCAAGAAACCGAGGAGCATAGACATCCCCGTCGGGAATGTCCGTCATCATCACCCGCCCGGCGCCCCTCGCAAGTCGCTACGGTGTGCGTGCACACCGGCAAAAACGTTTTTTTGGATTCGGATTGGTTGCGTCTTTTGACACTTGATGGGCGGGCAACGCGTCCGGTTCAAAGCAAAGAGACGGAAATTTGGCCCGGCGCGGCTGCCGCTCGCTTGCAGATGCAACCTTCGTACACGGTGGCGAGGAGCAAACAATCATCCCGTCGGCGGCGTCCTCCGGCGCGCTAATCAAGTGCGCCATCCATAATTCAGCACCCGCAGGGCCTCGGGCACTCCAAACGAGACCCGGCCCGAGGCGAGCCGCCGTGGGCCCTTTGGCCACGCCGGACAAGTCGGGGTTGTTTGCGCCCCGGCACGGTAACCGGCGCGCATTTGTTTCCCGCTTCGGAAGGGGCGCTCGGTCGACCGGGCGGCCCTCCCTCGCCTTGACGCCGGCCGCTCTCGTCCTTCTCCAGGAAGAATGCAAGCAGATGATGGCTCGGCAGAAATCGAACAGCCAATCGGACTCTCACGACGAGGAGGTGTCCCCCCCGCTGCCGAACCCGGTCGTCAAGGCCCGCCGCCGCCGCGGAGGGGTGAGCGCCGAGGTCTACACCGAAGAGGACGCCGTCAGCTACGTGCGCAAGGTGAGCCCCAACTCAAGCCGACGCCTTTGCTCGCTCGCTTGCAGATTTCGGAGCAAAATGTGGAGAGTGGTCACTCTCTGTGAAATGCCCCCCCCCCCCTAAAGAAAGTCACCTTTTCTGACTGAGTGACATCACTCGGTGTAAAATGGGGTTGCTCCCTCCCCCTGACAGAGTCATTTGGTGGCCTCCTTTGTCACCTCTCCAAGACTGCCCTCACTTGCCCTCCATTTGCTTTCATGCGCATGCTGCACCGCGGCACGCGGGGGCAGGGGGGGCCTTTTGGTGGCCACATCTGTTGCTTGCACTTTTCTTTTTTGCACGGGAAGGTGCCCGTCACTGCAAACGCTATCAACTTGCGGGAACAACGGGGCGCTCGTCTTTGTCATGCGTGCGCGGAGAGGCCTCCATTCTTTTCTTTTTTTCTTTCCATCGGAGCGACTGTGATGTGGCGGCGCGGAGGCGTCTGCGCACTCTGCGAAAATGCACCTTTGAGCTGTGATCTCAGGCCCCTGGGAAATTTCGGGGGGGGCCGCGCCTCATTTCCACGACGGTCCTTTCCCCAAAATACGCGTGGGCTCTTCCTCTCCGCTTCGCCCGGCGCGCCACCCTTCAATGAGCTCACCACGTCCACTTTGGAAGCCGGGCCTAGCGCCGCAGTGCGTCGTTTTGGTTTGTCCCGGCGTCCACCCGACTTGAAAAACTGGCCGTGTTTTGCCTCCGCAGGTGATCCCGAAGGACTACAAGACAATGACCGCCTTGGCCAAGGCCATCTCCAGGAACGTTCTCTTCGCTCACCTGGACGACAACGAGAGAAGGTACGCTTGACGTTTTCGAGGGACCGCCTGTTCGCTTCTTCCAAAAACAATCGCTTGAAATTCACCAAATTTGCGCGATGCAAAACGGGTTGAGCCCAAGCTGCGATTTGAAGATGCTTCTTGCGCATCGACGACACCGGAGCGCCGCTTTGCCCGTCGGAACCTGCTTCGTCGACTTCCACAACTGGAGCGAATCACAAACGACCGCATTCGGTGATGATCGATTCGCTCGACTGTCACGTGAGGCTGCTTCTTTGAAACGGCGCGGCTTTGTCTGCGGCTGTGTGTTGGGAGAGTCTTCCAAGAACTCAGGCTGGGAGTACAGGTTCAAAAAAGCAGCAATTCCAATGGTCGCGGCTGTAAATATGAAAAAAAAAATAATGACGGAAATTTTTAATGATTTGGGATGGGACTATTTTGAGTTACAAACGTTGGCCAAAGAAGGAACCCAACTTGTATCTCAAGGCAGCACTGCTGTCTTCTCTCTCCACGTGTCAAAATGCTGACGGACATTGCGAGCAGCGTTTTGCTCAAGGGTGTTGCTCCAATGGCCACTGTGTGCCAGTGTTGCCTGCCCTACAAGGTCGGCTCCTGCGCGCTGGCTGGCTGGCTGGGTGGGTGGGTGTGTATAGAGAGAGAGAGAGAGAGAGAGAGGGGGGGGGGGGCATTTCGATTTGCAGAGAGTGTCACGGATTGCTCACCGTTTTTTCTCCCGTCTCCTCCATGAATAGCGATGGATTGGAGGGATTGTCTGTGAGAAGGAAAGCAATGACACATCGTATTTTGTCATTGACAAACAAAGCCGAGGCAGGAAGTCTTTGCTCAGCGATTGCTCACCGATGACGTGCGTTAAGAGATGGAGAGCGAGCGTACTCTCCTTCCACTCACTCCGCCTCACTTTGTCCTCCCTTTTCTTCCTGTGGGGCAGGCTTTCCCGAACGGAAGCTCAAGGCCCCCCTCCCCTCCCTGAGCTAAACCGCGGAAAGATTTTGTCCGACGTAAGCCACCCGACCGGTGGCCCAATTCCTATCAAGAAAAACGTGAAAGGCGTTGATGGGTAACGGGCTGCTAAGGAGCGGAGATGAGCGGTTGACCTCCTCCCATTTTTGTTGGTCCACGCCGATTCCAATCATCCATGAGTGAGACCCGCCGATCACTGCCAATATCGATCTCAAGGATGGCTGTCCATTTCCCTCTTTCTTTTTCGGACCCCCGCCCTCCCGCCGCCTCCACGGGCCCGCTATTAGCCGCCGCCATAATGACCTCGTTATCATATGCCCACACAAGCGCACGGGATAAGCCAAGGGGCAGGTGCCAAGCTACTGCGCTAACCTGACGCCCGCTAGCTCATGTTCGGGGGCTTAGTTGTGAGCTGTGTGAAAAGCTTCCTTGACACACTGGATGTCAAATGCCTTTTTCATTTCTGAAAAATTGAAACCATTGGCAAAAAGTGAGGTTGAGTCGTCCTTTAGCGCGGGTGCCAGTGGAAGTACACGTTTTGCATCAGTGAAAGTGCAAATTGCACATTCAATTTCTTCTTCCCGAGTCCTCCGCGGACAGAGCGGACAGCTTGACTTTGGCCTGGCATGCCGCGCCACATACGCTGGGATGTGTACTTCGCTTCAGCGTGTCCCGCAAAAAGGCCTTTGTACAAATCCAGGCCTCCCGCACAGTCAATTAGCAATTTGTGGTCCAAGCGGAGATGAACTTGTGCCACGTAGATATCCCAAAATTCTGTTTCTTTCCAGTCCTAACTAACTAAGAGTACGGAAACTAATTTTCATGATCCTTGCCCACACTCAATGAAACGAGCAAGGTCGTTTCGGCTCAGCAGCAGCGGCAGAGAAAGGGATTGTCAAAGGGGGCGGGCCTTCCCTCATGGCGTCCGCTTAAATCCTCTCATTAGCAAGCAGACTAATGAGCTGATGAAGTGACCGATGAGTTGACCTCTCACCCCCCAAGCCTGACCTCTGCACCTTCTCCACTAGCCCCCTGCTGACAGACGGGGAACATCTTCGGTGTCCTAACTCGCTGTGTGTGTGTGTGTGTGTGTGTGTGTGTGTGTGTGTGTGTGTGTGTGTGTGTGTGTGCTGGAAGGAGGGACAACTCCAAATAAAGAAAGAAATCAAATGATAAAAAACTTGGCCAAACAAACAAACGGCCGCAAAAAGCGACACGGTGGAAATCCTGAGGCAAGAGCGGCCTTATCTGCCGTTACGATGGAAGTTTATTTCGGGGACGTGCTGTGCGGCCAGACTCAAACGCACAGCACGGGTCACTCTGTGCAATGCGGTCACTCTCCACGGGAGAGCTGCAGGCCCGAGTGAAGCGCCAGCACGCGGCCACCCCCCCCCCCAGCGCTCCAGCGACATCTCGGCCACCTTTCACAAAGCGCAGAGTGCGCACGTCGCCCTTTGTTCTCGTGCACGCCTGCGCTGCACACAGAGGCAAACTTAGGTCCTCGCGCAGACCCTTCGCGGTGTTTCCAGCGCCCCCCTGTCGCACACTTTCTTTGTCACGCACAATTCAACCATCCCAGTGATCTTCATTGACTCCGATCGCAGTCTTTTTCCAAAATATTTCCGATTGGAAGGCTCCCCCTTGACAGCCACCAGCGAGGTCCGCCCCAAAAACGTGTTTGTTTGTTTGTTTGTTTGTTTTAATCCAGCGGGACCCCACAATCGACATCGTATCTTGAAAGCGATGCGGTTCAGGTTACATTTGCCGCCTCGGGCCATGACGTCAATCGTGGAAAGGTGCCGGCTTTGAAAACAAAGACGATTGTCTCATTTTCCAGAATCAGCACTCTCAACTATCATCCGCGGTTGTGAAAATGAAAGCTTTGAGCCCTCACAACACGTCCGTTGTTCCGTGAGCGCCAGCAAACGCGGCGCTCCCGGACGAGACGCAACTTGGAAAACTGGAAAGTTTCACGCGCGCGAACGTGCGGCGCAGTTGTTGATTGTTCGGGTGATTATATAAACTCCTCCGCCCAGGCGGAGAGCGCATTCTTCGCGGGTCCTCCTGTGTTGCGCAACATTGTGGCCCATTAAGACACCCGAGAAAAGTGCCTTCAGTCCAAGGTGTAATTACGGCGCCGAGTTTTGATGGAGACGCGCCGGTGCCTAAATAAACTGCTGTTGTAAGAGTGACGAAGAAGAATGAGGGCAGGACAACAAATGTGCTGACTTTTAAGACTCTCAATGATTGAAAAAGCCCAGGGCAAGCCAGATGAAGGATAATCACGGGGAGTTGGCCCTTTCCTTCCAGAAGCTTCCGAGAAGCACACCGGGAGTTGCTTTTCAACACGTCATTCGGCGCCATCCGCCAGGCTCTCGGATTTGATTTCTTGTCTGGCGTCCGAGGCTCTGATCGGCCGCCGACCACACCGGGCTTTACTCCGCCATCGGCTCCATTTTCAAGTGGTTGTCCGAGAAAGAAAACGTGCCCCTTTGCAGCAAATCTGGCGGCAATCGGCGCGCGTTTCCTCAGGCAAAACGCGCTCGGAGGCAGACAGACGAGGGCTATTGAGCGAGCTCGTTGGAGAACGCGCTCAAACCTGCTCCCGAGTCGCTCGGCGGGGTTTCAGAGGTCTTTGATTTGCCTGACCGGCTTTGATTGTTTTTCGATATTTCTCTCCTACCCGACAGGTTGGGGTTAGGCAGCTCAATATCCCCTCAAGGCAAGAGAGCGAAGGAGAGGAAGGAAACCGAGCCGCCTCGTGCCCCGACACATCCTCGCGGTGCAAGCGAAATCCGCGGAGGCCTTTTCCTTTCTTCGGGGCCCGATTAGGAGCGGGCTCGCGGGCGCTTTCGCCGCCGGCCTGAAACAGATATGAAGTGCTTTTGCGAAGCCGCCATTGGCTTTGTTTTCTTAGCGCCTTCCAGATAAAAACCTTTGATGGTGCCCTGTAACAACACAGTGTGAGGTTTCGGGCCGACCTGTCATTCCAAAAATGCCAAAAGCTTACTTGTGTTTTGCTGTTTCAACACGCTTTGCTCCTGCGCTAAATAGAATTGTCCCTTG
Organism: Hippocampus comes; assembly: GCF_001891065.2. Classification (NCBI taxonomy): domain Eukaryota; kingdom Metazoa; phylum Chordata; class Actinopteri; order Syngnathiformes; family Syngnathidae; genus Hippocampus; species Hippocampus comes. The sequence goes on from NW_017805388.1 coordinate 24,823, forward strand.
ACGCTTTTGTGTGAGGGCTTCTTTTTTTTGGGGGGTTGGGGGGGGTGGTGTCAAAAGCCAAACGGCGATAAATAAAGCAGTTAGGTGGGCGTGTTCAAGTCCGTGCGTGTCAGGGTCAGGGAGAGTCCCAGGCCGGTGGTCCCGGCGCTCGGTGAATAATGGCCCCGGATGAGAGAGTCAACGCAGCGCTCTTGCGCCCCTCATTCCAAGGCGCGGGCGCTCCTTCAAGCAAGCGTGCGTCTTCTTGAATATTGACTGCGTTCTCCCCTCCTCTCTTTCCGATCCAGCGACATATTCGACGCCATGTTTCCCGTCACGCACATCGCCGGGGAAACGGTGATCCAGCAAGGTACGTATTTGAGGCCAGACGTGGGCCGCAACGGTGTCATCGCCGCGCACGTTGAGTGTTGGTGAGCAACAACGTCGCCACGATGGGGGACGTGCGCCCAAAACACAGGGCAGAAGGCCGGTCGGACGGGACCGACGACACGAGGCAATGAATCGGGCCAAAGCCACCCCGGGGCAACCAAAAAGACGCCGACTCATCACAGAGGCGAGGCACTCCGTTGCGATCGGGCGGCGCAGAAAAGGCGGGGCCCTTAAACCGGAGCAGGTCAACCCCAACCTGAATCGACGGCGATCGGACGGGGAGTCTGAGACGGGGGGGTGGCGGGTGTTGGGCAGAATGAGTCCGGAGACCACCGAGGCCCCGCAGAAGAGCCATAAAAGCGAATCCGGTACGAAGACTCCCATGCCGAGCTGTAAATTCTCTCTCAAACGGTTGGCAAGTACTCCAGATCGTGAAAGCAAAGCCGTGTGTACTAAACACCCAGTCGGCCACGTTCTAAGCTCAGGCACCTGCAAGGCGAGGTCCGGGAGTCTGTCGGTCCTAATTTGGAGATCCCGAGTCTGGTCCGGTTCGCGGGGCCCCTCCGTTCCAGACGGCCCGCTCTTATATACACTATATAGGCGAAGCTGTACACACAACTGAAAGCTCATCGCTCATGTTCGGGCCACGACTGTACAACTTCAAGACGCCACCCCTGCTCCCACGCCGACTCACACGCTTCAGACACGGACTTTGAGCAAAAGGATCGGATGCTGCCGAGCGTATCCCAGAGGAGATATTCAAAGTTGGGGGGCCTGCGTGCACGTCACCAATTTGGGTCATTTGTGCCGAGAATACATGGCCCGACCGAGTGTGTATGCGCAGGTTGTGGTCAAATATTTGCCCGAGCTCAAAGGCACAAGGAGCGCAATGAGAGCTTGGAGAGCCAATGTGAGAAAAGAGAGAGAGAGAGAGAGAGATAAGAGATGAAAGAGCGAGGCGGAATGGGGGGCGGCCAGGTGGTCTGGGGCTGCGCCGCTCGGACAGGCCATCAGACGGACAAGGATGGTTTTGTGTGACAAATGAACGAGCGCCTTCCACTCAGTGTGAATTAGCCGTGTGAACTCCTGTGAACTTTACACACTGGCTTTCAACTCCTCAGGTGAGCACGGCCACAGGAACGCGCACACACACACACACACACACACACACACACACACACACACACACACACACACACACACGTCCACCCTCTTTCCGCACCAACAAATGCAGTACGCGCACACACTTGTGCCGTGTGTACATTCATGCGTCATTAGCCGCCGGGCTCTTGCATCTTGTCGGGTCGGGCGTGGCGTGACGTGACGGTGCTCATGTAACAGATAGCGTCATCTTTCAAGCTTCTCTCCAGACACCGTGCTTTTTAGGCATCGTCGCACAAATGGCCTCCGTTTGAAGGCGAGGAACGCTTTTGTCAAAATTGGGCGCATCCAAATTTACCACCGCGTCACATTCAAGGCCGCGCTTTTAGGGCTTCATTCCTTTTTTGAAGCTAAATGGCCGCCTTGTGTTTTTCGGCATTTGATCAAATCTTCAACATCTGCTACGGAGGTATCGAACCTGGCCCAGTTGGCCTCTGAGCCCTGGATTGGAATTCACTGTGTAAAGTTAGGAGCTCCAAAAAAAAAAAAAAAAAATGCCCAAAGTCTGACCAATTATTGGAATTTATCTTTCAAATGTCAATTTGCTCTCAAAGATGAAGGCAGACCGTGGCATTGACTCTTGTGCTGTTGTCTTGTCCCCCCCTCCTCCCCCCTCCAGGCGATGAAGGAGACAACTTTTACGTGATTGACCAGGGCGAAGTGGACGTAAGTGGCCGTCCAGAAAAACTCCCTCATTTTCCCCCGGTGGTTTGTTCTTTGGGCCGTTCTTTCATCCACCGGCCCCTTGTTTCTGAGCGAGGGAGGGAGGGGAGGGGAGGGAGGTCAAAAGAAGGTCTTCGGGGGGAAAATCCAGCCTTCTCCAATCATGTCCAAACAACGTTCCCCTTCAACAAAGCGCAGGTTGCGTTGGCTTTGCCTCCGTGCTTTGTATCGCGCCGAGGTCAGTTCCACTCGGATGCCAATCGCAAGGAACATCTCGCTTCCGAGTCGGCGCACGGCGAGGCAGACGAACCCGGCGCGTCTTTTGTCTTGGCGAGAGAGTTGAGGGGGGAGATAAAACAGGAGCCGACGGGGAGTTGAAGAGGAAGCGCCCTTATCGGCTTACGGCGCTAAGCTCGGGGGCCCTCGTAGTTGGACAGAAGCCCGAGCGTCATCGGACCGCCGCGGAGATGGGGGGGCGCAATGAGCAGGAATCATTTGACGGAAACTAGACGCGGTTCTGCGGAACGGCCGAGCCCGACGCGGCAAAAGCCGCAAGAGGGGGGCGGCGCTCGACGTCGAGCCAAACTCAAAGCATCCTCGCGGCTGTCAATTTGGGGACATTTCAGACGGCGAACCGCCGCTCTCGTCTTCCTTGCGCGCATGCATCCGCTTTGATTTGACTCGCACGACACAGCGCGCCAACTGCTGCCGTGTCAAAAGGTGGCTTTCAAAACCACTGGAAACCAAATTCCGAATTTGCTTTCGAAATACCTTTCAGGTTTCAAGTTTTTAGGCCGTAGCAAATCCATTCCCTTTGCGCACATTATGGGGATGGGAAAACCGTTTCCCATTTAGAACAACTTGGAAGTCATTGCGATACCGCTTGCTTCGTTTCATTGGACTTTGATTTAAATTTTGCACTGCATCAACAGTTTGGGCTTTGCTTATAGCATTTTCAAAGTTGATTTACCTTTCTAACTTTTATTCTGACGCAAGCAATTATTTTGCAAGCGCATGCTTCTTTTCCCCCTGCCCGATCTGTTTTTTTTTTTTTTTGCATTTGGGAGCAAAATGGAGTAATCGCTTTCAAATTCAAACAAATGGAACTTCAACTCATTCCCAGTCAAGCACGCACAACACTGTTGACGTAACTCCCACCGCAGCTTGACCGATTCTGTCCTTTTTAACCATTCAAATCATTTCATTGACTGTGTATTTCACTGTCCCCCCCCCGTCATCTCTCCTTCATGGCTTCCCGATCGACGCACACTGAGGGAGACCATTTAGGTGCCGAGGTCAGGAAACGATTGACTCGTCATCTTTTTGTCAAGTCCTCCACGGTTGTCGTGACTGATCAGTCCCCGCAGCCCCCGTGGCCACCTTGAACGATTGCCCTGCAACAATTTTGGCTTCACGGCCGCCCAAAGTGAATGAAAGCCTCCCCCGTAGCCTCCGTGGCTCCTTTTTGTCGTACTCAGTCAACAGGACAGGGCCTCGCGTGCGGCCCTGTAAAAGCGGAACTGAATCGGAGACGCGTTTGTATTGTCTTCTGCGCAGGTGGAGGCCACGCGCATTTTGATTTCTGTGCGGACAGATCTGAGTAGACCTTCAAATGAACGGCAAGGCTTGAACAAGGAAAGAAAAGCAGGAATGAAAAAAGGCGTTGACGGGGAGACAAGAGGGATCGAGGGCCTTTTAGAGAGAGGGTTAGGGGTGGGGGGGGGGGTCAGGGGGGGGGGGGTTCTCCTCTGATGGCTTAGCGGGGATCAAATACTTTGGGACAAGCCAAGAAAGCATATCGCATTGCCCGGAAACTTCGGAGGGAGTCAAGAAAAGTTGTTGGAAGGAGGAAGCGCGGGGGAGAGGGGGGGGGCTGTTAGTTTTAACATGAATGCTGGATAAACAGGGAAGAAACACACACACACACACACACACACACACACACACACACACACACACACACAATTAGCAGACAGTTATCAAGACAAAATTGTTGGCAAAAAGTCCCGCATGTGCATGCCAAAGTCATGCGGAACACCAAACTTGAATCAAACAGCAAAACAACTCTTGATGAAACCGATTGAGGCTGATTAGATGGAATGGAATGACCTCATAATTCGCAATTGCATCGTTTTCGCTACGGTTGGGTTCACTCCCACTTTGGACTTGGGGCCAGGCTTGCGCTTGCTGCGTCGACGACATATCATAAAGCCGAGTCACTGAATTGAAAAGTCATGGGGGGGAAAAAAAAACCTTTGGAGACTGACACCTGGACACCTTGCGAGTGATTCTCACACATTTACTGACGTGCCGAACCGGAAAAACTACGCCCCTTGGTGATATCACGTGGTAACGTGATTTTGAGTCTCCACACGTACTCGACCGAAGCGCAAACAAGAGTGCGATTGTCAAGGAAGAATCGGTTTGCGCTGGCCGCCGAAGCTGTATTACGCTGGTACAAAGGAGAGGTTTTGGCAATGATCGCCCCATTCGGTGACTGCGCTGGTTTATTCGGGCGACAGAGAGTCTCCACGCTTCACTTTTAAGACACCAACACGGGTGAAACGATGAAAATAGCGAAGTCACACTGCGTACAGTGTACTGTTGCAACGTTGCGACACCGTCGGCCTGCGATTCCAACTCGTTGAGCAAAACGGCTTTGCCGCCGGGTCGGCCGCTCATGAGAACGAGTTACCGAAGCGCATCCGTCCCGTCCTTGCTCTCTCAACAGGTGTACGTGAACGGGGAATGGGTGACCAACATCGGGGAGGGCGGCAGTTTCGGCGAGCTGGCCCTGATTTACGGCACTCCCAGAGCCGCCACCGTCAAGGCCAAGACCGACCTCAAACTGTGGGGGATCGACCGGGACAGCTACCGTCGCATCCTGATGGTAACGCGCGAACCCCGCTCGCCGCTTCTCCACATTTGCGCGCCGCCGCATTGGCTGGTCGGACGCTGCCACCGCAACTTTATTTCGATTTGTCATAAAAGCTTTGGTCCAAGATGCGCTCAACACATTGAGTGTTGCCGCTCCCCGGAGAAGAGGCTGCAGAGTTACGGGTGGTATATGAGGCCCGTTTTCTGATGACCAACTGCGGTTGGCTTGTTCATACTTCATACTGCGGCGCTCGGTGACTGAACGCAACAGCAGCTGGAATGACTCCGTCTTTTGCCACCTGGCGGCACCGAGCGATGCGCCGTCGACGCTTTCCGTGCCGGCGGCCCGTCGGATCTCAAATAGATCCGAATGTGGTGCAATTTTGCGATTCAATCACTTTTGATTTGAAATCTGAGGCGACGATCCGATGGAGGGCGCAGCGGGGAGATGACAGAGGGTGAGCTTTGCGACTCCAACGCTTCCTCGAAGTAGCGGCCTCCTTCCAAAACTCTCCCGTTGCCTCTTGCTGCCTGGGCCTCCGGTAAAGTGAAAAGCTGCAGTTAATTATCGCTCTGTGATTTGCAAAGCACTTTTAATTTCATGCTCGGTCTTGTGCCAATGCCTCGGGGTGAAAAATCAATGCAATTTCTGCGCGGTTTAACGGCAGCTATTAAAGGTTAGACCTCCTGGATGGCAGTTGCAGGGAAATGTCAGGCGCTCGCCGAAAAAAAATTGCACATGGCTCTCAAGTAACCGGGCTTCATGTGTTCCAAAGTCAGACTTTGGTTCCCCACGGAGGACTGTCATCTTGTCCTCCGAATGAAGCGAGGCAAACGTCAGCGATGGGAAGGTGACGAACTGACATCGACGCAGCGCTCTGTCTTGGCACAACTCGGAGATTCCCACAAATATGTTGGAAAAACAACACGTGGCTTTCGCACACATCGAATCAAACGTCGAATCAAGATTTTGGGGCCGTTGCAAAGTCTCGCCTCCGAACCGGACGAAACCGGACCTCCCACGAGTCGCCCGCTCGCAAAACCGGGCGACGGGACCAAAAGAAGACATGCCGAGATGAGGAGGAGTGACGGTGGACTGGACCGGAGATGAATAGTGAGGGCGAAAAGGTGCAACGGGCTTAGTTTGGCTTTGCGCCGCACCTCGACTCTTTGACGACTTCACCTCAAAGAGGAAACGCCGACGGGCCCTCGGCTCGTCTTCGACCGCGGGGCGGTTAAAGGGCGGGGAGTGGGGAATGCACGGGATTGTTTGATGGTTCCGTCGTTTCCCCACCACTGCAGTGTATGGCTTTCCCCTTTCCTACTCCATCTCTTCCAACACAGAGTGCTTCTCAACTCAAGTGTATTTCTCCGGCACTTTCAAACAACCACCGCTGTAGGCAAAGTGCAGTGCACGGAGCCAAAAGAATTCATACAAACAACAAACAAGAAATGAATAACAAAGACAGTAGAAAGCACAAAAAACGGTCCACCGAGACATCAAACCTCATGCGGAGTCAAAAGCCAAAGAATAGAAATGACGAGTTTGAAAGACGGGCAGCGAGGGCGCTTGCCAAACATTGGTTCCAAAGGGAGGGAGCGCCAACGGCCTCTTAGCCTCTGCTTGGCTACCTCGAATGGTGTCTGGTCCCATGCAGACCTGCGGCACCGGGCGGGGGCTCCGTGAGGGTCGGCGGGGCCGGGCCGTTACAAGGTTGGGAAACAAATCAAAAAAAGACCCAGTGAAGGGATGCCAGAGTAGGAGAGAGGTGCTGAGCAGCAGCATTCTGGAGCAACTGGAGACGCTTGATGGAGGATTGGCTGACTCCGAAGTAAAGCGCGTCACGTGACGGTCATCCAGCCGAGATGTGACGAAGGCATGAAGGACTGTTCCCAAGTGCTCGCCAGAGAAAGGAGAGGCGCGACTTTAGCCGGCTGCCTAAGATGGAAGAAGCTGCAGTTGACAACGGCGCCGATTTGCCGGTCCCATTTCAAATCAGTGTCCGGTTTAAGACCCGTGTTGGAGACTCTTAAGGAGATCAGGAGCCCAAGTCCGCAAGATGGGATGGACAAGGACCGCTGGCACCAAACCCCATGACTTCTGTCTTCTTTTCATGGAAATGGAAGACATTCCGTGCCATCCAGGTCTTGGTTTCCTCCAGACAAGATCAAAGTGGCCTCCGTGAGAAAGAAATGCTTCTGCGAGTGGCGGTGGGGAAGCGAGTTTTGGGTTGAGACTTGTCAGGATATTCACGGACGGGGGAATCCCCTGCCTGGTGGGTGGGAAGGCCCCCCGCCACACACACGGAACACCGATGCGAACAGCCTTCACTCACATGACCACATGAAAGCACCTGCGCTTTTATTATGATGATGATTATCTCGCCGCTCCGATGGTGCCACGAAGCCCATCCAAGCAGCGTTTTTAGAACTTTGGAGAAGAGGGCCGGGCACACGTTACTCCGACCGTATATGGTCGGGCTTAATGACAAGCGAGCCGTCATCAAAGATGAAGCGATTTGGAGCGGGCTTTATGGGCGCCGTGGAAAAAAGAAATGTTCCGTTGTGAATGGAAAGGAGGACTCCCCGTCATTTCCGTGCACCTCAAGTGTGTCTTAGGTCAACAAGCGCGTCCTTCGCCTTCGTGCGAAGGCGTCGGGTCGAGTTGATGATTGATGGCCCCGGCTGATGGCGATCTCTCCGCATCTCCCTCCCGCCTTGTTTTCACAGGGCAGCACTCTCAGAAAGCGAAAGATGTATGAGGAGTTCCTCAGCAAGGTCTCCATCCTCGGTAAGTGTTTGCGCAGTACGAGCGTAGCGTGCGAGGAGGACGCTCTTCGGCCATATTTCATCCAATGCAGCTGCGGAATGCCCTGCGTGTTTTGCTTCGCCGCACTGCAAATGCGTCTGCCGCGTTAATGTCACAGAGTCTCGAGGGCGGGCACTCTAATAGGGCCCGACATGTCATCACACGTTTTGGAAAGCCCTGCGTGGATCAAGAAAGACATTTTCCTTTGGTTCACTTTTAGTGGCACCAGTCATTGAAATGAACCAAAAAAAGTAGCGTGCGAGGAGGACGCTCTTCGGCCGTATTTCATCCAACGCAGCTGCGGAATGCCCCGCGTGTTTTGCTTCGCCGCGCTGCAAATGCGTCTGCCGCGTTAATGTCACAGAGTCTCGAGGGCGGGCACTAATAGGGCCCGACATGTCATCACACGTTTTGGAAAGCCCTTGCGTGGATCAAGAAAGACATTTTCCTTTGGTTCACTTTTAGTGGCACCAGTCATTGAAATGAACCAAAAAAAAACAAACAAACCCAAAAACGGTTTTACGGTTTTCTATTTTTGTGAAAATGAAAAGGCGTAAGATTAAAAGTCGGCTTTTGGAAATCCAGCAGTTCGAGTACTTTCAAGTCCTAATCTAAGCGGTGACCATCTTTCAAGAGCCCCTCTTCTGTGACAATCACAACGGAAGCATCGACATCACGGCTACCAAAGCAAAAAGGAGATTCACAAATGTGGAGCTCTCTCTGGTTTTTAGGAGCGGAACAGGGCTTCTTTTCGCCCAAAACGTCCGTTCCTGACCAAAAAGTAGAGAAAACCGAGCCTTTTTCTTTTTTTGTCAGAACGCACAATGGCGACTTTGACGCACACATCCCTGCGAAACACACACATTCAATTGGAGTCTCAGAACGCCGCCTTTTGGCTTGCCTCCTTTCTTGGTGCGCTTGTCGAGGCCCGCCTCTCCCTCGCCAAAGTCCCGCGCCCCTCTTCATTCCCCTTTCTGTCGCTTTCCGCGGCCGTCAGTCAGAGGAGGGGCGGGAGGCGCCGGTGTTTTTGTTTGTCTTTGATTTTCCAGATAGCCACGGAATTAGGTCCAAGTCCTTGATGTGGTGCAGCAAAGTGCTTGGTGGGCGTCGCCGGGTGGGGGTGCGGGCGTATCGGGGCTACGCGAGCCAAATCCCGACAGGCGATTCCCCGTGTACGCGGCCAGGCGCCAGCGAGCGCGAAATATCAGAGTCGGCGCATTTTGTTGGTCGCCTCACCTGCGGTCACCGGCACGGGAGCCCGCTTGCCAGACGCAAGACATCCATCGACGGCGCAGCCCCGCATGGGTGGAAACCGGACACCTCCAAACTCACCAAACTCGGCCTTCCTTCATCCTGCACCTTCACAACACACACACGGATCAGTTAGCAGGCCCGATAGTGAGGGACAAAGAGATTCCTCCCGCTCTACTTTTGCGTCTCGAAACTGAATGCCCAAGCTCAAGCCGAGGAGTCTTTTCTCCGCACATTCTGCTCGTAAACCGTCGGGATTAGGCGACAATCTTTGGAGCTTGCGTTTGAAACCTTCTCCCTGTAGCTTTTGGCTCGCCGGGCTTACAACTCCTCAAAGGTTTCGACAAAGAGAAAGCAAATGTCTTCGACGTTGCATAACGTAGCGCAGGTAAGAGCGTTGTCAATCAAAGACCTCAACGACGACTTGGAAAAACGGTTGCATCTTTCTTCTGCTCGTACAGACTCTCATGTTTGAGCAACAGAAACATATCCGCTTCAAACCTCCGGTGGACTCGGTCAGCCCTCGGCTTCTTCTCGTGGCTTTTCCCCAGCGTAACTACAAGGCGCTCTAAAGCGCCTACGCCAGACTGGATCGCATTCGAGCAGTCTTTTTCAAAAAGCGGACTCCCGTTGCTTCCGGCATTCTCACCGGGGCGCGGCACGCAACGAGGGACCCTCAAATGCCTTTTTCACCGTGACGCGTGCGCGCTCACTGCTGACGACGAGGCACTCTAAAGTGGCCATGCCAGTGGACTATCCAAAGCACAGAGGCATTTTCCCGATGGTGAAAAACCGCTGAATGATCGATAAATAGCGTTTAAAACAATAACAAAAAGTGACTTGACAGTGTTGAGGCCCGACGTAAAGGAGGCAAGGAACGTGCAAGGCGTTGGCCCCGGTTATTCGTCAGATGGTGTCTGTGTGTGTTTTGCGATGGCAGAGTCCTTGGATAAATGGGAGCGTCTGACTGTGGCCGATGCCCTGGAGCCGGTCCAATTCGAGGACGGGGAGAAAATCGTGGTCCAAGGGGAGCCCGGCGACGACTTCTTCATCATCACGGAGGTAACCGTTTGTGGCATTTTTCTGCATGCAGTAGTTTTGCCCTCGTTTGGGGAGCAATTTTTTGGCGGGCTCATCCCGGAGGTCCAAAGCAAGGGTTTTATTCGGGGAATGACCGGTTTTCTTTTGGACGTGAACAACAGTTACTTCCACAAAAGCGCGCGTGGCGGGGACATTTGGAGCCACAAACCGCGATGGGGAAATTCTCGTTGCGAGCTTTGCTCATCCTTGCGGGTTGTTCAATGATAAGTCCCACGTGGACCTCATTGGCCGACTGACGACGCAGCAGCCTCAGGAGCAACTTGGGCTTGGCCACCTTGCTCCGTGGTCGCAAAGTGCCAAGCTCGGACCCCTCTACCGCTGAGCCACGTTGGCGGCCACATACGTTGGCCGCACAGTTTCTCACCTCAAAAGCCATTTCCGGATGCCGGCGTATACTTTTCGTATATCGGGGTTTGGGACGCCGATCAGACATTAAGAGCAAGTCATCAGTCCGCATGCGGCGGAAAAGCCGATGCGCCGAGGAACCGCGCGGCAGGACGGCAAGAGCGCAAGTCGGCGGAGGGCAAGCGGAAGCACCCAAACTCCCTTTTTCATTTCTTTCAACCTGGATTGGCTGTCCGTCACCGTTGAAACGGAAACCCCTTTGGAGTCTGCTCGTGGATCTTGTCGTGGTTTCGGGTCGTTTTTTTTCGATGCACGTGCGAGTGCGGGATGGGCCGTTTCCGCTGTCTTTTCTCGCTCGTTTCACATGGGCCACGTGACATCACATGATGTGTGATCCCTTCCTCCTGTCGGTCTTGCCTTTTTCGCCCCTAAGCTCTCCGGCTTCTTCCTCTCGTCCTCGACCGCGGCCAAAGCCGACTTTTCCCAGAGCCGGGCGGACCGTGGTGGAATGCGTGTTACTCGCTGGCTTTCACACGGGGTCAGGAGACTCGGCCTCCGGGGACGCGGGCGGGAGAGGGAGGGATGAGTCAAAGCGGGCGGCCGGCGGGGGGGGGTCGGACCGGACTCGCAAGATGGCTTCTTGCTCCCTCCCGAACCCAAAGTCGTTTCCTCACGCGCACCCGCTTGAAATCCTTTTCATCACGTCTGCTTGAGCTGGGGATTTTCTCGCTGCTCCTCCGACTTTGTCGCCCGGAGGATTTACATCGCGGACGCGCGATTCCCATGCCGCGTCCATCGTACATGCAGTATGATCGATTTGTTTTGGGGGGTTTTTTTGCCATCCGTTCACGTGTCATTTTCCAGGGGCTTTGACCCAGTCTCACCGTCTTTGCCTGACTGGTCGCCTGAAACAAGCCACGTCTCGCTCACACACCTGCGCATGCACTTTGTCACCTTTGCTCTCGGAGTCGCCCGGAACTTAAAATACACGCGATGGAAGTTACGCTGAGCGATGAAGGCATCAGGAGAACACTTTCACGTACTGTATGACACACACACACACACACACACACACACACCCCTTTGTTTGCCCCTGGGGCCCTTAACCAGCCACTGCGTGTGCGCGCCCTTTCCGTCTTTTGTAGCTACAGGATTGACACCAAATAAATTGGGTCAGCTTTATGACTTAAAATAAACTTCCGAACCGACTGTCAACACGAAAAGTATGCATTGGATCGGGTGCAGAATTATTTTGTTTCCCGGTTGTGCTACCATAGGAGCACTTAACTGAAACGTCGCCAGTCTTGTGGATCCGAAGCCGTTTGTGACTTTTTTGTTTGTTGCGTTTCGACTCGGGATGCGGCTGTCAAATCTTTGTCCAGTTGCATCGTGAACTGGTTATCCCATCGGTATCTCTGCATACAAATTGAAAATTTGCCACGAGTGAACACAAAAACATGCACGTAAGGTGCGGGTGGTCCGGTCATTTCCGGCACCGCACCAGCTCAATCTACACCCAAATCCGTATTAATAGCCGCGGGTTGCTACTATGTCCTATTCCCAAAAGTCGTGATTTTGAAACTCCCTCCTTGCCCCCTGCCCCGTGAGAAATCTTGCCACAAAAGGTCCGGTGACAAGCCGAAGGTGACTTGAAGTCCAACACGTTTGAGCGGGATACAGCCCAAGCAATATTTGACCCCAGTTTTGGCTCCTCATTAGGGTTGATTATCTTCATATTTCGCATCACAAGCCTACTCAACGGAAGGATTAGCGATGAGGGGGGAGCGCGTCACGGAACGCTCAGGTTGGTTTTATCACCCGCTTTGAGTTTTCCTCCCGACATTTGACAGAGATCCGACGTGAACCGAAATGCATATCGAGGGCGATGCTCGCCAATGTTATGTTCGTGACGCGGACATTTGTTGGAAGCCGCTGCGGCAAACAACAGCTGCGGGCGACGCTCATTCTGGGCAAGGGCCACGGAAAAGCCATTTCCCTTCAAAGTTTTCACTGTTTTGTCGTCTGCGTGCCAGGTTGTCGGGGTCCGTTCGTCTTGGACGCGGCAGTCGTTTCCATGTTGTGTGTGAGTCATCGGCTTTGGATGCTTGGATTTATGACACTCTGGAGAGAATCAAGCAAAGCCCGTCCAAATTGTCCTCCTTGCTTGGAATATGTGAGTTGTGGTTTCTGTGCCTCCCACGGAACAGGTGGCCGTTCCATACAACAACGCCCCCCCCCCCAAAAAAAAAAAAAGAGAGAGGGAGAGAGACCCAAATCCCGTGCACCTGTGTTTTATGAAGCAAAGGAATTTCTCCTCTGCTTAATCCTCCTGATGATGATCAGCTCCGTTCAGTAACTCCTTCCGTCCGTTTCCCCCCCCCCCGTGTCCATCTTACTATCCTTCCGCAACCCATGCCCCCAATCCCCCAATTCTCCCTCCTGCCCGTCCCGTCTCCAGGGAACAGCCTCTGTTCTGCAGCGCAGGTCCGACAATGAGGAGTATGTCGAGGTAGGACGACTGGGACCCTCCGACTATTTTGGTGAGTTGCTGCGCATCCGTCCAAGTGCCGCAAAGCCGAAATTCCTATTCAATCCTCGTTTGGATTTTGCAAGACGGGAAGCCATCAAATGACACGCCGTCACGCAACATATTTGAATGAACCAGGTCGCTCATGATGGTCCTCGAGTGTCGCAACATTCAATCTCGGAAAGTCATTTGAAAAGCTACAGCTCAACTCAAGTGTATTTCTCGAGCACTTGAAAAACAGCCACTGCCGTCGACGAACCGGCGCTGTACATGGAACAAAAATTATTCGGCCAACAACGAACCATAAATTAATTAGGAAGACAGCGGAAAGCACAAAAACAGTCAAACTCAAAATCGAGTCTCATGTGGAGTTAAAAGCCAAAGAATGAAAATGAGTTTGAAGACGAGTTTTGCAGATGGGCAGCGAGGGGGGGCTCGCCGCACGTTCATTCCAAAGAGAGGGAGCGGCAATGGAAAAAGCCTCAAATCCCCTCGGAGCCTCCGCTTGGTTCTCGCTACCTCCACTAGTGTCTGGTCCCATGCAGACCGGCGGAGGCAGCGGGCGGGAGCTCCGAGAGGGTCGGTGGGACCGGGCCATTTCAAGATTTCTGATCTTCAAAAGAACTCTTTCAAAAAAAAAAAAAAAGGAGCCGGTGAAGGGATGCCAGAGTAGGAAAGAGGTGCTACCTCTCTATATGAGTACCCGTCAAGAGGCGAGCGGCGGCATTCTGGAGCGACTGGAGACGCTTCATGGAGCACTGGCTGACGACAAAGTCAAGTACATGACAGTCATCCAGCTCAACTCAACTGTATTAAGAGAGCACCCTCACCTACAAAAATAAAGACAAGTGAAACAAGAACATTCAAAACAGCGAACCCAATAAAAGGACTCAAATTGTGCCGAGTTGAAAGGCAAAGAATAGAATGTCTTTTAAGATGACCTTGAAAGATACACACGGCGGGGCCTGCAGAAACTTTACCAGTGGCAAGATAACGAGGTATGAGTTTGGATTATTTGGCGGATTTTTTTTTTCATAGTCATAATGAGACAGCTTATTATTAGTAGGACGAAAGAAAGGCAGTAACTGTTTTCAAAAAATTGAATTTAAATGAGTTCAAATGTTCAAAAGTGGCATGTCACAATCCAATCGTGCAAAAATAGTCGTACGGGAAAAAATTTGAGAATATTGTTTTCTTAAAATAGTTGTCATGGAACAAGAAAAAAAGTTCCAAAATCAATTTTGTGCAAATACTGCAGCTAACAGCTGAAATAATAGGAGCAATACATTGAAGTATTCGGAGAGAAAAAAAATGCGTGAGGAAATTTATCTAGACAAAGATCCGGTATCATGTTCTGACAATAAATTTGTAACAGTTATTCTCACACAACAATATTATTTCTTTTTTGTGTTCGACCATAAGAAAGGATATTAAAAAAAAAAAAAAAAAAAGGTCAGGATACACAAACCGTTTCATTCTATTTATGATGTTCTTACGATCTGCTTGGATCATGTCCAATCCTCTTTTGCCCAAAGTGCTTTGATGGAACAGATGATTGAGATTTTCAGACAATTTACAATGAGAGCGGGCCAGTAAAACCCGCGCGTGTCGTCCCCGTTTAGGTGAGATCGCGCTGCTGCTGAACCGTCCGCGGGCGGCCACGGTGGTGGCCCGCGGCCCCCTCAAGTGCGTGAAGCTGGACCGGCCTCGCTTTGAGCGCGTGCTGGGTCCCTGCTCCGAGATCCTCAAGAGGAACATCCAGAGATACAACAGCTTCATCTCGCTCACCGTCTGAACGGCACACGCAACGGGCCAGCCAACCCGGGACCCGGCCTGTGGCTTTTACTTTGACCACATTTACAATGACAGGGTGCTCATTTCCTGTTCCGTTGGTTTCGTTTTTTTGTTCTTTTTTTCTTGCTCACTTTTGCCCCGTGCCGTTGTATAGCTTCATGTATAAAAACAAAACACACGAACAAAACAAGTTTCCATTGTGTTGTAACGGCTCATATGCAGAGTAGCGGCTGTGTATGATGCACAACATTTTACACTTTTCATGTATTTGCGGAAGGAAGACACATCTATTTGCTTGCTGCTTTGCCTTTTTTTTTTTTTTTTTTTTTTTGAGGCGGTGCTCATGACAACATTATTTAGGTGAGTTGCTTCTGTGTTACCAATTCATTTGCGTGGCAGAAATATTCTTCAAAATAACAGAATAAAAATCTCAACATCATATTGTGTCAATTGGATTTAAAAGGTATGGCAGGTTTTTATGATATCAACATAACAAGACCAAGATAAATCAGTCCAAAACTTTTTCCACAAATTACCGTGGCCTGTAACAACGCCATTGAAAACAGAAACCTTTCCAAACAGCGCTAATGTGTTGGCACGAGTGCGCACACCCTCATCACGGCGGATGTGGCCGTGTTCAGAAGTTCCTCACAGTTACTTGTCGTTAGCTGCACTCTATTATTTTATGACCGCTTTTTTTTTTTTTGTGTGTGTGTTGCAGTGAGTTACTTGGTAACATTTACGGTTTGTTTTTTTTCTGTCGCTTAACTGTCAGCCGGCAACTTTTGCAAAGTCACCACTTCGTGGTCATTGTAACTGTTAGCGAGTCCCATAACTTGCCGCATCGAAGTGACGACAAACAAAGTAACTTTGACGTAGCCACATTGTTAAAGTTAATTATTTCAAGCCACGCTTTGTTAGTTACAGTTACTTAGTTCCAAAGTGGGGATGTGAAACGGGAGTCGCCGCAACCCCGCCACTTTATTAAGTGCCTCTGATTAACACCGGGTAAAGTTCGGCTGCACTCATACTTTGTTTTTCCGCATACGGAGCTTGTCCGGGTTCTATTCATGATGGGAACAAGTTTTGAAAATGGTGCAGCTCGGTCATCGTCAAAGCTTGGCACTTGGACAGGGGGTGTGTAGACTTTTGATATCCACCGGATGTACACTCAAGAACGTCTCGGGATTTTTCGACCGGCTTGTTATCGTTCTTGTTGGCCGAAAAGCTTTTGCAGCGTTTTGCCAATGTCGAGCGAACACAGCAGTTTTGGCACCCGTGTGTCGGATGGTCCGCCGATCGTCAAAAGAGGAATAAATGTCTCCCCTTCCGATGCAATGATGTGAAATGGAGTTTTTGTCGCTCTTCCTTTCAACAATCAAAGCATCTGAAGAAAAAGAGAGAAAACCTCCCGAGCCGCCTCTTTTTTTTTTCATGCACGCTGGGCTCAGGGGAATCAGCCTTTCTTTCTTCCTCAGACCTGTTCCCCCCCCTCCATTTGGCACTCTTGCTTCTTCATCTGCATACATTTATGATGCTTTTTTTTTGGCCTTCATCCTTGACCTCACACCAACATCCTTCCTTCCTTCATTCCTTATTTGGTTCCCGCAGGCTCGACATCCGTCTTTCCTTTCCTTCAACCTACTTGAGCGCCTTTTCTCCATCACCTTTTGTTTTTCTTTCATGCATCCTGATACCCTCCTGTCACTTTCCGGCCTTCCCTCCTTCCATCGCCTTTTTTTTTTTGTTGTTGTTTTATTCAATGGTGCTTCAAAATCCACTTCTTTTCTTCTGGACTCAAACAATGAAGCCATTCTTCACGCAACCTGCTTTTTGTTTAAAAAGAGACCATCATATTTGGGGCCTTGTGTTCCCATCACGGAACCTCACTCTGTACCTCCAACAGGTGTCGCCCCCACCCCTTCCTCCCTCCCTACTCCTCCTCCTCATTCCCCTCACTCAAAGCAAAGTGTCAATCATCCGTCGGGCCGAGACGTCAGAGGGTCGCCGAGCTCCACCCAGACGCTTTTCAGGAGCTTTTGACACATTCCTCCCCATCTTAATGGGCACTAAATCAAGGGAGGAATGCGAAGCCCCCACGCCCCAACGACAACCCAGCCGGCCACGCTCGCCGACATCGAGTTCAACGAGGCACGGCCCGTATCCGCATGAAAAATAACACGCGTTCATCACTGAGCGCAGCCCGTGGGTCGCATCTTCAGTTGCCTTTTTGTTGAGATCATAAGAGCGCTTCGCCCAACGCGGCAACGCTCGGCCGTGCCTTTCGCATTCAAGCCTTGCCGACCGCGTACAAAACGAGATGGCTGCCGGCGATTTGATTGGGCGCAATCTTTTTTGTTCTGCCGCCAAACGGAACGTTCTCCCTTCGAGGCCCTTCTCCGCTTCTGCGTCATGTGCCCCCCCCCAAAAAGTCATGACAGGAAGCTCGAAAAAAATAAAGTAATACAACAAAAACGGTCACAACATTTTGAGGCGACCAAATAAAGAAAGTAAGTAACATCGTCCGCTCTTCAGTATTTTCCCTCCTAATCTTACAATGTCATATTGTGAAAAGTTTCACGTTTCGGGCTGCTTTCTAAGCTTCTCAGGCCGACCACTGACCCGCCGGGGTCAGAGGTGAGCGCCCGGCCCGCTCACAGGTGATGGAGCAACAGTGAAGCTGATGGGATTGAAAGATTCGGGACGGGCTCGCTTCAAAATGGGTCAGGAGATCATCACAAGGTCCGGATCAGCGGACTTACAGCCTACATGGGGGTTTTACAAAAGAAAGTTGGAATATTGCAAGGAAAGAGACACGGAAAGGAAAAAAAATCGTCAGCATCTTTTTTTTTTTTTTTTTTTTAAGGTCCACACATGAGAATCCATTTGTTTTGTGGAAATATGAGCTGGGCTGAGATAGCGCGTGTTTGTTATTCAGCTTTTCTTTTCCCAAGCTTCGTTATTCCTCCTCATTTCCTGCTCAACAGATCCTCCGTGCGCATGCAAACCGAGACCTGGAGAGCTGGCCCCTGAAAAGACGCGGAGGAAAAACAAGCAGAAGCCTGAAGCTCTCCCTCGGGCCAGGCAAAAGGGCTCGGATGCCTTTTTTGCGAGCTAGCCGGCCAGCCAGCCAGCAGTGGCCGGCGCGCGTGTCAACCGGACAGCTCCTGCGGCTGGCGGCCGCCTCTCCACGCCACCGCAAGCGTGCGCACAGTCCTATCGGTGGACTTTGAATTCAGAAAGCATTCAAACGTATTCAATGGAAAACGGCCCGCGCCGGCCACGATTTGGTGTGAATCAAGTTCAGCTGTTCTCCACTTGGTATTTGATGTCATCACATTTTGACAACGCGAAGCGCAGAGAGCGTTCACTCAGTACAGGTGCGCAAAGCCACGAGTCGACGGCTGTCAAGTACTTCCGGCCGGTCGGCTTTCCGCAACAAAAGCCCGCGCCCCCCCCCCTCCCGGGAGAGCGTACGGCCGGACCGACGCTCTCTCTAAAGCCGGCTGGAATGTGCACATTTGACAGAGGTGTGTAACCAGAGAGCGCGCTCTCCTCTCTTTAAGCCCATAATGGAGCCCCTTCCTGTCGCTGATCAGCATCTCGTCATCTCCCTTCGGCCTCGGGATTGGCAAACGTGCTTTGAAGTGGAGGAGGAGATTTTCACCCTCTTTCTGGTCTGGGCACCGCACCGTCGTGACAGAATTCAAATGGCACTGAAGTCCCGTCTTGCTCCACACTTACCGGTCACTCTTCTCTTGGGCATGATGGCGAGAGAATAGGAGAAGGACAAGAAAGTAGACCTCGTTCCTGATTCTGATCTTGAAGTGTGACTTTGATGGATGGCTCGATAGAGGAAAAGGCAGACACTTGTTGGAGCTCCTTTCTCTCTTGTTTGAACTGCTTTTTCCATCTCTGGCATGTGCATCGAAGCGATCCGCATTGGACACGGTCGCCTCCCGTGGGCTGTTGTTAACCACCGCTAAGCATTAGCGCCACCGCTGCACAACCGCCTCGTCTCTAAACCGGCTGAGGTGCGGTTGCCGCGGCGATGTGGCCGCGTTGAGCAAAATCTCAACCCCCCCGCTCCGTACTATGTCACGGCATAACTTGAGCCCGACTGTACTGAATGCAGAAAGCCCTGAGTGGGCCACAGCGGGCTTTGGAATCCCTTCAAGTCGGACAACTTTTGCAACTTTTACTCTGTGTGAGCATCTACTGTTCTCAATGACACACTTTCCTATCGGATTGTTACATCTCCAACTGAATACATTTGGTTGAAAGTAGTTATGTTCAGCCCCATCCTTGACAACATTGTCAGTATTTAAAAAAAAAGCAGCCAAAAAAACCCCAAAACAACCAAACAAAATACACCAAACAAGTCTCGATACAAAACTTATTGGCGGTTGTTTATGGACGCAGTGTTAGCATCACACATCGGTTTCTGGAACTTAAGCCGGCCACCGATCCAGGATCACATGAAATGTGAAGCGCTTTTCACATATAAAAGTCCAAATAAGCCAGTGGTTCTCAATTATTTTCTGTCATGCCCCCCTAGGAAGAGGAAAACATCTCGCCCCCCGCACCACTATAAATAGTATCATTTGTCTAGAAAATTGTTCTCAGTACACCTTTGCATAACACGGTATCCTTATTAACGTATAAGAGAATAAAAAAGAAAGAAACATGGACCAATTTACAACACAGAATAGCTTTACTAACTGTAACAGAAAAGATTTAAAGTGCATCTGAAATTCAAAAATAACATTAAATCCTTCATTTAACTATAAATATTTTTTGACTGACCATGTCAAACCACATGAGACCGAAGAATAAAATTACAAAACCAATAACTAATAATGCATTCAAACTAATCACCAACATTATCTCAGGAGCACAATATTTAAAAAAAACTTTAACCAGCAAAACAAAAATATATCAAATAACTTGTGCTTTTTTTTTTTTTTGATCAAAGATGAAGTGGCGACAACGAGCACGTTTTGCAATGCCCAGCTTTTCGAAGCGAGGTTTGAAGCAGGACACGGCAACTCTCGACTCCTGCTCAATGTGAAGCCGGGACCGGTACAGCCTTTTAGTTTACGTCCTTAAGTAACAGTCACAAAGCGGCATGATCGTTGGCAATATTCGGCACGTTTTCGCTTAAAAAAAAACTCAAGCGTCTTATCAGCGTGATTGGGTGTCATGTCTTTAATTGACGCCTTAATTGATTTGGCTTCATGCTGTCCGCTACCAACATTTTGAGACACAGTAAGCTCACCGATCTTTCCTCGTCTGGTACCGTCGTGACAGTGGAGCCAAGCGCAACACAAGCCTCGTCGTACTGCATTTCCTCCCTTACGATGCTCCCTGCGCAAACTCTGCCAATGACAGCGCCACTGCCCCCTAACGTCGTGGCGGTGAAACTGCACTTTATTCTAGGACTGTACAAAAATAAAAAAGCATGTTCCCCGAGGTCAAACGCGCCCTCCTTGACTGAGCCCCGCGGCCCCCCCCCCCAGGGGGGCAGCCCCCCTATTTTGAAAAACAATGAAATAACCCAAAGCCTCAACACTCAAATCACACTCAAAAAGTCAAGCGAAGCCATGCCCTCACCTGAGCAGGAGAGGCGCATCAAGAGGAAAGTTGAAGGCCGGGGCCCTGAACCATTTTCCAATGCGCATATCGTCACAAAGGCGTGCCGTGGGCTGTCCCGAGCCGAGTCAGACCGCCGCAGAGCCGGGGAGACCCGGAAAACCTTCCTCCTTCTCCCCCTCCTTCTGGCCCGTTGCCAGCGCTTCCAACGTGGCGCACACATGTCGAAAAGGTCACGTCTTGATGGACAACAGAGCAGCGGCAATTAGTCTGCTATTTCTTTCAGTCACTGGAAGTCCCCCTGTTTTCTGACGCCGTGTGTGTCCAATGTTGTTTTTTTTTCATTCCTAAAGAATAGAGGCAGTGTTCAAGTGGGGGAAAAGGTGAGATGTGAGGGGGTGGGGGGGGGGCAGCATGTAAAGACTTGAGCAGGGATTGTAGCTTTCCGTCTGTCCGTCCAATTGTGGAAATGGGCGCTCACGCATGAGAGAGCGCAGGTGTGCGTGCGTGTCGACCTGACACGTTATGTACAGTCTAGGTGCGAGCGTATTGGACGGTGCGCGAGAGCGCCTCTTCATAGCTGAGCAACAAGTCTGGTTTCGCACCAGCTGTTGCTTCTCGTTCCTTGCGAAATGAACTTTGACCGTCAAGACAGCAGCCCGCAACCTTTTGAGAATGTCGGAATTGGAAACAAGATGATCGCGCTTCTTGTCGGGTTCTTGTGGCTCGAGCGGAATCCGTGAAAAGCTGCGAGCGTAGAGCAAACATTGCCCACGCTCTGGCTGGCCGGAACAACTTCCCGGTCATTTCTCTCCTCCGTGCCATTCCTGGTTCACACCGCAGGGCTATTTCCAGTTCCCCCGACGATGACCTTTCTCACACCGGGGCTGGAAGCGTCGGCGACGGTGTCGTGACAAGAGCGCAGCACAGTTTGACGCATCCGGACATCAAATAGAGGCCTGTCGCCCGGGGAAAGGGAAGCGTTTGCGCGCCCTGACCCACGGTGGCTTCGGTCTCTGCCGTCTGGCCCTTTGGAGCCGGCGTACTTCTGGATCAAACAGTCCTGGGAGATGGAGCTTGACCGCGTTACAGAATTTGGAAATCTCAAATTTGGACGTCCAACCGGGATTCTTTTGGATTTGGCACATGCGGATTTCAAACAGAGACGGCGACGTAGCCGGACCAAAGCGCCCGTGGACTCGCAATGCTGCTTTAGGGCGACTGTACTTCAAGAAGCCCGTCTCAAATTTGGAGAGCGCCTCGAGCAACAGAAATTGGATTGATGTGTGAGACTTCAAATCTGGATAGCAGCTTGAGCACTTGAGGCCTACCATGCGTCTTACTCAAAGACTCAAAGGAAACAACTGACCTCTCTCCAGAATGTGTCCATTTCACATGTGGAGATCACGATCAGCAGAAATTTGTTGGGACACATTTCCACTCAAATTTGACCACCGTCCAGAATTTGGGCAGATTAAATCTGCCGACTGGGCGGGACTCTTAAGATTGACGCCCCTGGGCATCGATTGGAAAGAAGGGCGCGCCGGTGGCGTAGAATTTGCACGCCCAAATGGTCGGACCCGTCGACCTGCCCGGGTGTCCTTCACCTGTACAATATTGAGCTTTTCGCACTCTGCGGGCCGCCAAAATTCTTGCGCGGGAAGAATTTGGACACGCTGCGGGAATAGGAGGCCTCAATGCTTGAAACCACAACGGGCGACTCACCATTTTCACGTTGCTTTTGTTATCTTATCTACGAGTGACCTGGCCCTCGCGCGCAAATGTTGGCCGGCCCCTGTCCTCTAACCTTTCAACCTGGTTGAATCTGTCCTCATGCGTGGCTTTTTTTTTTTTTTTCTTCTGTAGGATAAAAATGGGGGGGGCGGCCGAGCGTTATACCAGTTGACCAGTTGGAAGGGCGGCTGCAGTGTTTGGCTTCCCCTGACTCTCTCACATTCAGGTGAGAGTCGCTGTGACTCCCGTCGTGTATATGCGATGCTTGTTTGTGTGCATAAAGAGGTTGCCCGGGATATGCACTCTGCTCTGGATAGATTCCAGATCCGGGACTGTATCGCAAAGCAGCCGCTGGAATCCACCTTTGCTCCTGGAAAATCTCACCTGAATCATGTGTGTGTGTGGTGTGTGTGTGTGTGTGTGTGTGTGTGTGTGTCCATTTGTCCCGGTGCAAATCTACTTCGAGAATTTGAGAAATCTCTTTGGTCCAACAAGATACTCGTGTTGTATCAAAAATGGACTAAAACAAGGCCTAAAGGAGCAACGCCCTGAAGCATGAGTTCATCGCCATACCACCAAATCAGTGCCATTTGCTTGTTCTACTTTTTGTTTTGCCCGTGTACAAAGGGCTCTCGTGCATGAAAATTATAATTCAAGGATGGCACAAAACTGCTGAAGAAGAAACCAACATTAGGTGCAAGAATTCATTTTGTACTCCCCCCACAAAAATAAACTCTCTCAACATCGGAACATTATATTCAGGTACTACAGTATGATTGTCTTGCTTGTCATTCAGTAGCCTCCAACAATGATTACGGTAGGCCATTCACGTCATAGTATAGGGCAGTATACAAGTGCATCTAAGCCATGTCTGCCGCAGCCTCGTGTGTGTGTGTGGTGTGTGTGTGTGTGTGTGTGTGTGTGTGTGTGTGTGTGTGTGTGTGTGTGTGTGTGTGTGTGTGCGCGTGTGCGAGTGTGTGAGTAAGCCAACCATAAATGTAACCACGTCTTCTAAAAGGCCCCATCACAAGACATGAGCTGCTGTTTAATAGCACACATTCAAAGGCCCCGAGGCAAAAAGCTGCTAATGGAGCTGACTTTGTCATCATGGGCGTCGACGAGTGAGTTGAGGTTTGAGTCGAACAAGCCTCAGGAAGAGGCGGCTCCGTCAGAGTGGCGGCGGCCTGCGCCTTGCGCTCGGGACGTAGCGTCCGCGCGCGCGTGTTTGTTTGTTTGTCCGTCGCAAGGCAATCCAGCAGCAGGCGCGATCGAAGGAGGATTCGCCAATGTCAAATATGAGTTGTGGAATACGCCGCCCCTTTCTCTCTCTCGTGGGCTCTGTTATCTGGTTTTATGGCCACGTCAAGGCATAACTGTCTCGGGATCAGAGCTCAGATGATGTTGATAAAGTGTGCGTCAACAATGAGTCTTGTGAGCTTTGAGCAGACGCACTTGTTCGCATCACGGCCATTGCCATGTTTTGATGCTTGAACCCTTATTTGGACGTTCGCTGGGATATTTGGCTCAAATTCTGATCTGGTTCCCTCATTGGCTCGAATGTGGACATTTGCCCCTTGACCGGGTCACATGGGGGCCACCGTCACTCCAACGGAGAGATGAACTTGAATTTGGACATGAGCTGGAGATTTGGACATTCTGCTCACATCTTGACACGGTGCCTTCGTTGGCTCAAAGACAGACTCTGTCCGTTTGTTTTTGCAATTTTTGCCAACATTGACATTGTCCCTCAAGTGACAATGTTGGGAAAACATTTCCACATTGTCCCGTTCTCGGGAAATGAAACTGAAATGCGGACACGGCCGCCACAACTGGGCCACACTTCCACTTTGTCCTTCGATTGGCATTTTGCTCGACATCATCTCTACACTTGAGGACAGGACTTGGATCAAAGTGGAACATTGGCCCTTCACTCGGACAGTTGGCTTAAATGTGGGCGCCGTCTTATTTTTGGAACATTTGGATCAGATTTTCGCATCGTTGGCTATCAGGAAATTTTGCGAAAAAAATGTCGCTCCGTTTGGTCGTGTTCCTCAAATTTGGGTCTTGTTGAGTTTTGACAATGTTCCTCTCTTCGGGCATCTGGCTCCAATTTGGACCGCTGCGATAGACCACTACTTTTGTTCCTGTTTGTACTGCTTGAAGAACAGAGCGGTTGTATTCTATTTGAGGAACGTTTTGGTTTCGGACCAACCTTAATATTGATTGTTGAGAGACAAGACCCCCCCCCCCCCCCCACAA
>NW_017805388.1:49327-78966 GCF_001891065.2 Hippocampus comes
CCCCCCCATAAAAACAAAACAAACAAACATGCTCACATAATGTCAAGGGACTGCGAAATCATAGCTCCCACCACCCACGCTACCCTAGGCCCCACTTGCCCCCTGCGAGGAACTCAATGTGTGGCCTGCAGGGAAACGGGAGTCATCGCCCCTTCACTCGCGCTCTCCGCCGGCTCTTTACGGCTCGGTTTACTGTGCGCCGCCGACTATAAAAGTCCTTTTATAGGGTTAAACATGTTTGCTGGGCACATGGTTGCCAGTAAACGTGTTGCCTGCGAGCTTGCGAAGAAGTGAAACAGGCGACGATGGAAGCAGAGCCTGCTTTTGCTTCACAAAACTTTGCCTTGGGCAAAGACAAATGGCATTCCCCTCCAGATGGAGTGGAAAATGAGCGCAAATGTCCGAGAAATGACGTGACGCGGTGTGAACGCGTGGCCCGAAGGGACAAATCACCGGCTCGTTTTTGATCGGGAATTTCATTTTCTTTGGTTCTCGTGGGCGTACCTGCAAGTCAGCGGTTGCGATCAGATGCGCGGGCTCAAGGCAATTGTTCCGGATGTCCAAACGTCGTCAAACGTTACTAAAAAGTCGTGCGTTCCGAAGACATCGGGACCAGCCTTGAAATCCACTATTTGGGTCATGGCAAGCATTTGCAGTGAAATGTTGGAATCGATCCGTCTCAGATAAGCGGCACGTTATTCTTACGACGCGACGATTTCCCTTAGCCATGGGCGTCACGTTTCCCCAAGAGGGAATCCTCCCTCGCAAGGCATCGCATCCTGCCGCTTATCGTTTTTTTCCCGCCCCCCCCTCTTTCCATTTCCCACCAGAATGTGAAGGGTCGGCCTCCGAGCAAGGTGACTCACCGCGTCCGAGCCGTGACATCACCACGACGACATTGGCGGAAGGCAGCGGATGTCGAAGTCAGCGGCGAAATGTTCGACATGTTTGCGTCAAACTCTTTGTTGTTGGCTGAGGACGTTGGATCTATTAGACGTTGGAAAGAAAATGCAGGATTAAAAAAAGAACACGTACAGTATTTTTATCATCCACTTGGTTAGGAGCTATGTGCCCCCCCAGCATCTTGGCCATCTTTGATTTCAAGAGATGCTTTTCGGAAAAACAAATCGGTCTCCTTTTAGACGTACGCGGAAGCATCCGATGCTTCACGTCGATCCTGATGGCAGTCGCTTGGAGAGCATTTTTTTTTTTTTGTCAAAAGTTTGAGGAGGGCGCGCGTGCGCGCGCGCGCGCGCGTTCGCTGCGGCATGCTCTTTGAGTCGGCAAGCAGCTCCCCCTGCGGAGGGCGACGCAGCATCAGGGAGACGCGAGGGGAGGCGCAAGCGCTTGCCCGCCGCCTCTCTCTATAATAAGCGGCCGCTCGCACGCTCGCTCTCACTCGGGTTGCACTCCAGTGTGCGCGCGCGCCGCGGATGCCTCGACGCCAACGGAGCGCAACTTCGCCCCCGCGCCGCCGCACTTCTTCGGGCTCGCGTTTGGCATTTCCGAGAGGATTTCCCCACTGGATTACCTTGGCTTTTGCTTCGAGAGAACTTCAAGGAAAAGGGAAAAGGACGGATTCTTGGGGCGGGCCGGCGGGTGCGCGCGTGCGAGGCTGCGAAGGACAAGTGCGCCGCGCTTCTGCCTCGACTTGGGATTGTCCCACTTTTTCAGGAGCTATGCCGAGCCGCGCCGCGCAGTTTGTTGCTGCGCAGGAGTGAAAAGAACTGCGACGCGCGCGCGCACGCACACTAGCGCGCGCGCACACACACACACACACACGCACACACACATTCCAAACACACGCTAAACACTTTCTTCCGCGCAAATCTCGAGTGGAGCAAAAGCAAAAAGCTCTCGCTTTCTCTCCCCCGCCCTGAGGGGATGGTCGAGGGTCCTCGGGGGCCAGGAGCGACTGCGCGGCTCCTCCACCACCGCTTCGTCTCGTTTGGGGTTCAGTCCAATTCAAAAGGGAGATGAGAGCCGCAATTTCTTACTTCCTGCTGTGGACGACGTACCTGCTGTTGGCCACCGCTCAGGTAAGGAAAAAAAAAACAACCACCACAAAAAACAGTAAATGCGCGCTTGCTTGTCTATTTGATTCGAGCCCCCTTCCCCCCCCGCCCACCTCGAAAGAAAGCAGAGTTGTCCAACCCGCTCTGGTTATTTTGGGCTTTTGTCGCCGAATTTGTTTGTAGGCTGAGCCAAGTGGGCAAACTTCATGAGAACTGCTCTTGGTGATATAAATAGTGAGTGTGAGACCACCACAACTTGTCGCCTGCGCGACAAGTGCAACCCCCCCCCCCCCACAAAAAAAAAAAATTGCGCACATTGCACTTTACCGTAGCACCACGCACTTTTTTGATGCATTATTGCACGAATTGAAAAAGAAAGAAAAGCTCGAGCATGGAAGAATTCTTCCCGAACGGATCAGCAGAGTGATTTTAATTGCAGCCCCTCCCCCCACGAATCTCTAACTCACTGTCCCCTTGTTGAATTTCTCTCCCCCCCCCCCCCACCCCGTTCGGCGCTGAAGGAAGTGCACTTTCCCCAGGAGCTGATCGACAGACTGTCGCACAGTGAAATCCGCAGCATCAGCGACCTCCAGCGGCTCCTAGAAATTGACTCCGTAGGTAAATTCTGCCTCTTGATCCTTTGATTTCATTTCAAGCGAGCGAGCGAGCGTTTGCGAGACGGGCTTGACGGGTCGAGGTCACGTGACGTCACAGGCCAAGGCCCCGTTCGGAGCGCCTTGGCGCACGCTGTCGTCTGCTTCGTCGTCCGCAACTATTGGCTCGGGTCTTCCTCAGCCTTTTGTCGCACGTCCAAAGTATTTCTTGAGTGAAATGCCGAGAGATGATCGTTTCTTTTTGTATGCACACTTTTTGTGCCTCTTTATTGAGCGAATGCTGAAGGACGAGCATTCAGAACACTTTTTTGCCCATGCAAAATTCCGATGGAGTGAACGCTGCGAGATGAGCATTCGTCTTTTCGTGCTTTGCAGCTGTTTGTTGAGTGAATGCTGAAGGACGGCGGCCCGGCGGTTCCATCCCGGCCGGCTGAGGCCTTCCTGCCTGGAGTTTGCATGTTCTCCCCGGGCGCGCGTGGGTTTTCTCTGGGTACTCCGCTTTCCTCCCACATTTCCAAAAAAATGCACGGCAGGCTGATTGAACACTTGAAATGACATGAAATTGTCCCCCGATTGTGATTGCGAGCGCAAATGGCTCTTCGATTATGTGTGTGCCCTGCGATTGGCTGGCAACCGCTTCAGGGTGTCCCCCGCCTACTCCTGCTGCCCAAAGACGGCTGGGATAGGCTGGATGGGAAATTGGATGGCTGGATGCTGAAGGACGAGCACTCAGCTTTTCTCAATTGCGCGAACGCCGTGAGCACAATTTTTGCCCGGCCAAAGCGTCGGAAAAACAAGCCGCCGCACGATGTCTCGTGCGTTTCGAAAGCGGCGCTTGTGCGAGCGCTGGGAGAAGCACACCAACACCCCGTCGTGCGTCACGCTTGGCCCACGCGGCGGGCTTTAAACGAGCGATACGCGAGATGACGCGTGTTTACGCGGAGGGCGCAGGTGTCCACGCGCAGGCAGGTGGACCCCCGCCCGCTCCGCAAACATCCGCGCGCCGCTCTCTGTGAGCAGGCTTTCTCATTTGATTGCGCCGAGCTCCGAAATATCCCGGGCGGGGACCAAAACAAGCTCGATCAGATGAGGTGTACAAGGCGCGCTTGTCGATCGGCCGAACGAGAGCCGGGACAACGGGCGCTTTGTGTCGACGCGCTGACCCACCCGCAGACTTTCCACCGCCGATAAGCGCCGACGTCGTCGAGCGACTCAAGCGGACGCCGGCGCGGCGCGCTCGGGCGAAATCTCCGAGCCAGGAGCTTTTGAAGCGGAGCCGGCCGGACGGGGCGGCAGCATTAACGCGGCCGCTTTGTCTTTTGACGAGGTACGGGAAACGATGTCTTCGAGGGGCCCAAGCATCACAAGCACCCGCGCCACCAGCAGCGGCCGCACCAGCAGCACCCGCACAAGAATTCCTCCCGCCATCCGGGTTTCTACGGCGACCTGAAGAGCTCGCAGCTCCACAGCCGCCGCAAGAGGAGCCTCGGTGAGACTGACTCCACGTCGCCATTCGAACGTGCGCTCGGCTTGTGATTCACGATCGGCGACGGTACACCCCCCCCGCCCCCCCACAAAAAAAAGTCCATTGGCAATCTACTTTTTTACTTGGAATGAGCTCCATGAATTCAATTGTATTCCTGTCCTTTCTTCATTTTATGACGAGGATTATTTTGCGATTGGATTCAATATTTCTAAAAACAATGTGAATGTCATTTATTATTATTATTATTTCTATTTTTTTTTTAGAAATGGATGGAATCATTTTCTCCTTTTTTCTGCCGCCCTCAACTTTTTGAGCAGCAACGTTTTAATTTTGCGGCGCACCACAAAAGGGGCAATAAAAGAGGAGAGTTGAACGGAAGATCGCGGCCAAGAAACGCTTTCCTATTCAAGCATCCCACCGAATATTCAATGGAGTGATGGACTATTTGGATACAGGATATTTTTGCACTTCAAAAGAAAAAAAAAACACTGTGAGAAAAAAAAAAACACCGTTTTTTTTTCTCACAGTGTTTTTTTTTTTTTCTCCCCCTGCTGGACTGAAGTTGCATGATAGCACCAATAAGACGCATGCTAGGCGTGCGCAAGTCTCGTAAGCGTCTTATTGTACTTGAGCTCCCCTTCACACTGATCGTCTCATTTTGGCTGGCTTTGCGATGGCGGCGCGGCTCGTCTTTATGAGAGAGGCGAGACGCGCGTCAGGAGAGGAACATATCCCGGAGCGTGGAAATTCCAGACATTCAAGGCGTCAAGTTGCAGCTCGCCGAAACCTTCCGTCGCATTTCTTCATCAAACGCCGAGCGCTCGCTGCCGCATCTCATCGAGGCGTGGAGGGAGAGCGAGCGCGCGAGACTGCCGTCCGCGGCGCGCTTTGCCTTTGCTCCGATTTCATGCCAAGCGCGTGATGGGGTGCGCCGAGTATGCTGGAAGCACGAGCTTCCTTTACGGAATCCGTTTGCTGGCGATTCGAGCGTATGACGTGGAATGATAACACGGCGGGGGTCAGCGGTCAGTCCCTTTCCCAGATGCTCCAAAGGAAATGAATCTCATTCGGGTCCGCTGAGGGGTCCCTGTTGCGTTTCGGCAGAAATTCTTCTTCCTCTTCTTGTCATGATTCTTCTCCGTATCGATTCGTCATTTGAGGGCCTAAACATCGACGAAAACTCACCAAGCCGACTCCATTCAATGCGGTCTTTGATTTTGCTCTCTCCACTTTCGATTCATGGCCTTTTATTTGGTCCTATTTTACTGTGGTTTGACAGTCTGCAGGGATGAGCACATTTGGTTTTACTTCATTGATTAAATATTTGATTTTAAACAATCGCTGCTCAAATTGGTTACGCAACTCAATTCAATGTCATCTTTTTTGAAATTTTCAAACGTTCTCATTGAATTCGACAACATTTTATTTGTTTTTGCGACACAGTGGTTCACTTCGATTGTAGGTGTCAAACATGCGGTCCTGGAGGGCCGCCGTCCCGCATGTTTTGCGAGTCTCCGTGTTGCAACAGAGCCGATTCAAATGATCAGCTCATCCTGCAAGCTCTGCGGCAGCCTGCCATTGAACCTGTTCATTTGAACCGGGCGCGTCGCAACAGGGAGAGTCGGAAAACATGCGGGACCTATACTTTGACACCTACGACTTTGATGAAGCCGCTGAAATGGAATTTTCGATCATGTCGAGCAGGGCGGCCCTGCAGGACCTGACTTTGACACCTATGACTTCGATGGAGCCGCTGAAATGGAATTTTCGATCATGTCGAGCAGTTGACAAAAGCGGTGCTGCGGTTTCGTTTGAAACAAACAAACAAAAAAAAAAAATCCCATTTGACTTCCTGGGATTCATTTCATTGCAGTTCACACGATCAGAGATGCGCCGTTTACATTTTGGAACGTGTGCACATGAGCAGAGAAGGAACGGAATTGTATATTTCCTGTTTTTGAGCTGTTCTCCCATTTGACTTTCTGGGATTCATTTCATTGCAGTTCAGGGTCGATCAGAGATGCGCCGTTTACATTTCGGAACGTGCGCACATGAGCAGAGACTGAACGGAATTGTATATTTCCTGTTTTTGAGCTGTTCTTTTAATTTCGTATCATTTTATTTCCTTTTAGTATCGAGCTCTTGATGGACGTGGAGGTGTTCTGATTTTACAGTCACGGCTCAACCGAATTTCAACGGATGATATTTGACTTGACCTCATCGTGGCTCACATAGGCAGAGATGGCGAGATTTGAATTTTTGATGTCGGGTTGTTCACACGGGAACCGCCATTTGGCCGTCGGCTTTCTGTTCAATCCTCGATCCTTTCCCCCAAACTCCTTTGGCATGATATGGAGCAAAGTGACGGGTCGCTTACTGACCGTGACGTGACAAGATAGAGTCGGGGGTGTTTGCGTTTCCTATTCTTCCAACCCCCAAAGTCGTCCAAGGCTGCTTTTGATGGACCTCGCATCCAAAGAATTGCTCAGTAGGTGTGAGCCAAGACTTTGGGGCAAGTGTCCCGGTTGTCAAAGCGGGTTGGCTGCGGTCCGAGGCGAGACAAACCGAGTCATCGGGTCGTCGAATGAGCCCAAAGGGCACATGGCGGCAGCCTGGTGGGAAATTGGCCATTCATTGCCCTCCTCCCTCCGTTCCTTCTCCCCCCCGCAGTGGAGGAGGCGGTCCCGGCGGCGTGCAAGACGCGTACGGTGATCTACGAGATCCCCAGGAGCCAGGTGGACCCCACGTCGGCCAACTTCCTGATATGGCCGCCCTGCGTGGAGGTGAAGCGCTGCACGGGCTGCTGCAACACCAGCAACATGCGCTGCCAACCCTCGCGCAAGAGCCACCGCACCGTCAAGGTAGGCCGCACGTGACAAACCGGGCCAAAACGGCGCTTAGCTTCCCGCCGTTCGTTATGGTCGGGCGGTCGTCACGACGTGATCAAGGTGTTCTTTGGAAGCAAAATCGGCAAACGGAAAATGAACGAGGTGACGTTGGGCCTTTGAAACGTGAACGTGATGGGGGTGGACACGTTGGAAACGGGACGGGGCCACTTGAAAAGGGGTTCCACTGTTCTTTGAAAGAAAACCCCAAGAAACAATTGTTGTTGTTGTTGCTAAATTTCCTGCAACCCTGGCGCGCCTCTTCCGGATGTTCTGCTATTGCCTTTTCCGGTAAAATGACACGTGACATTCTGGAGTCGCTAGACGGAAGTCTTTCATGACGTCTGGAGACTGAACCACGATTGTGGAAACCGAGGCTCCAAGCTAAACCTCGGAATGGATGTTCTGCTTTTGCCTTTTCTGGTAAAATGAGTCGCTAGACGGAAGTCTTTCATAACGTTTGGAGACTCAACCGCGAATTGTGGAAACCGAGGCTCCAAGCTAAACCTCGGAATCTCGAAACGCTGAAACACGCGTCGATACGCACGAGCGCGGGCACCAGGCTAACTTTACCCGGATACAAGCGACCGAAATAAGTTTCCTCCGCCGGGTGACCGGCGGGCTCTCCCTTCGAGAGAAGATGAGAAGCTCAGAGTCGAGCCGCTCGCCCTCAAAGATGAAGGGAAGCCCGATTTGGATTTCTGATCTTGAGGGTGACTCCCTCCATCTTGGCAGCAAGCTTGCATTCATTGTTCCTCCCGCCGCTTTGAATGAACTCCGTGACCCCGGCAGGCCCTTGCAGCTTCAACGCAAGCCAACCCGACCTTGTTCATACGCGCATCAGATCTTCTTGTTGACGATCAAAATATCCGTAAATGAATTTCTCATGGCTGTCTGCAGTCCGGCTAGTCTGTCTGTTTGTCTCTTTGTCTTGTCCGGAAGCCCGGAGGATGCCCCGTGACAAAGAGCGAGGGACTGAAAGGACTTTTTGTTGTTTTTTTGGGGTGGGGTGGGGGGGGGCATGCGGTTCCCAGAAGCCTCTGTGCTCGCTTCAAACACGTCTCCCTTTTCTGTTCAGCGTCAGGAGCGTGGACGCGGTGGCTTGAGATGAGTCAAACGTCTGCTGTATTTAGACGTCGCTGCGCTGAAAGGCACGGCAGCTATGAGCCCGGCGCAGACTTGGAACGCTTCTTTGTCTTGTGTGTTTGAGTCTGGACTCTATTGTCTCTGCTCTTTAATCATCGGGACGACGCTCTGTCCACGCTTCGCCGTGTGAATTGATGGCCGTTTGCTCGCCAGAGTCCGCCTTTGGATTTGGACAGTGGCCGGCGGTCCATTTGGTAACCGGGCCTCAGAGTTTTCCTCTTGCGGCATCTCGTCGCGCCTTTTCCCCGACCTTGCGCATCCCTACCACGTCTCCAAAATCTCTTGTTTGTTTGTTTGTCTTATGACGCGATGTGCCGAGGTGGATTTTTTTGGGTTCCCAGATCCCACACTGGACCCCTGCCATGAGAGCATACTTTGGGAGTTGCTCTTCATTTCTTCCCATGTCTTATCTCGTGGTTTTTTTTCCACACTGACAAACAATGGTGCATTGAATCGACTCAATTAGAGTTTGTCATTTTTTTCAGTGCGTTTCTTCTCAAAGAAATAGGGGCGGCGTCTGGTGACCTGTCAGCTTCCCATGTCGGGTGTCCCACCGCACGTTTCTTGGACAGGTTGAACCTGTAAAATGAATTTGGTTGCTTTGCGACGTTACGGCCATAAAATTCTACTTCCATTGCTCAGACGTTGAGTTACAATCGTCGGCGGCCCTGATTCCAAAGCCCCTGAGCAGATGAGATTGACGTGGCAACGTCGAGAGGCTCAAATCTGATTGGGCACGTCCACGAGCATGCACATCCACCATGTGGAGCAAGAGAAACGCTTGCCGATGACGTCTGTTGGAATACGTTGATAACATTTCATCGAGCAAAGGTGACAAATTTCAAATTCAAAGCCGTAAACGTCGAGTCCCGCGCTTCAGATGCTGTTTTGGCCTGATTTGGCCTCCCCTCCCGCCACCGGATTTAACTGGGATCCGGTCAGACGCTCCGGTCTTGAAACGTTTAGAAATGCTGACTCATGTGGAAGCGGAAGAGCCAGTCTGCACACAAACACGTCTTATTTCTCATGCGAGCCGGTCCGCAGCGTCAATCGGAGCTCTGTCTGGCCTCAAACGAGACGGCGACTGCTTGGGGAGAGACGCTGGTGAGCGAGCCTCCGTCCGGATGGAATGTCGCGATCCGTGCCACTTTGCCCCCTGTCTGACACGGTTGCAGCTTGGCTGCCGGAGCGGGGGCCAAATATTTCATTGTTTTGGACTTTGAAGAAGCAAACGTTTTCAAACCGACGCAGTTAAAAGACAAGCCATCCCCTGAGTGAGCCGGAGCCTATCCCAGCTGACCTTTGGGCGAGACGCCAGCTAGCTATGTTTGGGACTGACGGACTTCCTAGCGAGCTCGCCAACATTTTTGTCGGGAACAAAATACTGGTGTGATTGATCCTTTTTTTTCCAAATGCTATCAATGCCCCCAACCTCAAATTATTTTGTCCCTCACGGTTCAAAATGTCCGTCGGATTTGATGCGTAAAAGTACCGCGGTCTAAATGAAATGGAAAACTGACAGTTTTATTCGGGGCGGTGACTAATCAAGCTTTGTCCTTTTCGACAAAAGACATTTTCATCGAAAAAAAATCAAATCTGATTTTGAGGCCACTTGTGGTCTGGATTTTTGGACAAAATTACGACGGCATCATATTTAGTTGAAAACTTAACAGTCACTAAAAAAACAAAAATCCTTCCATCCATCCATTTTCTACAGCCGTCGTCGTCATTTGGGTTGCTGGCGAGCTCGAAGCCTTGGGCCAGCTGATTTGGGGGTGAGGCGCGGGTGCATCCCGGACCTGCTCGAAGCTTTTGTAAACGAGCGGCTTCAGAGGCAGCAGCTCAAGGCAACTTGAGTCGGGACGTGGGCGAGAAAAGAAGAAGGGTCTGCCTATTTTGGCTCTTCTCCCTCCGTGTCCAGTATTGCTAAGACTGTTCGGACAGGAAGTCGGTCCAGGCGTGAGCGCGCTCTCGCATTCTTCCCCACATTGTGCGCGTACGTGTGTTCGCACGTATGAATAGCGCTGCCTCTCTCTGTTTGTTCTCGCGCCAGTAAACAGGCCACGACGCGGCTCCAACTCATTCGCCTTTGGTCTCGCTCGTTCACGAATTGGGCGAGGCGTCCTTATTCGGAAGGCGGGTCAGAGGTCCGGCAGAGCTCCACACCAAGGTCAAAGCATTAGGTGGATGCGTTTGCCTGTTTGCTAGCTAGCGGGCTCCATTCACACCGTAGCGAGATTTGGTTCATCGCTCTGCACTTAGCGTTGAATTGTCTAAAAGCAAGTTTTTGCTGACCTAACTCCACGAGAGCAATCATTTCAGCTCTCATATTGTGACGGCTCCTGCTCGCACCCAAACACGGTTGAATTTCGTGCAGGAAATCGAAAGAAATGATCGACGTCGTAAAGCTCAAGCAGCCATGCGATTCCGGCAGCCGGCGGTCCATTTTTTTCTTTGCACGTTTTGATGTGAAAAGTATCTCAATTTACTCACGAGAACTTTCCATGCGGTTTCCTCCAAATGAGCGATGGGAGCACGCCGACTTATGTCAACTGGTTTCAAGCTGACGCCGTATAAGGTAGCTTCATCTCATCGCGCTGCCGTATTTTGGCAACAAGTCACTTTTGATGGCCCCGTGTACGAGTATTTGGCAGAGGTCCTCCGGGGTCATCGGCTCACATCTGTGTAAACCTAAGAGGGAGATTGTTTTCGTCTGTGTGTGTGTGTGTGTGTTGGGGATGGGGGGAGGAGACAGAGTGCGCTCTATGTTACGCTCCATAAACTCCCCCACCGCAGCGTGGCGACAAGGCCATTTGTGTGCGAGGGAGAGAGACGGGGCCGCAGAGTAATGAAGTGTTGATGGCCGCACGATCAAAGCGGAGGCCTGACAGAGGCCAGGCGGATGCAGCCGCGCCGCTGAGGGCGGGGGTCCGGGCCACCCGACCCCCGCCCGCACCCGCTCCCGCCCCCTTCCCAGCCTCTGACTGTTACCTTGGTGACAGCAGGTCAGATAGCGGACCCTCACTCTGTCTGTTGTAGCACAGAATAGAAGAAGTGTGTGTGACGTCTTCCCTCCGAGGGCCGCTACGACAGTGAAACCGATTCCTTGTACGCAATCAAATGAGTCAACTATTGGTTTGTTCGATTATTGTTCAAGTGAGTGCAAAGAGGGTGACAATAGGACGGCAAAATCTCAACGTGGGACATTTGCGGGGATCATACAAGTGGACGCACATGATTCGCTTTCGCGGGCCACATAAAATGACGGCGAGCCGGATCTGGCCCCCGGGCCTTGAGTTGGACGCCCGTGCCGTAGAGAGAGCAGAAATGGAAAACGTGTGCGGCAGCAAGAATAGTCACGCTTCGAGCAAAACCAGGGACGCGCGCAATCGCTAAAAAGGCCAGACAGAAATGACATCTCAACGGTCGACGAGAGCATCCGTACGGCGTACGCGTTGATGTGAACGTGAACAGCGGCGGCAAACATTAGCGCCGAGCGCACATAGAACACCAGATTGGAATGAAATGCGCACTTGTAACAACCGGCGGTGCACTGACAGCTGGACAGCAAAAAAGAAACCGTTTGGAGCCCCTTTGCGGGCTCTCAATAAAGAAGAAGAAGCATTTGAAGACATTTTGGCGAAGCCCAGCGGGTCATGGGAGGATCCCGTCCAGGCCGCGGGGTCGCCGGACTAGCGCCGCGCCGGCTTCATCGCATCACGTAGTCTTTGAATATGCTTGATTTTTTTTTTCCCTTTCCTTTCCTTTCCTTTCCTTTCCTTTTCTCCGCCGTGACTTCATCCTCCACTCCCTCGTCCGCTGCTGGAGTCTGATCGTCTGTCATGCCAAGTCGCGGTGGACTCCCTCGCTCGCTCTTCCTCGCCCTTTCCAGCCGTCTGCTCGGTTGACCTCCGTGACCTCCTCCATTGTTCTGCGCAGGATCATAAAGACGCCATCCGGGGGGATTCTTTGAAATTTGATCCGGCGCCTTCTGCCGCCCTCGGATATCCACATCTGGCCATCCGTTAAGATTTCGGGAACGGAGCCGCGCCGGGTCTTTGCGGGCATCGCGGATTACCTCCAGACGTGATAAATGCTCCCCTTTCTTGTCGGGCGCGCGCCGCCCGTCGGCCCGAAAGCACGTTGTGACGGGTTGAGGGAGAGGGCGGCGGCAGGAGCAGGTCCTTGTCTCGCCTCTTGGCGCTTTTCCTCCGCCTGCGTGGGAAGATCACCTCTTCTTTCTCGCCGGCGGACTTCCTCGGGGTCCTTTCTTTTTGCGGGGCGCAAGCGGGACGGTTTCCTCCTCGCTCGCTCGCTCACTTTCAGTCCCTGCCTTCTCTCAACCAATTTTTCCCCATTTATTTTTGCTCCATTTTTGTCCCGCTTCCAAATGTTTGCCGCCCCTCGGTGTCCATCCACATCCCCGTTGTGTTTTCCTTGGAAGGCATGAGTAAAACTTTCCCCTCCGTCATGCTCTCATCGGCGCTCAGGGAATTCCCAATTAAAGGCGAGCAAGACGGTCGGCTTCACACAGAGGCTCTTGTCTGAAGGGGAGGGGGCGGGGGGTGAAGGGGTGCGCTTCCCAGAGCCCCCCTGCCTCACCCCAACCTCGCAGATCGGATATCATTCCCCCCAAGCCGCTCAAGGGACTCTTTCTCAGGGCCCCGGCTTTCTCGGGAGCAGTTTGATTTATACAAAGAGTGTCGGTGGGGGGTGGGGGGGGGGGCTCGTCGTAGCACTCGGGTCTCTTTTCTGATGTGTGTTTTATGTGGGAAGTCATTGACTCTGCGCCGGATGAGAAGCCTTTGTACGCAAAATAAATCTTGCCAGCAAAGAGGCGGGAGGGACTTCCCTGTTAACACCTTTCCATAAAGTGCGCGTGCACACGCCCGCACCCCCCCCCACCCCTACACACACGCATGCGTGCGAGATGAGAGATATGGGAGAGAGTGTTGACAAAGTAGGCAGTGCAGGAGGTTGTTTAAGCACACGCTCAGACTAATACGAAGGGCGACTCTTGCACACTGTTTTTCACCTTGCTGGCTCTCATGCATGCGTGCGTGTGCGTGCGAGAGCAGACCGAAAGAAAAAGAAAAGGTCTGAGACCGTGTCCCATCGCTCCA
The DNA here is from genome assembly GCF_001891065.2 of Hippocampus comes. Classification (NCBI taxonomy): domain Eukaryota; kingdom Metazoa; phylum Chordata; class Actinopteri; order Syngnathiformes; family Syngnathidae; genus Hippocampus; species Hippocampus comes. The sequence goes on from NW_017805388.1 coordinate 62,597, forward strand.
AAAGCCATCATGCCTCCAAAATGGCACGCAGAGGGAGGAAACAACATGGAGAGCGGATGCTCGCGTGCTCCTCGTTGTCCTCCCTCATCCGATGGGCTCGCTCGCCGCCCGAGGCCGATTGAGCACGAGCGATGTTTTTCGAGGTCAAATTCACGGCAAGCCGGTATACTGTCCTCATATTCGGTTCGCAAGAAAAATCCCTGGATACAGTCTCTTGACGGGTGTTTGCCTTTCTTGTGCGGGTCAACTACAATCTTGACGTTAATAGGTAACACGTGGACGATCACAGTCGGCCCCCTTCGCCCTCTCCCTCAACTAAGCCGCCCGTGCCTGCAAGCGCACGGCGGAGGGATTCGCCTTGGCGTCGCCCTCGCCGCGTCAAGGCCCGATGACGGCAGACGCGGCGTCTCAGAGCCGGATGGCGTTGTCCTCCGGCTCGTCGAGCGCGCGCCTCCCGTTCTGCCGCGATCTTCTTGGTGCTTTCCCCGTGTACAAAGTAGCGAGACGCTTTTACAAAGGCGAAAGCGCCGACTTCTAGTCTCGCCTGACTCGGGCTGCCCCCGCGAGCTTTGACTTCAGAGCATTGGCATGAGAGACGTCGGGCTGCGTGAGTGTCAACATGCTTTTGTTTTACCAGACAGACTCGGTATGTTGACTGGCCTGCCTGCGTGACTAATTCGCCGCCGGGCAGCGGGCCAGCGCGGGACGGAGGAAGGGAGCCTCTCCCGTCTGCCGTCGACGTTATCGGCAGAGAGCGGCGGCCCGCAGGATTGTCGCTTCATATCCTCTCCCGTGCGCTGAACTCGAGATGAGGTGAAGTGGGAGGAGGTTCCGGGTCGGGTCGGGAGATTGTTTCCATGCGCCCGCCGGGCCCTCGCCGACGAACGTGGAAGTTACCTGCCCGTAGCGCTTGGATCAGAGAGCCCGAAAAGCACGGCGCCACCTCCCCTCTTGCACGAGCCCCTAAGCCCCCGGGCCGCCCTGTCTGCACAGCTTCAATGGCGACGCTTCCAGGCCGCAGGCTCGGAATTCCTGCGCTTCTTGTTGCTCTTTGCTCCATTTCAAGTGCTTCTTCCTCCTCCTCTTTAAAAGGAGCGACCGCTCTCTCGTTGTCGTTCTACCGTGCGGGGGCAGACCCTCCCGGTCCCAGACCTTCGCCCCCGTCAACACCTTTCAGGTGAAGCGGAACGCCGGCGACGGGCCCACAGTGACCGCGGGGCTCGTCTGTGAGGGGTGGGCGCACTCCAGAGTCTGGTATAAAGTCTTTTTGGCCGGGTGTCCTCACGCTCCCATATCGGCGGTGGACGTGTTGGGACACGGAGGGGGGAGTTTGGGTGCGCGTCTGCTCCGAGCCTCAAGTTGAAGTCTGCAGCGGCGGAGGCGGCGGGAGTCGCGGGGGATTTCTCCGACGGCCCCGGCGGAACAAAGTCTGCCGCTCGGGCCGCACCGTCGCCGGCGCGCCGTTCCTTCCATTCTCCACTTGTTAGGGCTCGTTGGGACACGGTCCCCCGCTCCGTTCACGGTTCAGGGAGCGGCTGAGCCAAAGCGCGGCGCTCGCAAGAACGCAGCCGCGTCGGGCCCCGCGTTCGTCGCTGACCGAGCTTTCTCTTCTCCTCGTCGCGACAGGTGGGCAAGGTGGAGTACGTCAAAAGGCGGCCCAAGCTCAAAGAGGTCTTCGTACGATTAGAAGACCACCTGGAGTGCGCGTGCACGTCACAGCATCACGTCGTGGAGCACTCCGACGCGGAAACAGGTAAAGCCTATCGCCCGTTTCTCGGCCTTTTCTCTTTTTGTCGGGCTTTTTGGACGCCTTTGGGCAAGGTGGCCTCCATAAAATGGAACAAAACGCCATGAACTGAGGACGCTCGGTGTGAAAGCATCCTGACGTGTTTGTTGCCTTCCAGGTAGAGAACAAAAAAAACAAAAACCACACGCACACACAAAGTCCCGCCCTACACGTTGTAATCGTCCTTTCCTGCCTTCTTGGCGTTTGCTTCCTTTCCTTTTCTTTCCCCCTGCCACCCCGCCTCCGCCTGCCTTGCACCCGTTGACCTTTTGTCGAGCAGGTTGACACGCCTCCTGCCACATTGCAACGTGTCAAACCCAAAGCCCCGAGCCAGATTTGGCCTGCCACACAGTTCAATGCAAACGGCGTGCGTCCACTTCACCTTTCTTGGACCAAAATCCGGCCCCAATTGAAACGCAGTTGTGTTCTTTCACGTCTGATTTCCAACCCGGTTACGCATCGGCGCTACATAACAACACGAGCTCATGCTCGTCAACATCTGAGGGGACGTGGAACTCCCAAGTGGCCCCCTACGAAAACGACTTTGCCTCCCGTGCTGTACACGTCTTTTAAGAGCGAGCATTTGTGTGTTGCTGTTGAGGCAGGATGTCCAAAGGCTGCTTGTCATGACACCAGGTATACAATCTGCCCCCCCCCCCCTCACACACACACATGCATACGCTGCCCTCCCCTTGTCTTCCCCTTGCCTCTCCTCCCCCCTTGGAAACCGGTGCCTTGATCTGAAGCCTTTCTCTCCCGCGGAGCAGATCAGTGCCACGATAAGGCATTTCGAGTCTGTATGTGCGTCATCGCTTCTGTCCCGGGGCTCTTTCCGCATCTTGCGTCTTTTGCTTTTGAACCTCCCCGCCCCGTGCTCACGCAAACCCCTCCCCGACTTTGTGCTTTCGGGCCACCGTCGGGCAAAGGGTAAAAAAAGGCAATCGAAGAAGCTCGGGGCCCACGAGGACTTGGCGACATAACACGCAAAGTCCCGCCCGTCGCCCCCCCCCCCACCCAACTCTCCCTCTCAATGGAAAGCTGCGAGGGGAAAAGGTGGCCGCCCTCTCGCCTCGCCAACGGGCCACCAGTCACCGTCAAGCCACCGATCGCGAGCGTTGGGGGAGGGCGCCGAGCTCCTCCGTGGCGATGATGCCGCCGCATGCACGCGCGCACCGATTCGAAGGCACCGCGTCACTCTCAGGTTGCCCGCATGCGATTGGGCGCACCGGCGTTGTGGCTTGCTTTTTTTCCCCCTCCGGATCACCGTTTGGAAGGAGACGCACGCATCACGTCACCGCGACGGACACGAGCAAACGCAAATCTTATCAAAGGCCAAAAATCAAGAAAAACAATTCTGGGATGAAACCGAAGAACACCGTGTTGCATTTTTAGGCCCTCGGGAACACCGTTGGATGAGAAAGCGGGTCTCGAGTGGGGAAAAAAAGAAAAGACTCAAAACAATAATGCGTCGTCGTTCGACTTGGCGTTAAGAATAATCCGAATCCAAATGAGCAGGCTTCTGCAGAGCCGGCTGATCATTTGAATGGGCCGTGTTGGAGGGCGGGCGGGATTGGCGCTCTCCAGGACCGGACTTGGTGACCTTCTCAGTATTTGGGGGAGCAACGCAGATTTCTTCAATTGGATGAACGGGGAAAAAACAAAACAAAGCAAATGACTCAAAACGCTTTTGTGGAAATGTGGCCGAAGCCAAAGTCAATATTTGTTGGAGGCCAGCGTGAGTTTTTGCAACTTTTGGAAGCAAATTTCCGGTCTGTCGGTGGACGCACATGCGCCAATGAGTGTGACCCAACCCCAACAGCGGTTGTTGTGCCTTCCTTTGGTCCCCTTTGGAATTTTGGCCGTGGGCGTTCTAACCTTGAGCTCTTTTCTTCCCCCCCGCCAGTGGACGTGAGGTGAGGACGTCAGCGCGGGCTCATCGTTGCTCCACACTGAACTTTCCCCCTCGATGAACCTAAGAAACCACGATGCCAAAGGTGCTTCTTTTTTTCGTTCCTTTTCCAAACCAATCCCATCAAAGACTCGCCGGCAATGACGAGGAGCCTGCTCAAAAGGACACAAGAAGGGAGGACGACCAAAGGGGCTTCTCTCTTTCCGGACCGTGAGAGCGCCGTGCCGACGCGGGGCCGCCGGAGTGCCCCGCCCTCCTTTTAAAGGCACGCGGGCCAAAGGTCGCCGAGGCGGTCGTCCGCGTCGCCGCCCCCGGACGCTCCTTCCGAACGACTGACGGTCGAGGACGCACGCGTCCGATCTGCGCTATCGTCGCCCTCTTCTTCTTCTTGACAGCGTATCGAGTCTTGTGTATTGCTTTGGAGAACGGCGGCACGGCGACGCCGGAACGCCGGTGGCGGCAAGATGCTTTTATTTTTGTGATGAGACATATTACCCTAGTTTTCATTGCTCGTTGAATGTCTGTATTTAATCCATGCGGGGGGAGAAGAAAAAAAAGCAACAAAAAAAACCCAGAAAACAACACGTCAGAAATGGTCCCGAATGTGTGCGAAATATGTAGACGCGAGTTGTTTTTCAGCCGTATCACTGTCATGCTGATAAGGACGATGGCCACCCAGTCTGCTGGAACACACACACACACACACACACACACACACACACACACACACACACACACACACACACAGAGCAAAGTCCACCTTATGGAGTGAATGAACAAGCAGAGCATGAATGAGCTCCTTGTTTGGGGGCCCGGCGTCGCAGGTCACATCACAAAGGCTTCTCGACGACGCGGCTATTTTCTACAAGTGCCGTCAAATGGAGCGAGTGAACGGGCGAGTGAACGGCGGTCGCTGTCCAAAAAGCGCAACCATCGTCAAGGATGCTGCGTTTCGATGCCGCTGCGTGTCTCGCCACTGTTTGTGCTTTGTCTTGTTTTTTTTAGGGGCCGGGGGGGAATTCCTACAAAAACAACAACAAAATATGAATTTGTCATTGTTTTCTTTTTTTTTTTTTTTTTTTTTTTTTTAACAAAGAGGAAACAAGACAAACCTTCCTTTTTTTTTCAAACAAAGACGGCAGTCACTGTAATTTATCTATTTATGTTCAACAATAAATGTATTTCTGCTCATGATGCGTTCCCGGGTCTCGATTCAATCAAGACAGGTGGCCAAAGTACAAGTACTGATAAGACGATGGTCAAAGTGAAAGTCGCGATCACGTCAAAGGACACAGTGAACTGCTATTTTGTCGAAAAGTAGAGGTGGAAAGAGTAGTCGCATCCTGCACGCAAGCAGCAGTACAGATGAGACGAGTGAAAGAAAAAGAAAAAAACCCCAACGGGGTCCCAACTGCTCTTCACGACAAAAGTCGCCCCTCTCCGTACTTGAGTCGATGGACAAATACTGTCGCATTGGTCAGAGGAGAAGTCCCCGTTCTCCTGAACTCAAAATTGCGACTGACATGGAGCCAGGGACAAAATGACAGAGGTGGCAAAAGTACTCAGCGTGGACCATGGGGAAGAGAAGAAGTGCTTCTTCTTCTTCTTGACTTCGGTCCATGGAAACAAGGTCGGAGGTGCGGTCCCCGTGTACTGGGAGTCCGTTTCTCCACTTAAGAGTTCACATCCTCCTGGAGGAAAAAAAAAAACACCCCCAAAGGATTTCAAAGTTGCCCTGGACCACGGCGCCGCTCACCGCGCGACCACCGTGCCGCTCTTTAAAGGTCACGCAGGCACGGGGAGAACACGCAAACCCCGCACGGGAAGGCCCGAGCCGGAATCGAACCCCCGTACCTCTGCGCCGTTTGAAAGAAAAAAAAAAAGAAAAAAACAATGTCATTTTTCACCAGAATCGTTTATGGTGGAGCTAAAAAGGACTATTACCCCCCTCCCAAAAAAACTTCATAAACAACGCCAGAAGGGGAGCGAGAGGCGCACCGGGTGGAAAGAGGCTGTGCGAAAGGCGCGCTCCGAATTCAAAGGCGCCCTCCCGGTGGGAAACGCGCGGCGCGGGCATTTGGGGGCCGCCTTGACTACGAACGACATGATTGGGCCGCCGGTCCGAATCCACGGCGGGGTCAGGGCTCGGTGGGGGAGGATATCCTTGGGCAAATGAGGGCTCCTTTGACTTTTTTTAAATCGACATTTTACATACAAACACTCAGTACAGCTTTTTATGTTGACTTATGACAAATATTTCGGAAAAATCTAACTGCTTTAACTCTTTACACCCCAACCAAAAAAGAGAGAGAGAGAAAAATTTTCACCAGAATCGTTTATGGTGGAGCTAAAAAGGACTATTACCCCCCTCCCAAAAAAACAACATAAATTTTCAATCTGACTTGTATGATAATCGTACTTTCCTCCCCCCAACTGTGGATGTGAGCTTGCGTGTAACGCGGCTCCAGTGATGCAAGCATTGAGAGCCTGTAATGGGAGCAGGCGGAGAAAGCCAAGTGGACTCAGGATGTGGATAATGAGTCGGGTGTGTGGAGAGGGGGGGGTGGGGGAGGATATCCTTGGGCAAATGAGGGCTCCTTTGACTTTTTTTAAATCGACATTTTACATACAAACACTCAGTACAGCTTTTTATGTTGACTTATGACAAATATTTCGGAAAAATCTAACTGCTTTAACTCTTTACACCCCAACCAAAAAAGAGAGAGAGAGAAAAAAGATGTTTTTTCACGATAGTCACGTTCTTTCTCGTTAGTACTCCTCCTCAGTTCGTGACCGCGCCCCCCCCCCTCCTCTCCCCCTCTGTGGCCTCTGGCTTTTGAGGAAAGGCAGAGGTGGCCTTTGAAGACGGCGACAGCCAAGTTTATCCCGGCCGGCGCTCATGAATGCGTCTCTTTGTCCACTTTCACGTCTTCACATCCTGCCCCCCCCCCCATCTCAACTCTGCTCCAACTGACTCTCATGCTCTCGATGGGGTGCTCCCCCCGCCCCCCACATCACACAAATGACCCCGCTAATTATGTATTTAAGGTATTTGGCTCCTGTGAAAACAGCTTTGGGAAGGCAATGGGGGGGAGGGGGCTTTTGGGGATGTGAGGTGGTCTCCTGGTTATCATTACCGGCTGGCGTTTTGTGTAAACAATGGATTAGGGCAGCGAAGGTCGATGAAGGGGGGGGGGCCGACGGCGGCGGGCTCGGCACGCGGTCGCCTGCGCGCTCGGATTTCACCCGCGGGTGGCCGGCGATCCGTCCCGAACGTTTGTCCCCGAGGCGGGCACGCACGTGACGCATCTCCACGCAAAACAGGCGCGGGTGTCATGGCGGCCCGCTCCGTCTGCCTCGCCAGGTCAATGGACCAATCAACGTCTTTTCAGGGCAGGCAAAAGCAAAGCCATGAAGACGGACGGCACTGTGGATGCGCGCGGCGCACCGCTTTTGTCCCGACTTGAAGAAAAGACCATCAAAGAGAACGGGGCCAGCGCGTGCAAAACGAACCACGTGTACTATCACCTTCCTCTTCTTCTCATACCAACCCTTGACGCCGACGCCGCTATCTATCCGTCCGTCTGCCTTTCCCTCCGTTTATCTGGCTAGCTAGCAACACGAAAAACAGGATTTATGTTGGGGAAAAAAAGAACCCTTTTGATTTCGGAAAAAAACAAATTGGAATTTCAAGACAAAAACATTTGTCTTTTACCAGATAAATAGGATTCAATTCAAAAAATATTTTTCTATTTTTTGAAGCGAGAAAATATGACTATAAAAAAAAATCTGACTAACTCGAAAAAAAACATCAGTTTTTTGGTTTATTTTTTTAAGTCTAGAAAATCAATTCATAAGTTGAAGGAGATCATTTATTTTCAAACGGTTCTCAACGTGTGCTCATTGTGTGTGTGTGTGTGTGTGTGTGTGTGGCGTGCGCGTGTGTGCCCGTGTGCGTGTGCGTGTGTGTTTTCCAGTGGGAGTGCGGCTCGCAAAGCCAGTTTTCCTTTACACATGAAATAAATCAGAAGTGTTAGAATTAGAGTGAAGTGTTTGGTTTGTGGGAAGCAAGCAGGGAAGCTTGCGATGTGTCACTGCAGCGGTGGAATGAGGAGTGTGTGCAAGTGTGTGTGTTTATACAGTGATGTGTGTGAGCGTGTGAGGTCGGGACGAGCCGGCCCCGGCCAAGGTTCTCGGGCGACAGTGTTATTAACCGTGGCGGAACCGTTCTCGCCGCCGCCTACTTTGATCCGGGGTAATGGCCTCAGCCGACCCGGCTCTCGTTCCCTCTTTGCTCCGCCGATCGATGACCGACGTCCGGACGGGAGGTTCCAAACGCTGATTTGCTGTCGTTAACTCGGGAGGGCATCCCGGCGGGAGCCCGAAGACCGGTTCGGCGGGATCCTCGACCGTGGCTACGTTAGAGTCAGTCTCATTCGGTTCCGCCGAAAAGTCACCGACTCTCTTGAAGTGGATTTACGACTGCTCAAGACTTGCTCCCGACTCACTTCTATGCCTCGCAGTTCGTTCAAATCCTCGGCGGCGTGCCCAAGGGCTCCGTTCGAGGCCCGCTTTGCTTCGTCGTCTTCGGGGCGCCCGGAGACGGTTGTCGTGCAGACGGCCTCGGACATAACAGTGAGGCCTGAAACGCGTTGCGCCAGAGTTCCAACGGTGGCTTTTTGGGGTGACTCCGAGAAGCAAAAAGGAGCCGACGGGTTCTCGGGCACTCTCCATTCGGGCTGCGGAATGGCCTACCCGCGGAAATGAGCTCAAATAGGAGGCTCGGCGGCGGTGTCGCCACGGGGATTCGGTATGGAGAACCGAGGAGAGTCGTCTTCGCAGGGGTGCGCTGACATTGCACGGCGGCCCGGTCCTCCAGGAAGGGGGCTGGGATCCTTCCGTGAGGGCTCGACAATGAGGGCGCATTCACGACGAGGAATTCTGGTGGTTTGCTTCAGCAAGTGCGAGAGCCATCGTCCGCTGCACGGACCGAAGGACTCGTGCCGCCAAAATGTCATCGTGAGGTTTGGTCAAGACGTTGGAACTGCAGTTTCTGCGTGGCAACTGTGTATGACAGCTACATTTTCTAAGCTGGCAAAAATAAAGCTGACGGTCTCATTTAGGTTTCTGTCGCCAGGCCAGATGTTCGGGATGCAGCATTTTCTCTTTTGGGAGTGTGAAGACGCCCTTTGGAAAACCAAAAGAACACGTAGCTTTGGTAAAATTGCATGTATGTATGTATGGATGTGATTTGGCCAACGGCCATCACTCTGCCAGTGGGTCTTGTCATGTCAATGGCGCCCTTATTTTTACCGTGGTTAGGTGGTCTGGGCATGTTTTGACGTTTGATGTCACCCCCAAAATACAGCAATTTGGGACTAATTACAGTGCAGTAATTTCTGAACAAACTCCTACTCGATTCTCACAAGAACCGGCGCGGCACATTTGGATGTGAAAATTGCCGTCGCGCTGCTCGTTATTGTGAACGATGACGAAAGATTTTTGAAGGAAGGATTGACGCGCTCGCAAACGTTCACCTCACAGTTTTGGGCCTCATGACCACGCCGGCTTTCTTTCGGAGTCGCCAGGCTGAAATCAAGGATGGCGGGTGGGACTTGGCAGGTGATGCCCCCGCCCCCCGCCCGGGAGGTTGGGGGCCTTTTCCCGCTTGGCACTCCACATTTTTGGAAGGTCTGTCCTTTCGGTCACGTTTTCCACCGGCATCGCTCGCTTTGTACGCTCGACTGCGTCATGAGCAGGACGGATTCCAAAGGGGGCGCGAGGAACCCCACCGGACTTGGGAGCCGGATCCGTTTACCGTGGAGGAAACAATATCGCGGCCATGGGTGGAGTGCAGTGCCCACTTGTTTTTTCCCTCTGGTACGGATGAGTTCACCCTGAAGAGTGGAGACTCAGAGGTTTGTTTGGAAACACATTATACATGCTGATTTGTCTTTCTTTCTTTTTTTTTTTTTTAGGCGCAGCAAAAACAGTGCCCAGTGACACACATCTTACATGAGTCGCCCTTCTCCCACTGTCCCCGTATTTGGGAGTTCCCAAAGCGAGGCCCATTTTTCCGACATCAACACGCAGCCAGCGAGCCACGTCTCCAGCCCACACGCTGGCACAATTTACACAGCGGCTCGGTGGTCATTCGATTCTCAGGTCAGGTTTTGCCGCCCGGCAGAGAGGACCCCCGGAAGGAGGTCGTCTCACGGCGCAAAGAAAGCCGCCTGAGCCTGTGAGCAGAGATATATTTGCGGCTGACAGACGCACGGATGATTCGGCACCGCAGAGTTGCCAGCCTCGCGTCTTCAGGGCCTTGCACCTTTCTGGACGCGCCGGCGCACAGAGATGCCTCGCTCCCGACTCATCTGACAATTTGGAAAAAGAGAGAGACCTTTGTGAAGCAAAGGCGGGATATTACAAAGACAAACGGTAGTTACGTGCAACTGGAATTCCCTTTCCTCACCCAGCAAGTTTCACTTCGCTTCATGTGGCAATGCTGCTGCTTTTGGGGTGTTTTTGTGTCATGATGTCATTCCTCCCACGAGCACACCACCGCTAAACTGACCTTTCATCCTGACCTGAATATCTCCGACTTCACTTTGGGCAAAGGTAATAACGGCGACGGGATAACTGCTTCCAGCGCCGCTGCAAGTCGCCTGGCAAACTTCTCGTCACGAGATGAGAAACAGGCGCAGCGGCGGGAGGGAAACTCCCCGGGACCTGAATGCCAGTTTGGACTTATGAGTTGAATCCACGCGCAGGCCGACAACAAGTTGCTTTCCATGAGCTAAGAAGCGTGCGAACACCTGCTATTTTCAAATGACGCGCTTATTGTCGGCCCTCGTGGAAATGAGTGTGGGCAACTGTGCGCGCCAACACAACGTTACATGATTGACACCTCCGGCCCTGGAAAAAAAGGGAGGGCCAAATAGAACATGTACTCAGCGTCCAGGAATTCCTTTCACTCCTCCTTCCTTATTTAAACTTGACCTCGCAACACACACTTAAACACACACACATTCGCACACACACACGCGCGCGCGCAAATCAAACAGTCACAACAGTGCCTCGTCTATGCCCGCCACCTCTGCTCATTGATTATGCAGCTTCGTTCTTATCACAGCTTGATTGTGACTCGTCCTCACGCCCGTTCCGCTCATCTACAATGGCGTTTGGCCGAAATCAATCTTTATTCGGCACGCTAATTGCAAACGCGACGAATGGCGTCGCGGATTTTTGAAATGTTCCATTTTGACCGGGCAGACCTGAATGACAGACATTTGCAACACATATCCAGTCCAGCTGTTCAACCTTTAAGGGCTTGCCATTGGGCTCGGGTTATTGTTACGTTCATCATTGACGTGACATTCGGAACGTCAAAATGGGCTTGACGTTTTTGTCTGTGTGTGTGCGCTTGTGTCAGACACACCTGGAAAGCAATCTCGTGCATCCCAATATGACACGACGGTGATCGGAGCCCATTATTTCGACAGCTAGCGGAGCTATCTGACTCATCTTTCAACGGCGGGCAGGCACCAGCGGTTCTCTCCGCGACATGACAGCTCAGCGTGACCTGACTGACAGCTTCTGTCAGACACCGTCTTTAAGGGCGCTTGCTGGTGACTCACAGCGTAGTCACAACCGTCTTTGAAATGCACGCATGGAAAATTCAGCTTTCAATTCAGGGGACGGGGATGATTGGAGATCTGCCGGAAGACAAGAACGCAAGTAAAATGCATGTTTATTGTTTGTTTTTTTTTCCCTCCCGAAGAATTCCAATTAACTCCAGGTGCAAACGTAAGCAAAATGTTTCTTTTCATCAAGCTGAAGGTAATTTACAACAGCAATAAATTCAGGCCTGACCCTGAAGAGAGAAGTGCTTCGGGCTGCGTTCGAAGCGACGTGAAAAGGGGGCGATAATGTCGTTCTTTTTTTTTTTCCTCCCTCCTACGTCCCTTCAGAGCTAATCACTTCATTATGATTTTATTACCTCGCCTCAAATGAGATCACCCTACAGGCCCAAGTAAAAACAGACGCTTTTTCAACTAAAACCGCTCAAAGTGCCGTTGGAGACGGATTGGGCTCGCTTTCATTCGGACTTCTGAATGCCATTAAAAAACACCCCACAGAAGTGAAGCAGTTATTAGCCAGCGAATCAACTTGAGTAATTCACTCCCTCTCCCACCCCCCGCAAAAAAAAAGCCAGACGATAGTTCCTCACTGACGCAATAGTTTGCTCTACCTGCAGCGCTGCGGCCAGGAAGTGAGAAAGAGCTTTTGGCCGACGTGTGATAGAAAAACAGGAAGTTGCAGTAAAATAAACAGAGATTGGGGCGACTCGCCGGAATCACCCCAAACCCAAAGACGCCCAAACAAGGGGCTTCTTTGTCATGGCGCTCCTTTGATGAAATCCAGAATAACACCGCATATTCCCAAATTGGGTTCTTATTTTGACCGGTGAGGCGGCCGACCAACGATCGGGCAGGTTTCCCTCTCAGGAAACTGCAAAAACCAAAACGCGCCACATTCAACGCCTCTGTCGGAACGAGAACCCTGAAGAACAACAACGACGACAGTCAAGCGTGAAGGTCCCTTGTCCTTACTTCTCGGCATGTGGCCATGCTAAGGAGATGTCCGGACTTGATCTTGACTTGCTCACAACTGAAAAGCTCGGCTCTTGACTCATTGTCAACCGCAAGTCTTGGCCTCGACCTCACCTGGACTCAGAGTCTTGCTTTTGACTTCGTTTGAAGTCTTACTCTGAACTTGTCAGCTCCTCAAAGCCTGGGAGCCGCAACCCCAAGTCGCGGCCTCCATTCGTTCTCACCTGAAAAGCCCAGGTCTTGACTCATTTTCAACCCAAAGTCTTGACCTCCACTCAAAGTCACGGTTTTGACTTACTTTTGCCTCGGTCTCGACTCCTAAATGAGTTTCAACTCAACGTCTTGGTCTCGTTCTCAACTCCTCAAACGTTTGGTTCTGGTTCGTCCGCGACGCAGTCTTTGTTTTGACTTCGTTTGGACCACTCAACAGTCTGGCACTGGTCTTCATTTCAACTAAGTCTTGGGTCTTGACTTGACACGGCAAGGGGGTAAGCTCACCCTCCGTATGGGTGGGTAGAGGTGAGGGACTGCGTTGACTCGAGTGCTACCTGAACAATGGCCCTCTTTTACAAATTTTCCACTGCTCACCACCCCCGTGAGCTGGCCCGGTCCTGTCGATGAAGTCAACGTTTCAAAGAATTGCATTTGTTGTTGTTTGTGGGGGGGGGGAGGAGGGGGGGTTGTGTCTCTTCTATCCGCAGTGTTTCAAATCCCCTCTGGCGCAGTAGATGACATTCATCTCTTGATTCACTGATAAGCACCTCGCCGTCCCGGGACGAACCACCGCGGAGACCTTTTGTTGCCGCTTTGCCGCTGGCCCCAAGTGTTTATCTCGGCTTTTGATTCAGCCGGGACATTCAAGAGGGAAGGGCTTGGTGAGTAGCGAGAGTCAGGAAACGTACACTGCGGCTGGAAAAAAGGAGCTAATCATATCGTTGCGAGAAAGTCAAATGAGAGCAGACTTTGACAAGGGGTCATTCATTCCACTTCAAATTGTGTGAACGGAGACCAGTCAATCTTGAGAATCCCAGTCCTGGGACTGTGACTTATAGACGGACGTATGTCTAAAACGGGGTACACGATACCAAATGGTGACATTTTATCAGGAGGGGATTGGGAAGAGTGCTACAGGTCAAGCGATTGAAAGGTGGGTCGCAAATCCATCCATTTTAGGATCCGCATACCCACACGAGGGTCGCGGGAATATCAAAGCGACCGTACTGTAAATGCTCCCACATTCACACACAGTTTCAATTACCAGCCTATTCACTTGAAAATTCCTCGTCGATTACGAGTTGTGTGTGTGTGGGGGGGGGGGGTGCCCACATTTTACACAGTCAAATAACTCTTACCGTAGTTCCAAAAATGCCAAAGACTGTGGCATCCAAATTGCATGAAAATGCAATCGAGGCTGTCGCTGTCTTTATCGGGGCTTGCAAGTTTTTGCAAGTGAACCGTCGCTATGTTGAGAAGAAAATGCATCGTGCGTCTCCTGTAAATGAAGAATAGGTCGAGGATCACCGAGAAAGGCATCTGGAGACCAGTCCACCGAAGTCAGGACTTCGGCACTTGATGATCTGAAACCCCGAGCAGTCCTCCTCGAATCCTTTTTGGGACGGACAGCTTTTTTTCCCCGAGGCCTAGCGAAGGTCGTCGCGTCGGTTTGCCTGTTTATAGTTGCTCTCGCACCTGGGAAGGCAATCTTACTGATGGGGGTAGGCTAGCCTGTGATGACTTGGAGCCCAACAAGTGTGGTCGTGAAGACGTTTGACGGCGCATTTGAAGATCCTGTTGCGGCTCCGGTTCAGTGAAAATCTGTCCTCTTATTGTTGGGCGGAGTTGATGGAGAAGCCAGATAGACATGCCCACACTGCTCACCTTTCTTTCTCCTCTTTCCCTACATGATAAGGCACAAAGATTCCCAAATGGAATCGCTGGATCACTTGCTTTCTTTCTTTCTTTCTTTCATTCATTCAGGCATTGATTTTCTGACAAAGGGCCTTCATAGCTTGCCACGAGGCATACCAAATGGCTTTGTGGGAGAGTTAGCCTCAGTCTAACACCCGGTAGTTAGCTTTCCGCAGGCGGTTAGGACGCGGTAAAAATCCAGCAGCTTGGCGTGCTCCTTTGCTCAGAGTAAAAGATGCCGTATGGCGAGCTCACAAGGGGCAAACGACTTCTAGCTTTCCCGGCTAGCTAGATTTGAGCCTCCCCACCTGCCTTCCAAAAAACAAAAAGCGTAGCCTGCGATTTGAAGTGAGAAGAAGCAGTCATTTGTGCCACCACATGAAAAATGACCGCAAACGACCCGGCGCTCACAATCACACCTCGGGACAATTTGGAGTCTCCGATCAACCTGCCGCACATGCTTGCGGGCATTTGGGAGGGAAGCGGAGTACCCGGAGAAAAGCCGCGCACGCAGGCCAGGGTAGAACATTCCAACTCCACACGGGAATCGAACCCGACACCTCTGCACTGCGAAGCGGACGTGCTCACCAGTCGACTGCATCATTACACAGCAAATGGGATCCGCAATTAGAGGCGGCGACTTCCTGCTCGCGTCGCCGGGACTCACGGGGCGTCTTCGCAGCGTCAGCATTGTGATTCATATCCCGCCAATGGCGGAAGGCACCGATGACTCTGCGGCCTCCTTGTGGTCTCCCCGAGGCGGCCGGTGACGCGCGCCACTCCTTGGAGCTTAATGACTTTTGGCTGCTGTTTACGTCAACAAAATCCAAATCAGCAACTCCACTCGCATCTTCAAAAAAAAACCCTTGGCGGCAGTGACGGACCATTGTTTTTTTTTTTTTTCCGATCCGCCTCTCACCTGAGACCTCAGCAAGGGAGCGCGGCCGACGTTGCTACAAACACGGCAACCACAACAGAGGCTCGGTCCTGTGCTGTCGAAAGCTCGAGCGCAGCGTTGCATTAGGTCATACCGTCACACGGCCGAGCGCCGCCGCTTTTAATGTCTGCAAGGTTGAGTCAAGAGGCGTCGGCTGCTTTCGAGAGCGAAGGCAATTGTTTGCGAAAAACACTTGCGGCAAACCTCACTTTTTTTTTTTTTTTTTTTTTTTTTTGCAACCTCAGTTTTTGTGGATCGGAAGTATTATTTTGCCTGGTCACTCCATCCTTTTTCTGCTCTCGGACAATTGGCTCAACAGAAATCACACATTTGAGTCAATCTGTTTAGGATGTTTGATCAGGAAAAAAAAATATTATATATATATATATATATATATATATATATACACACACACAAACTCGCCACCCAGTTTATCTCGCAATCCATATCCCGCCTCGACCCCCAAGAGTGGAAACAAGCTTCCTATTCAATCCACGGCGACGCAAAGCAAACGGCATTGCTTATCGGCTTCCACTTTTCCGGTACTCAACCTAAGTGAGAAAGACAGAAGATCTGGGGACGAGGTCATGAAAAGGTCACGGCGAGTTAGTTGGGCCTCCTGCTGTTTTCGCGACGTCCCGGCAAACAAGAAGCCGCCGTCTTTTTGCCTGGTCGCCTGTGGCCAATCTGCTCGCCCCTCGACTTGTTTCCTCCCTCCTCGTCCCTGACAGATCGACGGGCGTCCCGGCTTTGTCTCACTTATGTGCCGTTAGTCATCCGGCTGGCCCTCCTTCATCGTCTCTTTCAAGCTATTCCGGCATTGACCCAACGTCTCATCGATCGCTCATTCTCCCGTCTTTCCCTTCCTGTCGCCCAGAAACACAGTTGAGGAGAGGGACGCTTGGTGTTAGACGAGTGGAGCTTTTCTTTGACCTGGTCTGGCCGCACTCCGGCACACTGGAACAGCCATCATGGCAACCCTGGGCAGGAACCCCAAGACGCCCCAGAAAATGGACATTCCTATTTTCGCGCTATTTTTAATGACATGTCTGCGCGCTGCGTTGGTATCGCGATGGTGATATCGACCTCATCAGCTGTACCTTGGACACACACAAGAGCTCTCGTTGTGTGTGTGTGTGTGTGTGTGTGTGTGTGTGTGTGTGTGTGTGTGTGTGTGTTTGTGTGTGTGTGTGTGTGTGTGTGTGCGGCTTGTTTATT
>NW_017805388.1:79222-90710 GCF_001891065.2 Hippocampus comes
TGTGTGTGTGTGTGTGTGTGTGTGTGTGGGGGGGGGGTTGTACTCACCTCGCGTGCTCCGGGCGATTCCGCCGTGTTGTGATCAGGCTGGAAACTCACAAGGCACTTTGAGCCAAATGGCTTGGAATCAGCAGCTTGCCTTTTTAGTGCCAAACGTGCATTGGTTCTTTTCCTGAAAGCCGGACGTGCTATGTGCCGGTCACTTCCTTGCCAAACGGTAGATGAAGTAGCTTGATAGACTGGAAGCCGGCCGCTTCCTTTGGATAGAGAGAAAGACAGAGAGAGAGAGAGAGAGAGATTTCAAACTCCTCTTTGATCATTGTTACAACCTTAAAATTCCATCACGCGAGAGCTGTGCAACCCAGGGGAGGGAGAAAAAAAAAAACTCACAAAAATGTCACAGCTTGGTAAAACAGGAGCAAGTGGGGTCATGTGTTTCTTGGCAACATGGGTGAAGTGACCCTTTCACCTTGTCAACAACCAAAGACCTTTTCCTGCCCGAAGCCCCCCAAAGTGACAGCGTTTCCTTCCCGGTGATTAAGAGCAAGGGAGCGAGCGGAGAGGCGGGCCGAGGAAAGACAAGTGGAGGGATTTTAGCGGGCCGGGCGAGAGGTTCACAGGTCGCCGAACACAAGCGGCGTGACCGTGCGAGCTCCGCAGACTGAAGGTCTTGTTTTGATTCAGTGAGGAGCACCTGTTTAGGGAGAGTCGTTTTGATACATTTGATACGACTCACCCTGAAAAAAATTCCAATCCTCATTGGAAAAATCCCCCTTTTCCTTTCCCTGATGCGTTTACCACTGGAGCCTTTTCGAGAAGCGCGTACGTGCTTTTGTCCGAAGTCCAGGACTGCGGACATAAAAGCTGTCGACAAGTGGACTCGGTGTCTTGTCTCCACGGCAACTTTATAGGAATGTCCAACACGGCCTCCCCGATGGCGTCTAAACATGTCTGTCCTCTGTAGCAACTGTGCAAGGCTGCACAGAGCGTTCTCCAAGAGAGTCCACGGAGAGATCCGTTGAGCGGATAGTCGTGGTGTCGTTGCGGCACTCAAGACAGACTCTTTTTTTTTTTTTTTGCCGTGTTTACAAGATGGGACGGGCCGGCCTGATTCGCTGAGACATTGACGTGTTGTTGATGTGCGATGCGGATCTTGAAGTAATGGGACACCCGACGCATTCTAAAATCATGCACGGTTATGTTGTTCGGACACGAACGAAATGGTCCTTTGGTGGCATTGCGAGTGCCGACGTTTGTCGACGTGTGCCCTGCGATTGGTTGGCGAGCCGTTCAGGGTGTCCCCCGCCGACGGCCCAAAGACAGCTGGGAGAGACTCCGGCATGAGTCCAAATTGGCACGGGCGCAAAGCACTTGATCCGGGCGAGGTGCAACACCGTAACCGTTATCCGCCACCTTGAACCTCCACCGTGCGTCTCGGGCCTACGCCGTTTCATCAACGTGGGCACGGGCCCGAAACCCCCGCCGTAGCGACGCCAGTTCTGTCGCACTTTGTTCTTTCACTCTCCCCCCTCTATTTTGCCGCTCGACACTCTCACTTGAAAGTGGAGTGACACGCAAGCTGGATTTTCCAGCACAGGTTTCCTGTGTTTGGAGGAGGGGGCGGGGGCCGGGATGTAAAAACACAGCGCAGGGTGAGAAGGTCACGCGGAAAGAGGCTGGAAATTGCGGAGGTTAATTGAGAGGTAAGGCCGGGGATCGACCTTTGGAGTCAGGACCCAAAAGATGGAGTCGCCGACAAGAGCGGGGGAAGAGGGAGAGGCGCTGGAGCTGCCGATTTCAACGCAACTCTCCCGGGACACGACGGACCGAGCAGGTTCAGACGGGGAGGAAGTCGGCTCGCTCTCGCTCTAACGTGACCCTCAAATAGCGAGACAATCCAGCGGGTAACTCGCAGCCATCTTACAGACTACGCAAGCGCGCGACGACCCGCTCGATCTCCTCAAGCGCGCCGCAACGGCGCGGCCTGCGCTTGGCGACATTATCGGCCCGGGATGAACGATGAACGACACCTCGAAAGGCAGAGGTCAGAGTTGCGACTTGTACAAAGTGTCAAGGCGTCGCGGGCGGCTTCTCTGCTTGCGACGATGCGGATGGCGATCATTCAGAAGTCACTCGAGGGGCAACCGGGAATAGTGGACGCCATCGAACTCATTGGCGGACCCAAGGTCGCCATTTGGACCGTTTCCGAGCTATTGCAGGATCAAAGCTGTCAGAGAGCTGTCGTCTTGATCGGCCACCAATATGTCTCCCGCGGAATCATGTATCTTGTCCATATTCCCGTCAAATGTGAGCGACGGTTCAACGTCTCCCTCCCCGTTTAAAGGCTTTGAAGAGCCGCCGGCCCACGTTGAAATCGCCCGTGTGCCCGGCCGGCTCTTGCTTCTCTTGGCACTCCGATGAATTGGAGACAAAAACACCTGGCGCCGTGAGCCCACGCAATGGCTTGGTCTTCATCTGCCATTTGCAGATTTCGGCGCCAGAAAACAGGCGGGTGTCAAAGTGCCGCGCCAGTCAACGGGAAACATTTCCTTCGGGTCGACAGTTGTCGGATGCGCGCGGGGGCATCGCGGGAAACTGAGGCTTTCGTGCCCTTTATTTATGTCTCGCACGGAGGCCTGGCCCCCGAGCGCTTCCATTCGTCTCCGAATGTCAAAACACAGACGCGGGTATAACGTTACTGCCTTGCACATGCACGAGCAGGACAACGCGCCCCCGCTTCCTTTCACCCCGGCCTCCTTTATCATTTTAACAGTCGCATTACACGATCGCTCAGACCCCCCCTCCCTCGTCCCATGTTGTCTGGCTGTTCCCCATTTATTTCCACATGGGCGCGCTCGGTGAGGTAAAGCTGTTCGAAAACAGCCACGGCGCCGCAGCCGCGTCCTTTCTCAAGTTTTCAATCGCCTTCTTTCCACCTTTTCTGCAGCGCCTTAGTTCAGCGGACACGCCAGATGGTCTGTCTGTCTCTTCAATGCAAATCTGGGAAACACTTGTTGACAGAAACAGTTTGGGAAAGGCCGTTTGTCACATTCATTTGAGGCCAATCGGTCAGGTTGATGTTCCGCAAACGTTTCTCCGGTCTTTCGTGACAACTATATGGACACTCTGAGATGACGTTTCTCCGCAATGTCGTGTACACACACACACACAACGTGGCTGCGTTCTGTTGGGCGAGTCCAAGTTTCTGTCCGGGGGAGCTCGGCGATTTCTTGGGTCGGCCCGATGAGCCTTCAAGTCGACGAACGCGTGCGTCGCTCGCTCCACAGTGGCGTGGCGCGTCCATGTTTTTGTTGAGGGGGAGCTAACAGGACTCGTTCCCGCCGACCACTTTGCAACCATTCGTGTTCCGACACGTCTCCGACATGCGGCGATATGTTGGGAAGCTTTTGTTTGTCGACACGCTCGGAGAGTCGGCCCGCTCTTTGAACAGAAGGCCGGGTGGCCCCGTCATTTTTCGGAGCGGATTTGCGAGACGGCACACCTGCGCGGCCTCCTCGCCAGATCGAATGCGCTTCCCCACCACTTTGACGGGAAGGAAAGCAACAAGCGCCGTTGCGTACGGACACGTAAGCCGCCGACCTCGCCCCGTGAGACACGGGCGGAAAGCGGCCGCGCTGAGGAATGTCAAGATCGTCATTCTTCGGTGCGCGGACACACAGCGATGAGCCTTCAAGAGGGCATTCGGATGAAAAAAAGGCCTTCCAAAGTGGCCCAGCTGTGGATTTTAATTGCGTCTGAACGGCCGATTGATTTCAGATGCGGGGCCCACGCAGACGTTGCCGCTCGAGCCTCGTGCTGACAGACGTCAGCATTTCTCGTGGCTTAGCTCATAGAAGAGAGGTGTCGTCCCACTTTGTGCATTGACATCATTTGGTGAAAGAAGAAGAAGGAGAAGGAGTTGAAAGTCAACACGCACGAGTTCCCGCTCTCATTACATTCAACACGTGCCTTTTGGAAAAGAGATTCGCTCCAAAACACACAAGCTCACACCAGCAAACTTTTGGCGGTACGGTTTGGACGAGCCTCGGCCGCGCATTCCCCTCCTGGCTGCAATTGGCCACGTGGGAGGATGCGCCGCAGACGAAGACGAGCCTCCGACCGCTTTCGCTTCCATCTCAATTCGGGCGGAGAAAGAAAACTAAATCACATCTGCGTTGGACATGCTCAGGCCGGACTGGGAAGAATTCAGGCGTTCGCTTGGAGATGAGAGTTCGAACGTGCAACGGACGGCCCGCGTACGAGCGGATGACCTCGGTGGTTCCTTGACGGCGTTGCCCCGTTGGCACCCGCTGACGGCGGCGTCTGAAGAAAGCCCGTCCTCTCTTCCTCTGGAGCGGCTCTTCCAGTTTTCCACTCAGAGCTGGTGTCCAATCTGCATTTGCGCTCCCTCGGCCTCTTTTGAATTGAAAGCGTTCGGTTTCACCCTCCAGGACCACCAGCCTCCTTGCTTGTGCGTGGCGATTCAAAATCGAATTATCAAACCGTCCTTGCCAACACCGTTTGGTTTCACCCACCAGCCTCCTTGCTTGTGCGTGGCAATTCAAAATCGAATTATCAAACCGTCCTTGCCAACACCCTGCTCCGCTGTTATGTTATGTTAAAGACAGGCACGCGTGACGCCAGGGACGCGCACGAGAACTGGGGACGGGTTCGGGTTAGGAGCGGCTGGGTTTGCTTTGGAGTTGAAGTTACGATTCGGGTTTGTTGGGACTTTAGGCCGGCGTCGCTGATGGCGCGGCGGTCCACTCGCCATCACCTGAGCGCTGAGCGGGCGGCGTGGGATCGGTTCCCACTCAGTGATGGAGGGGATGCGGGCGTCCACGTGTGTCCTGTGACTTACTGGCGACCGGTTCGGGGCGCGGTCTGCACTCCGCCCAGAGTCAGCTGGGGGAGGCTCCAGCAACTCCCCCGCCACCCCGTTCAGGAGAATGGAGGGTTCGAACTTGAGGCGGAGATCGGAACGCGCGCGACGACAAGCAAACGTTGGAAGGAATTTAACCCTGAGCAGCGAGCCTTCAAGCGAGACGACGACGACTGCGACTCCCGAGCCGAGCCGCCCTGCGGTGCGTGTGACGGAGTGTCAGCGAGCTGTGACCGACACAGGAAGACGTGAAGAAGAGGAAGAGGGTATGCGATAGCGGCGATCGCATCGCATCCAGGCAAAAACAGTCTTGGCAGGCGCACAACACCGGGCGGACCACCAAACATTGACCCTGACCCCGACTCATTAAAAAACGGAAATCCATCATGCAAATCCAAACATCGCGCGCAAACTTATGAGTGGGACATCGTTCGGGTCCGCTGACGGCCATCGAGTCACACACAACTTGGCGCTGTCTGTTCACCCGGCTCGGAATTGTTTACAGCTGTCCGGATAAGATCAAGGAAAACACCAGCGTGTACTCACGCCACTACCTTGAAGCACCTCTCAGCCCCCCACCCCACCCCTCCCCCCACAAAGACCGTCCTCATTGCCTTATGGCGACATTCTTAGTGCAAGCACGACACACCCCTCCTCGACTCGTAAACAAGGCTTTTTTTTTTAAAGGAAAGACGGGGGAAAGCAGGGGAAATACCCAAAACTGAATACAATGTGTGTGAAAAGGAGGCAGTGAACATCAATCTAGATTGTCTCTGCTGGGGTCACCCTGAGGTGAAGGAAAGTGTGCTCCAAGCCTGAGTGGGAGGCTGGGAAGGATCCACTGGCTAAAGCTGGCCTGCTCTTCATCAAACTACAACGTGTATTCTCTTGTACAGAAACATTTTCAAACTTCCTTGGCTGCTCACTGAAATGACAACTGTGTGAAATGAGTAGAACCCTCGCGACCTGCATTTTGACTGGCAGAACGCAGATACCATGAATCCTGCAAAGCATTCTTTTCATCATCAGTCATCGTGAGTCCAAACTACGGCAGGGGCAGAAGGTTATTGTGAACAATGGCGGTTTACTAGATACTCTGAAAAAAAGTACTGCTTCTATTTTGAGGCTCAGTTCATGGGGTGATACTGTGAAGATGAAGCGAGGCAGTTAAGGCCTACTCAGCTGACTTACAGTCGCGGTCAGGGACAGAGAGCGGCAGGACAGAGTGCCTTGAGAGCGTAGCCTTGCACCACTCAGAGCACCACCCCACCCCTCCCCCCCTCTCTCTCGCTGTCATGCCATCAATAAAACAGCGCGGGTGTCGTGCAGAAATCATGCAAGGAAGAAGGAGCGGCGAGTAACCATGTCGGCAGCTGCATTAGCTTCTTGCGCAAGCTAGCCGCCGCACGCTTGCGACTTGCTTTCCAAAGGTCGAGTGCCGTTCCACTCGCACGCTCTTATTTTCTACCCAACGTTTGTTTTCGAATTCCCTCCGTGCGCTCCTTCATCTTGAACGCTTGTTCCACCGTCAAGAGCCTTTCACCCGAGCTCTCGATGTCTTTCATGCCGCCGGCACTCGCTTTCCATCCACACATGACATCATATGCGGACCGTCGGCCCCGCGTCTGTCTGCGCCTTGTCCGCATGTGGAGAGGAACACCGGCCCACGGATCCACCGCGCCCCCACCTCCCATTTATCACCTGAGTTCTTTTCACGCGCAAGAGCCGAACGCAGCTCTGAGATGAAAGCCGCGGAGCTGGGCGTGTGCGATCAGTATGTGTGCTTTTCATCCGACTTTTGGATACGATCCAGGTCCATCCCCATGTCCTCTTTTGTTCTTTCTACTGCTGCCAAAACGAAAGGGCTTGTTTTGATCTACTTGAGTTGGTCGGTTTGCAAGTCTGATCCCCCCCACCCCCTCCCAAAAAAAAAAACAAAAAAAAAAACCTCCACTATGTAGCAGATTTCCAAGAAACTTTGTGGATCCGTCCACATATGCCACGGAAGAATTCATTCTGGTGCAACAGTGGTCGGGTCTCGTTGCGCGGTTTGGCTGATGGCATGAACCAGGAAGTTGCCTGCCAGCTCGCAAACGCACAGAAACATGGCACTCGCTCTTTGATGGGCTTTTTTCTTTTTTGCCCACTTTTGTTTGAAAACGTTTTTGTTTTGTTTTTTCTTGGCAAATCCCGTTTGTCAGCATTCATCACAAAAGAGTATCAAAGGGCTTGACAAAGGTCGGCGAGTATGCTCTTGTGAACCGGCCAAGTTTTCCTACGAGCGTACAAGAACCTACATGACAACATTCTTTCGAAGAACGCGACTCTCTTTGGGATTGGGTACGGCGATGCACTTGAGAACGCTGACTCGTTTGCATGCGAGCAGCGGCAAATGCGTCTTGGGATTTCAAGAGTAACCCAACCGACGCACGCTTGGCTTACTTACATCCTCGCATCACACCTCCAAACTTGCGGTGCACCATTCTGAGGAGCCCTCTTGATCCCATTGTCCTTTCGCCCCCCCCCAATTTGTTCCCCGAAGGTGCTGCGCCGATGATCTGCGGGCGCGTCCGAGCACCGGGCCCGGCCCGGAGGCAGCAAAGGCCTGTTATTCTTTCCTCCCCGCTGTCTGGCATGTGTGGAGAATCGGAGAGAGATTTGGAGGCTGCGCCGCCTGTAATTTCAGCCCCCCGTTCCATCTGAGCCGGCTGCTGGGAGCGGGGGGGGAACCGAGTGTGCGATAAATGCTGGAATGGAGCGTTCGCAGCCCCCGCGTGTGCGCGCACGCACGCACGCACGCACACACACACACACAAACTTTGTTCTGCGTTATACAACGAGCGACCACACCAAAGCCCGAATTCTGAAGCCACACTGAAAGCCCCTCACAGTGTGGTTTGGATGAAATGGGTGCTGAACGGCTGCGGCCGCAGGTGTATTTATGACCCCGTGTGTGTGTGTGTGTGTGTGTGTGTGTGTGTGTGTGTGTGTGTGTGTGTGTGTGTGTGTGTGTGTGTGTGTTTCTCATGAATGTGGCAGTGCAGCGCACAAATGATCAGAGCAGCCACACGCAGGTCATTTCAAGTCTTGCACACGCTTGGGAACGCGATCTGGGAGAAGTGGATCAGGGCTACGTTTTCATCATGCAAAGATGATGTTTCCGCTGACTCTGGAGCGACGCTCTAAGAGGTCCGGAAGAATTCCGGACAGAACGAGGATTCCAAAGGCGTAGGTGCAGATAAGAAGTTGTGATCCAAAAAGATACGTCTTCACAAAAACGCGAGACCGACAAAGTACAAGGAAGGACGCGAGTAACAAAGAACCTGGAAAAGGCAAGAACAAACTTAAAAGCGCTTGCAAAAGGCAAGGAATGACATCAACCTCGTTTGCTTGTCCTCTCAATGGACAAAAGAATCCAGTGTACCAGAACATAAAACGAGAATGCGTAACAACAACGAACAATTCCAAGAACCAAACTACGATGAACAATGAGGCAAAAAAAAAAAAAAAAAAATGTTGAAGAACGACGAGAAAAGGAAGCGCTTGGAGACGAGTCGTGAGCAGGGCTAATAACCCGACAGCAATATTCGGAGACTGCGGAATCAAAGCACAAGAGGACAGGATCATGACCGCCACCTTCGCCGCACGATGCGACGGATACGGAAAGAAACGGCGACCCGCCAGACTTCTCGTTCTGTCTCCCCCCGTGTTTGGCTCGTCTATGTTCCTTTGAACGGGTTGTAAGCGGGAAGTACATTCCTTGCGTGTATACGTGGCCAAGAATTCTGATTGTAATCGCAGTTGTTTTACAAATGGACAACTGAAGCCGAATGCCCATTTTTGTCCTTGGCCAACAAGCGGGCCCTTTCGCCGCCGCGTTTGCTTTCTCGACGGTCCGCACGGTCGAGCCATCGCACCGGTAGCACGAGGCTAGAATTGCAGCCCCTCCGGCCATTTTGCCTCTCGAGGTGTCCACAAGTGGACCATCAAAGCAAAGTTGACGTTAAATTTGTTGCTTTTTTTTTTAAAGGCTCGCGAACGCCATCTGCGCCGGCAGCCAGACCGCAAACGTGGCCGCACAAAGCCACCGTGTGGCGTGGCGGTTGGAGTTGAAACCATTAGCGCAGGTGCGAATGTGCAGAGCAATCTGGGATTCTGTCAGATCAAAGGAGGGGGCCCGCCGGCCCGGGCGCAGGTGCGTGGAGGGCTCGGGGGCTGAGCGCGGCCTTTGGACGGCCGCCGGCGTCCCGGGCCCGCACGTGCATCGATAGCGACGCAAGCGGACTCGTGCGCGGGCGGCGCTGCCCGCCGCCCATTGCGAACGAATCCCAAAGGCCTTGTACAGCAGTCAAACTTTTCTTTTGTAAGCCTTAGACCAAAAGAGAGCTTTTTCATTTCATTTTCCTTCGTGCCGGATTTTCCAGTCCTTCGGCCGATTCGACGGCAATCGTATCCTGTCGAATATGATTGCGAGGCAGCGATTTCTCATCACTTTTCCACCAGGTAGCAACTCCAAAACGCTTGGCTAGCCAAGTCCAGTTGTGCCTTGAGGTCCGACTTCTATTTGTTCCTTCGCCACGTTTGGAACTCGAGAAACACTCGCTGCAACTCATCTCTCCCCGTTGAAATGAAGGGAGGACGCCAGCCCCACCGCAAATACAACCAATGTTTGCGATGTGTTTTGGAATGACCACAATAGCACGCCGCAAGATGCGGTTTGATGAATGCCGTCGGAAAAACACAATCGCCAATCGCTCACGACGCGCCGAGCTTTCAGGTGGACTTGACGTGGCCAGCGAGACGCTCGTGCGAGCGCAACCGAGAATAGCGACTGCGAGTGACTCGTCGTAATATTTGTCATGTTTTGCAGAGCTTCAAGAATAGTTCCGTCTGAGCATTGTTCTGCTGTCTGTCTCCGTGTTATAGCGCGCCGTGCGCTTCAAGTGTTGGAACGCGGCCATATTTTTGGGGAGGTGTTTGCCAACCGCCGGTCGAGCGTGGACTTTCATGTACGCGCGCCGAGTGACAACAAGCTCCAAGATGTTTGAAATACGCTCAAAATTCAAAGCAGTTGCCAAATGTCTTTTCGCCACTTTGAAGCCAGCGCGAGAGCGCAACTCCGCCTGCTCGACCTGGAATGCGCTGTTGGCACGCTGCCCGCAAACATCAAAAACGCTCGCTTTTTTGGGGGGAGGCGGGGGGCAGGGGGCGATTAGCCTTTGCGTATTTGTCATCAACGCGACAAAAAAGCCCTAGCGGGCTCCCCGTAACACCTCGCAGATCCCTGCTCTGTTTGCTTTTCCACTCTTAAAAAAAAAAAGTTACATATGTACACACCGACGGGGATTGTGGAGCAAAGTGTTGCAGTGGAACATAAAACAAATAAAAGTAAAACTATATATATATATGTATAAAGAGCAGCTGAAAAAGGTGCATTGTGGAGGATATTCTTCTGGGAGTTTTGGTCCTATAGCGTTCCTTGCTTCTGTGGTTTAGTTTCTAACGGCAAAATCAAGGGCTATTAATCACAGGGCCGTGTAAGCCTGTAGCGCTGGAAAATCCGAACTTGCGGTCGCGAAATGTTCCCCCCTAAATCCAACATTCACGAGGGGCTCATATGCACCGCCTTGCAGGGACTTGTATGGGGGGAACAAAACAAAACACCAACGTCTACATTTAGAGCACCGCAAGATAGCGACAAGCAGACTCACACAGGTCGACGTGTTCCCCAAAAGCCCGAGGACTGAAGTCACCTCATTGCGGTGAATGGCCCTTTTTTGTGAGGGCGCCACTTCAGGATTTTGAAGGGATTGTTTTCGGAGCGTTTGGGCAAAACTCTTGAGGTCCTTGGTTCATTCTCACGAGACATCCCCCTCACCTTGCAGTCAGCTTCTTACCCACAACGCAGATGGGGAACAACATCGGACATCTCAGTCCAGAAATACTGCGCAGAACCCTCAAGCTTCCTGGCCTCTGGTAGAGGACCCGAGCTGAATGGGGGACGGACACCACCCGAGGGGTGAGACGAGGATTTTATATATATATTTATATATCCACGCACACACAGACACACATACAGGATTCCTAACTGGACGAGTGGCAAAGGAACAAAGAAAGCGTCTAATAAGCGATTTCCCTTTTGTGCGGCCGCGCTCCAAAATAATGACGTCGCATCGACTTTTGTTTCTCGTCCAGCCGTGATGTTTCCGCCCGGGCCGGGCCAGACGCGTCGGCCTCGGCCGCAGGCTCCGCAGCCGGACAAGAGGCCCGCAATTATAAGCGGCTTCAAAGGCGGCCGTCGGTCACGGAACGGCATTCGTGCGTTTATTTTGGCGCCGCCCCCCCCCCACCGCCGCCACTTGCCTCGTCACCTTTACGCCCTCCTGAGGGGAGGGAACAGAAAGGCTTTTGAGACCCCAGAGCGAGCTGAGGCGCAGCATCATTAACACCACCATCATCATCATCATCATCATCATCATCATCGTCATCAAGGCAGCGGAGGACGGAAAGCAACGTTTCACCGCGGGAGAGCAAGGTATTAGATGTTCAATTAACATGGGAAAGCATTTCCTTTTGCCCCCAAATATCTTCCCCCCCACCCCCCACC
>NW_017805388.1:91801-94405 GCF_001891065.2 Hippocampus comes
GGCTTGTTGAGATGAGCCATGAAGGAGAGAAACAAGTGCAAAGCGCGTTTGGCTTGGCTGGGCTCGATATTGACACAGCGCTCACCGAAATATCTGCCCCGCGTAATTTTCCTCTCACCTAAATATGGATGCGGTGCGTGTCGGCGAAAGACGAGGGGAGGGAACAGAAAGGCTTTTGAGACCCCAGGGCGAGCTGAGGCGCAGCATCATTAACACCATCATCATCATCATCATCATCGTCAAGGCAGCGGAGGAAGGAAAGCAACGTTTCACCGCGGGAGAGCTAGGTATTAGATGTTCAATTAACACGGGAAAGCATTTCCTTTTGCCCCCAAATATCTCCCCCGACCCCGAGCCTCCTCCTCCTTCACAGCAGCTCTCAGTTCACCACAAAGTCGGACAACTTTCAGTGTCCAAGACAAATTTAGAGACGTGTTTATTCAGTGTCCACTCGAGTTTGGAGCGGCGCCGCATGCGAGCGCAGGGCGCTGAACGTTTGTACCTCCTTTGCTTTGGTGCATTTCTCAGATGACAGTTGGACTTGTCCAAATTACCCGTTCAACGTTGCCATTCCAGTACTGCGTGTCCCAAGAGCTGCGGGTCGTCCCTTTGAACAAGCTGCAAATGCTTTGGCACGTCATGTCCAATTCGCTGCCATTATCGATTGCTTGTGTCAGCTTGGGCAAAACCTACGACAACGGGTCTGTCGCACGCTACATGTTGCCAGTTCGTGCATCGTTGTTCCAAGTTGTATCCACTTCCCTTCAAACAAATACACGACAACGACGAGGTATTTGTTTTTGTATGTTTGTTTGTTTGTTTTTTTCAAAAATATTCCCACATTTTGATTTCAATGCCTGCAAACCATGTCAAAAAGTTTTTCTTCTAACGGGGCTCAAAAAGGTCCAGGAAGCTGAGGAGGCGAATTGGTGGAGATTTTGCAGGTGGGATTTTCTCCCATTCTTGCTTGATGTCCAAGTTCGGTTGCTCAACGGTCTCGTCGTATTTGGTGCTTCGTCATGCTCCGCACGATGTCAATGGGGCCCACGTCTAAACATCCTACGCTGATGTACCTGGGCAGACCGGCGTCGGCCCTTCCATTCCTGTACTCGGCTTTCATGGAAGATGACGGACGGCTTCATATGTCTTCTTCTTCTCTTTCCCAAACGTGCATCAGTGGCATCCCATGGGCGGCCAAGTGTGGAATAATATCGACTACCACCCACTCCACGAATTTACGACGGGCTGACTCCTGGTTAAAAGAAGGCAACGTTTATGATGGATTCTTGGCCGACACAAGCTCCACTTTGTGACAGTTACTGTTCCACCGGTGGACAAGAGCTGCCAGGTGTGCATGACAAATGTGACTTTGTGCTCTTTTAACAGGTCAGAGAGCACACGTTGAACCCAACGGGGTCATCGCGTGTGCGTGTGAGGGGTCCGTGCCGGGCCAGGTTCGGGCCACCGTCGACAGTGTGACGAATGAGACACCTAAGCCAAACTGTAACAGCGGCAACGCGGTGGGTCCCTCCGAATACTTTGCTGCCGCGGCCCCCGGGGTCGGGTTTCAGATTCTTTGGAGGGGTGACGAGGGGGTGTCGGGTTCGCTTGAACAACGGAACTCGTGAACAGAGCACTCGGGGCCTGACGGCACGCATGCTCACCCGAATAACCGGATTGAGATGATGAGCGCACTTTTGTTTTCTCCAAAAGGCATTCCAGTCGCAGCTGAGCCAAGATTTGAACTCCAACGATCCGAACAGTGGAGCAGACGCGCTAACCGCTGACGTGGTGCGCACAGCTCGAAAGTTACGTTGAATTTTGCTAACTTGAGATTTTCAGACGAACGGCTCTGTAGACTGAGTCCGGCGAAGCAGCATTTGGCTCCAAACCCAAAGGATTCTACGACTGTGGGTTTGCCATCACCAAATGGCCATGGAATAAAAAGCCCGTCGGGTCATCTCAGGTCGATTAGCGTAGCCTGGAGTTAAATGGCATTTAGCTGTTAGGCTGCACGCAAATGGGGAAAAAAAAGAAGTCGAGTTGGCCCCAAACTCTTTTAATTCCACGTTAAAAACTCTCTGATACCTACAATGAAGGGATTTTAGAACATTTTTGGAATCATTTACATATCTGTCGGACAAGCCCTTCCCCCAATGAGTCAGTAAAACGGAGATTCCGCTGCAGAATTAAAAACAACCCAAAACCATTTGGCCTGCCCACTCCTGCTGGTCGCTAAGTCAGTCGCCCTTTGCACCCTCTCCAGTTGCAGTTGGGCCCGGAGGCGTCACGGTCTTCGCTGTTCAAGGCCGGTATGCAGACGGCGTGTCCGACACACGCACCTCCACAAAATAGAAGTTGAAGAAACATGATGCGGCGTGGCAGACACCTTGGTGGTCCGTGGCAAGATGGAGGGGAGACGCGGGAGCGGACAGGGAGGACAGCGCTTATGTGGGAGGGAGACTGTCAGCTTGTCTGTGTCAACAATAAAGGAATAATTGGCCTTTCAGAGCCGAAAGAGCGCTGTGCGGAAGGGGAGGGGGGCTCAGACAGACGGGGGCACCACACTGGCATGACATACAATTAGGCGTCCAAACGGGGGGG
>NW_017805388.1:94429-101738 GCF_001891065.2 Hippocampus comes
GGGTGGTCCCAGCCTTGTCGTTTGCAAAAAAGGGGGGTGGGGGGGGGGTGGTGGCAGGGGTATCCAGTGGGCCGACGATCGTCCTCAAGTGGGTGCTGCAGTTTGGAGAGCGGGAGAGCCGCGACCGGACAGCACGTGAATGAAGGCGCTCGGAACAAAGAGCCATTCAATTGTCGCCTACATTTACGGGCCGACACGTTTGTGCGCCGGCGGTCAGCTTCTGGAT
This sequence comes from Hippocampus comes, assembly GCF_001891065.2. NCBI lineage: Eukaryota > Metazoa > Chordata > Actinopteri > Syngnathiformes > Syngnathidae > Hippocampus > Hippocampus comes. The sequence continues at coordinate 94,656 of NW_017805388.1, forward strand.
AGCATCATTGGTCAGCCCCCCCCCCCGCCCCATGAGACCACCCCCTCCCTCTTTTTTGACCTCTCTTTCATGTGATAAACGTTCCCAATCAATGGAGGAAACGGGGAGGAAGTGTGTGAACGTGACCCGCCGGGGGGCTTCAAACGAGCCGCCCATTCTGTGTTTCCAGCCGCGCTGTACCTTGAGCTCGTCATCTCCAACGCCCTCAATCCAAAAAAATGATGCAGCTGATGACTGTCGGTATAAAGGCAAAAACACGCGTGACTGATACTACTATCGACGGTTACTAATCCACTTTGGAATACGTCTCTCTCGGAACGGAACGATGGGCGGTACGCCGCTTCGCAGATCCGCCTCCCGGTGCAAAGTTCTGCGTGGGCTTTGCGTGTTCTCCGTGTGGCCGCGGGGCTTTTCTCCGGGTCCTCCGCTTTCCTCCCACATTCCAAAAACGTGCCCTTTGGCGCGATGGCGTCAGCACGCCAGTGTTTGAAAAGCCGCTCGCCTGCCCGTCGCCTCGCGGCAATCCACGACCGCATGGGACCAAACGGATGGCAGGCCCTTTCTCTCTTCTTCCTCTCGCAGCGGGCGCGGAAGCAACGGCGCGGGGGGGCGCCTGGAGCGTTTTACGCGGCCCGCCGTGTCATCGTCCGAAAAGCGAGTCCCCTCGGAGGAACGGCTAGCGTCGGTGCGGCGCCATGAAGAAGCGGGCCCCCGGCGGAAAAAGCTTTTTCCTTCAAGGAGGGGACCAGACGGGGTCGGGGCTCGGCTTTTGTCAACGAGCATCCATCTCTCCTGTCTGTCAGGCCTTGAAGATCAAACACCTGACCCTCGCCCCACCCTGCCGTCAAGCCCGAGGAAATGAATCCTCAATTCACACTTTTTGCCTCTTTCATCCTCTCCAAGATGCTTTTTATTGCTTTTCCTGTCGCCTCCGGGCCGCGCGCATTCTCCGTTATCTGCGGCTCCTATCGGTTCACTTCCCCTCCCCGTCATTCTTTCTGTCTCTCTTGGAGGTACAAAGTGTCTTCGGCCTTCTCTCCCGCGGTGACCGAGTGCTGTGTCGGGGAGCGAGCTCTCCGAAATGAAGGATGGATCGCTCGTGGAACAAAGAGGCCCCCCCTCGTTGCCCCTCGCGGGCGTCGCACCTCCGGTCTGGTCACGCTCAAAGGGGATCGCAGCCAGTCAGGCAGACGCGCTCTTCGGCTTCGGTTGTTGCGACGCCCCGCGCCATCGCCGCCACGTGCGGGAGATTGTTGTCACACGTAGGGCGCTTCTATTTTTTCGGAAGGATGCGGTGTTTCGACACGGCCGCCCCTGGCCTCGTACAAAGCCGAGATGCGTACACAATACGGCAGATTGTCGTCCCATTTAGGACACGGCCACATCTGTGGCCTCCCTCGCCGGTTTGATGCGAAGTCCCGCTCCAGTTCATATTTCACCAGCCGTTACGTGTAGGCGGTAACCACGACTTGCCGCAATTTCCCGGAGCTCCTTGAATGTCGGCGTACGCCTCGTGACGTGACCACTTTTCTCTTTGTCTTGTCATCCATTCTGCTTGGGGTTCCAAGATTTGATTTGATGTTTTTTGTTCTCATTGAAACGGCATTTTGGTCCGAGCGCAAGGTAGGCCGGGGGGAAGTCGCCGCTGATGCACACCAGCTGGAGAGCGCCAGTCCACTTTATCTCGAGTCCCCTCCCATTTCCTCCCATCATGCTTCACTGTCCCTTGTCCGTCAGCATCCCGCGGCTCTCCGATTGAAAGGAATATCACTTGGAGCCTCGTCTCTCATCCCGTCTCACTCCGTCTTCATCCATCCTCTTTTTGTTTAGCTTTGCAATCTGCTATGCGCCGCGGCGTGTTCGACTCAAGTGTTTCTTTGGACTTTAGCCCGGCGACGGAAGGGCCGCGCATTCGCGACCTGGACTTAATCCGCCTCTCTATCACATCGCATCGAACGAAACCTTCAATTGCATCCAAAGAGGCGATTAACTGTGCTGCGTTGAGCACCCCGAGCAACTCAGAATCCGCATTTAACGCGCTCAGGATCGGTGAACGAAACAGTCTCAATACCAACATAATGACAGTTCCATTGGCGAGCAAGACCCCTTCCAAAGACCCAGCAGCAAACCCAACAGAGAGAGGCTCAAATCAAAGCCAACGTGAAAACACACGTCGGGGAAATGAAGGCGATGGCCTTCGCTCATCGTTCCTTGGGCGACGCCCGCTTGACTCGAGCGTTCCGACGCGCAGCTGACATCAGCGTCGCCGCCGCACTTCCCCGAAGAGGCCGGTCGGAAGCGGGGTTGAGCTGATCTCGGCGGCGCTTTGAAGCCGGGGGAGGCCCTCATGCGGGCCGCATCTTCCCATCACTCAATCGACACCGACGGCTTTGATGCGCCGTCATTCCCTGGCCCATTGTGGTGGCGGGGCCCATTCGGCGGCACCTGGCTCCAGCGGGCGCCGCCGCTTCATCCAAAGCAAGAGCGTGAACGTCAACAAGCGGGCTGAAACGCGCTTCTGACAGCACCGTCGAAACGCAGCGAAGCCCCGCTCCAGCAAAAAGCCACACACGATGGACGCGCTCCGACCGAGGCGGGGTCACGGCCGACACGGAGCCGAAGCCGCTTGAAAAGCGCAACGGTGGGCAGGCGCCGGGCGAGACGTGCCGGAATCTCGTCGGCCGCGGGACCGCGGCTCCAGACGCCAGCCGGCGCGGGACCTCCCTTCGTCACCTCCGTGCGAGGACGGGAGCCGGGGCCCGCGGAGGCCGGGTCGGGCCGAGTCCGTCCTACGCGGAGGCGCGCCGCCGGCGGGCCGGCTTTTGTCTGTGAGAAGATCCCGGCGAAAATGCGCCCGGCACGCCGTAGTTTGCTGGTTGTAGCGGCATCTCTCCAAGTGTTGCGGGCGGCTCACCCGCTGCGAGCCGCCCGCAAAAAAGTCAGGGAACGCGGATGCGATTCGGAGTAAGACCCGGCCGGCTGCGCTCCGCTGAATCGTTGAACGAGCGAGGGCAAAGACAGTACGAGTACGCGTTGCACCGTGAATGGCGCTCTGTCAGCATTCACAGCAGCTCGGAGCCTTTGCTGTTTGCGCTCACGTGGCTCCGTCTAAAAATGGGGCGAGCGCCAGAGGGGCTCTTCGCCTCGACGCCTTTGATGGCCCCTTGTTCCGCCGCTCGTCGCCTCGCCCGCGGGTCACGGCGAGCCGCGTAACCGCCGCAGTCTTTAGCCGGCGTCAATATTGGTTTGGGGGATTATTTCTGGAAGACCCAATCCCTTCTGGGATCGCCGAGGGGAGCGACATAAAATAATGAGGAAGAATGTGAGGAACTGTGGAGGAGCCACCAATGAATATTCCGTATATTTGCTGGGGACAGAAAGGCCATTGAAGTCGGGCACGGTGCGGAACGGCTAAATCGGGAGCAAACCTCAGCCCGGAATAGTACACGGTGCTGCTGCTGCTGCTGCCGGTCTGTTTTTTTCTTCCATCCGGGGGAAGATCTTTTGGACTTTGTCAGCCAGGAACGAACCAGGGGGTCCCGATACTGGCTGGGTGGTCGGAAGAAGACATGGGGGAGGGGGGGAAGAGGCTCTGTGGCAGTAATTCCACCATCTCTCAATTATTCTTCCCAGGTGGAAGGACCTGGCTCGGAGCAGGGGGCACTTTCTGATTGCTTTGAAGCACTCCCACATTAGTCACGCTGTATTTTTCTTTTCCTGATAAATTACAACCAACCGGATGTCGAGCATATCTTCTTTTTCCGACCACAGAATGAACCCCCCCCCCCCCACACACACACGCACACACACAAATTTTCTCTTTTTTTTAACTTGTCCTGTTCAGCAATACGGCGGTGCAGAATGGAGGATCTGGATGCTTTTTGATCCCCAAATAGTTTGGTTTGACATGTTCCACCGGCGTTCAAATTATGCAGCTGAATTTCCGAGCTTGCGCTGGCGTGGCTTTTCGTTGCGGGTCCGTCATCCTTTGCGAGGCGGCACGCGCGCGCTTTGAACCCCGGGCTCCACTTCACGGACCGGAGGGTGAGCTTCCCAGGTGTGCTTGTCGCAATCCCGTTGAGTGCTCGGCGTGCCCGCCGACTATTTCCTTCAGTCGGACCCTGTCGCATGAGATCACGACATCTTGGCTGTCAATCGGCCATCCGGTCGGCTCACGGAACGCGGCGTCCTCGTTTGTGTCGCGGAAAGCGACCTAACAACCATCCGGTAAGGCGATGACGAAGACTCCGACACGGTGGCGATCGGCCGCCTTTCCGTTCGCACAAAGGGAGACGACGCGATGCGACGTGACGCGACGCGACGTGACGCGACGCGACGTGACGCGACGCGACGACGGCACCGGGACTCCTGGAGGACATTCCGGCGCCCGAGTCTCCGCGAGCGTGACGGCAGCTCGGTGCCAACGCTTGTCCTTCGACACGCTATCCGTCGACTGGAGAGTGGAAAAGTCCAAACGGAGAGCTCGGAAAAGTACAACCACAACGATCCGCCGCACAGGACACTTATTCATGGACTTTGTCTCTCACACAACTTGAGGAGGCGGTGGGCTGGGGGAACCGGAGCGGCAGTAGTGGCGGTAGCAGTAAATTGGGACGGGCGGCCGTCGCGAGCGCCATGACTCACCGCTTGGAAAACTCTCACCGGCCGCAGTCCATATCCATCAAATGTGATTGCGGCGGGGCGCGAGGCCCGTGCGAAAACACGCCGAGATGTGCGCGCGCACACGCGCATTCTAATTGCAGTGCATGCGCGCCAAGAATAAAAACGACTGAGTGTGTGTCGTGTGTGTGGTGGGATCGCGGCGTGTAGTACGGAGAGCCTCAATGAGCCGTGCGTGACCATTCATGGGGATTTCTTTTTTTGTTTGTTTGTTTTGTCACCCGACAGGGTAAACAGTGACTCCTTAAAGCTCTCCTCTAATCTTTCAATGATTTCCTTGTAGAAACGGTCGGTGCATATGCTGTACAAATACACAACTATATATACGTATATACACACACACACACACACACACACACACACACACATCAAAGACGCGTGGATGAGTGAAAGATATTTCACGAGCATGATTCAAAACATGCGGCGGCATGACCTGAGCACGAGCTGCTTTTTCAACTCCCTTTTTTTTCCTCCCCCTCGCCTACTCCGGAAGCCGCCTGGACAAAAGCATCGGGACACCTCACCTTTTCGTTGGGTGTGAACAGTCCATTCGGGATTTGCCTTGCTTCCACTGAGGGAACAAAAACTGAAAAGTGCCCGTCTGTCGTCATAAATAAATCTGGTTTTTATCGGTTCGATTTTTTTTTTTTTGTATGCAGTATTTTTCAAATTTGTCTTCATGTCAAACATTTGTGACACCATATTTTTGTCTAATACTTTTCTGAATATGTTCCGATTCTTTGGCCATTCTTTTTTCGCTGAAAATGGTTGACATTTTCAAATATTTTCTCCTATTTGTATATTTTTGTTTCCAATTCTTTCGTAGTTATGTCTTGAGTACATGTGTACTTTTTTTTTGGGGGGGGGGGCTCATATCTGTGAATTTTTCTTCTGTCCAAATATTTTTTTCCATTAACAGTTCCTGATATTTGCCTACAGTATATCTCTTTTTCTCTTTATTTCTCTGAATCTCGTTTTTTGGTCCCACTGGTATGAATTTCTCAAGACAAGTTGTCAAGCTGACTCGAGCTCTCTGATCCATGCGGACGTGCGACGGCCTTGCTGGAGTCGGAAATCCTCCATCGATTGGCCAAAGAGAAGACAAGACGTCCAAAACAGGCGATTAGCAACTCGGTGATTTTAAGCATGAAATGCAGAGTGGTCGTGCCGGCGTCATCGTTTTCGCCCCTTCGACCGACTTGCTGCACTCTGACTCCACCGGGCTTATCCTACTCCCTCATTTTTTCTGGAAGCGCACGCGTAAGGTGGCCTTCCACATTTGAGCCGCATATTTGCAGACACAATTTTCGGCCTTGGTGCATGTGTTGTGTTTTAGCATGACTCCACAGCAATGGAGACACCACGACAAATGGCACGAAAGTGACGTGACCCAACCCACGTACACACACACACACACACACACACACACACACACACACACACACACACACACACACACACACACACACGCACGCACGCACTCATACACATTCACTCCTGACCCTGCAAGTGACAGTGGCATGAAAGATGATGACCAGAAAACTGAGGTCAACACAGAGGGGGGCGCCAGACCAGTTTAGCTTTTTGCTGTGTTGGCACGACGGGAAGAAAAAAAAAAGGTGATTTTTCCTGTGAATTCAAGCCAGTAGCGACAGACGAATGGCGGCAAGAGCGCGCCAGACAGACAAGAAGGAACTTGATGCGCGTCTCGATGCGAACTATGCGTTGGCACCGGTGGGGGAGAGGCAAGAAGCCAACCGCTTGGCTTGTGTTGCGTTGCGTTCGGACGCCCTCTTCAGGCCATACGACGAGTTGCATCCCAACTTTCGAAGCCGCGCATCAACTCACCCCGAGGGCAAAACACCCGCTTTTTCCCAGCACCTCCCCGGCCCCCGACAACAACAAGAACAACAAAAACCCAACAACCCTGAAGCGAATGCGGCTTTTCGGATCCTTGAGAGGTTCGGCGCCCTCCTCGCAGTAGATAGGCCTTGACAATTTGGAGTTTGAAAAATCGGACGTGAATTCAAACGTATCAATTGAGAAATGGTTTTAGGAGACAAAAAAGAAAGTGTCACATCATCGCAAAACAAATCTAACATGCTAGTTGTTTTGATAAAACTATTTGACATCAACCAGATGGTAATTTCCCATGAATACAACGGTCATTTTACAGCAGGGGTCCCCGGCCTTTTTTGGTTGATGTCAGACAATATTTTCAGGGAGCGGCATTTAAGGTGTGTCGGAAATAATACAACAAAATCATATGGTATGAGCTGCATGCAAACTGGAGTGTTTTCCAAATATAACAATAAACACAAGGAGCGTCCAATCTGGCCATGTTTAATGCCTTCAAAATACGATACGACGCAAATTCAAAGTGCATGAAAATGACGACTCACC
>NW_017805388.1:101854-118385 GCF_001891065.2 Hippocampus comes
TTTTTTTTTAACTCTTTTTGCGAGCTCCGGTGTTTGTTTTTAGCCTAATTGGTCACGTGACGGAGAAGCGTGGCTTGACGTGCGTCAAGCTGGACACAGACGGATGTAACGGAGGATCCGGTCATTTTTCAAAATAAAACATCTTTCGTATTCCGAAATAAATACAACGGAATTGAGGCAAGTTCTTTCTGTGCGGCCCGGTACCAAATGCCCTGCGGACCGGTACCAGTGGTTGGGGACGCCTGTTTTACAGGACAAAAAAATGAGTGGGCAAACGGGAAATTTGATCCGATTTCGGTCGTCCTCCGTGAATCTTTTTGGCGTCGAATCGCAATGAAACATTGACAAGCATTCTGCTTTTACTTTGAAAAACAACAATCAACATGTTTTCTGACATGGCCCGGACCCAACCAATAAGGAATGTCTGTCCCGCCCGTTAGCCCAGAGAGTGCTGCTTCTTCAGGTTCTTGGGGTTGTCCGTGCACTTCGCTCTCGCTTCGGGAGTTTTCTTGTACCAGCTCCTGACAGGAAACGAGAGCGACCAAGGATCAGTGCTTCAATAAATCAAGTTGGACACAGACATGCAGCAAAAACATCGGCAAGAAAAAAAACCATTTTTTGGGACATTTTGCATTTTGGTAACTTGGCACTTCTCAGAACTAAACTGAGAGAAATGAAAACGCGCATCCCCAAAGGTTGTTGGGCCTCTTGAAAGCTCTACCCTCGCATTTCGGTGGCCCTCCAAAACGTCCCTCAGTCCGGAGTCAAGTTGGGTCTTTTGCGCAAATCAAATTGCGAAGCGATGAAGGTGTCGCTTCTTCATTCCGCGCGCAGTCTATGGCGCCACTTTGGACAGGCGCCGTCGCGCGGGAGCCAGCGGCCAAGTCGGCGACAGTGACTGAGACGTGAACTCACCCCTGGCGGTTGAGCTGGCTCGGAACACATTTCTGGACTTGGCTGGCCTTTGGAACTCTAGGAAAGGAAGACAACAGGGACGATTTCTAGGCACGCCGAAATAAAACAGTTGAGCCCCTTTCCACCCCTGTCAGGTCCATATTTCAAAGTCCCGATGTCACGCTCAATCTCCAAATTTGCTGATTTTGGTGACACCGAACACCGTTGTTACAACAACGTCATGATCGTGACCGCATTCCCCCCCCCCACCGGTGAGTTGTTGGTCCCGATTCCCCCCCCCCCCCGCCCAAAATGAGTGAAGGGGCCTTCGTTGCAACGAATCGCGGGAAGCTACCTGCCCCGGCGGTCTCGCTGATGAACAAAATGCGCAGCGCGGGATTCCCCCGCGTTGCTAGGCAACGCTACCGATCGACTCGTACCGGGTTGCACTTCCGCCGGCAAAAACCGAGGCGGCGTACGCTCCGAAGATCCGCCCACCCGGAGTGAAAAAGCTCGGAGCGTGAGCACGCGTTCCCCGTACCTGCTGGGAGTGGGACTTTTTGGCTTCGGCATCGCCTTTCCAGCCTGGCCCGGTGACTCCGCCTCCCTGAAAGTGAGCCCGCGGTGCCGCATCTCGTGATTGGCACCATCAACAAATACAGAGCGGCTTTTCTTTCTTTCCTGCGTACGTTACCTCTTTTTTCGGTCCAGAGATCTTTGCGTGGCGGCAGACAGCGCCGCTCTCTCCTTTTCCTTCTTGGCTTTCTCCTTGACAATTGGAGACACGCAGTCAAATGGAGGATTCGGCTTTGGATTCACTTTTACCAAGTCGGAAAGTAAGCACGGCGCGGCCTGCCGACCTCTTTGGACGAGTGAAATTGCCAGGCGACGCCGAGAACGCTCCCAAGTGGACGGCTGGCATGCCAGAAGCCGGCTTACCTCTTCTCTTTGCTTCTTCTCAGCGCAGAGCTCCCGGTCCTGCTGCAGCAGCGCTAACCGATCCCCCGCGGGGATTTCAAAGAAGATTTCGTGGATGTCATAGAGGGCGGCGCGCAACTGAGGAAAGCAAACGGTGCCGTGGAGAACAGAACAGAGCAGCGGCGGCGGTGGCGGCGGTCGCGGCACATCCCTACCTGGGCTCCGACTCGGTCGTGCAGGGAGAGGTCCTGCGCCGACAAAGTGCTTCTCTTCTGTGAACCTTCCGTCCGGAAGCAACGAATGAACTCCTGCGTGTCCTGCAAGGACGCCACAAACGCGCTCAGATACGACCCGCTCGCCCGCTTTAGCCGGGCCGATGACATTTTGAAAGAAGAACAAAGGAACCTTTTCCCACTGGTTTCTCATGACCTGACGGAACCTAAACACGACCGAAGAACAAAAACGCATTTCCGCCACGCTTTGGGCCACGGTTAGAATGGTGGTGTGGATCTGGATTTTGTTCTGGTTTTGAAAACAGGACATTTTTCTGCTACTAGTGTCAGCCCCTATCCCACTGAACCACTGCGAGTGTTTTCGAAGGCAGGCAATGTTGTCAGAATTGGTCGGGGTTCGTTCAAGGTCGCAAACGCTTTTCCTCTTCCGTGATGTGAGAAATTTCACGTTTGGCACACTTAACGAAAATACGACAAAAGTCTTCCGGGGTACTTTGCAAGAGCGATGGGCCAAGGGAGAACTGGAGTGATTTCTTGAAGCCGAGTGATCAAATTCTGGTGTGTGTGATTGTGTATGTCTGCATGTGTGTGGTGGTGTGCGTGTGTGTAAAAGTGTGTGCCTACGAAATCAAGGTTTCTGACGAGTTTTTATTCGAAGTTGGTGAACAGCATGAGAACCTTCAAGTCGAATGACCACAGGACTCGCGAACTCCCGGTCATGCCAGAAACCGCAAGTCAACCGTAGACCGATCCGGTTCACCTTGGGAGCCTCACCGTGACAGTCTGACGCAGATGTTGGACCTTGCGTGTTTTGAGAAGTCTGCGCACGAGGAAGCCGCGGGCGACGGCGCCCAGACGACACGACGCTCTTTGCTTTTCCGCGTTCAGAGCCTGCAAACGAAACGTGGTCCTGCCAAGATCAGAACGTTGATCGAATCAAGTCCCGGTCCGGCGATCGCGCACGCCGTCACCTGACTGAGGAGCTTCGCTTGAGGTTTGTGAGCCGCGCAAGGGGGCCCTTGGAGGCGGACGGGAGGCCGTGCGGCGGGAGACGTCGCATTTGAAGCCGTGGGACGAGGAAACCCTGGAAAACGAGAAAGAAGACTTCAGGGTTCGTGGAAACCGGCGTGACAACGCAGCATGGCGACGCGCTACCTTGACGGTGACCCGCCGTTGCGGCCGATGGGCTCGCAGCCGGAAGGCCGTCATTCGCAGGCGCACGCTTCCACTGGCAAGAGTCCCGGGTCTGGAGCGTCACACGCTCCTGCTCCCTCAGTCTTCTTTCGGTCTCCTCAAGCTCCTTTCACGGGACAAACAAAGCAGCCAAGTGCTCCGAAATGATCCGATTCTCCCGTACGAGGTGCCACGTCTCAAGGTTAGGAATGACGCCCAATCAACGAGTCCGAGTCAGCGCACCCCCGTCGGAACGGAACGGCGTGGCAAACTGCGCATTTCATTCACGAAAACGGTCGGGTCGGAGGCGCTCACCAGACGGAGGCGCCGTTGCTCTTTCTCCTGCTCGGCCAGGAGCAGCGACATCTGGAAAGCGTGCGCCTCCTCCAGGCGCCTCTGCATGTCCTCCAGAACCTGCGCCCGCCTCTGGGTCTCCTCTGCGTGCCAAAAGGTCAACGTCAATGTTTTGGGCGCCTTTTGAAACCGTCGCTCAATTCCGGATCAGACGATCGCAGACCTGCGTGACCGGCGCACGCGTCTCCTGCATGTGTGAAGAAAGTCGGTGAGGTTTGATGGCAAGGCCTTCGAGGATCATCGGGCGCTTTCCCGAGCTCGCCTTCGGGGCAAACGGGAGGCCTCCGCAGACAGGCTGAAGGCTTCTCGAACAGGAAGGGCTCGTAGGGGGGGGCGGCCCAGCTGCGCCCACTCGAGGGGCGCATCGTGACCCCCGCCATGAAGCGAGGCGTCCTCTCTCGACTGCGGTCAATGCGATCCCATCCAGTGTGGTCGGTGCGCGGCTGACTGTCCATGGTTCGGCAGCGCCGGCGGAATGTCGACGGCGCGTCCGCGCGCCGCCCCGCCGGGACGGGCGACGCGGGCGTCTCAGGGCTGCGGCTTTCCCGCGTTGGACTCTCGGCGCGATGACCCGACCGATGACTACCCGGCCCGTCGAGACCGCCCGCGCCCTGGCTCGAAACCGGTCTCCCGTGAGTCGGGCGCCGTGCGGCTCCGGGCGGCGCTTCTCGCCGATCGGACGGACCGGCGCCGTCCCCCGGCGTTCCGGGCAACACGATGCAGATGTTCCCCGTGGAGAACGGCCGTGGCTTACGCCTCGGAACCCGGGGGCTAAAACCGGACTCCGGGCTTGGCTGCCGAACGAACTGATCGGGTGGACTCGGCGATACGGGGCGTTGGGGCTCGGGGTCATGCGGGTTTTGGTGGAAGGGAGTCTCGGGAGGGCCAACGGGACTGCGGTGCAAACTAAAGCCAAACTCGAGACCGCTTTTCGGACGACGCGTTTCTTTTTCGGAGACGGTTTGGGGTAAAGCTGCGGGCGTGGCCTCTTGTGACACGGCCTCCCGCGGCCTCCTCTTCACATCCTCTTTTGACGGCTTGAGAAGGCTGTCCGTACTCACATCTTCCTCGTCACTCTTCTCTTCCGTCCCCGGCCGCACCTCATCGCCGGCGATAAGACCGGGCCAGTCAGCGATGACCGTGTACCCATTGAGTGTTGTTGCTTTGGGGCTCGGTGACTTTTCGGCCTCGATTTTTGTCACAGTGTGTGCAGGGAAGGACGGCGTTACCTCGCAAGCTGATTTGTCGCTGTTTTTGGTTTCCTTTTCCAGCGGAAGCGGACCGGAGCCCGCGCGTCCCCGTGACTGCGCTGCGCAGATCGCCGGTTGGTTTGGAACTCGGGCCGAGGACTCGCCCCTCCGCTGGTTCTGCCGATCTATTTCCAGCTGGGCCGCCGTCCGTCTGAGCTCGCACATCTGTTGCCGCTGCTCCGCGTTCAACTGCGAAATCAAAAGACCCAGGTCCAAATCCATCGTTGAGAATTCGCTTCGTTGCCAGGACTGGACTTTCGGTCCATCGCATCTTGAAGCACCGGAGGGGAAAAAGTGTCCATTTCCACCTTACCAGGGGAGACAGGGCGGCTTTCCCGCAGGAGACGATGACGGACGAATACGTGCCGATCGGCTCGCGCGTGGCCCTCTTGAATATTGTCTCCTCCTGCAGCGCGGCCGCACTTCGCAGGCAGAATTCCTCATAGCTTTCCATCCACATCGCCGCTGTCGGAATGAATGGGCAGTTGAACACGCGCTTGTGTCAATACGTGACTGCGGGGACAGAGCAACAAAGGGAGGCCGTGTCTGCTTTGAGTTGTTTTCATCACACATCAAATTCCTGCCATTCCGAGCCTGACTCATCTCGCGTCCAGAAACAGCCGGGCGATTACTATCTGAACGCGCACGCACACACACACACGGACACACACACACACACACACACACACACACACACACACACACACACACACACACACACACGTTAAAAAATGAACATTAACTGTGACCAAGGCCAATGACACTCTCATTCAATAGCAATGAACCAAGGGAAAGTCCCACGTTTCGATACGGTCACGGGAAGGGGTAAAATTGTGCAATGGTGTTGCTATTTGGAGATGCGGCGGTACAGATGTTCACATGACCCATCTCGTTTCATACCCTGGCAGGGAAGAAAGCGCGACGTTTCAGCTCCTTCCCGCTCCACTCTCGCTTCTGTTGACAAGACGCACACGCGAACAAAACGCCGAAAGCGACGGCGGTCCTTCCAAATCTCGCGTCCGTCCTCGTCGTCCCGGCTCGCCCATCACCACTGCCGCCGAGCCGTGCCCTCCCTCCCTCTTCCGGGTTACAACAGCACCTCCTAGCAACAGAGCGAGGGCTGCGTTCCAAAACGTTTCACGCGCCGACTGTTCGACTTCACGGCACACAAACGTTTCCCGTTCCTTGCCATTCCCATCGTTTAGGAGCCAAATAAATAAGCAAATCGTGCAGATAAAGGATCTATTTCGCCCGAATCACATATTTAAGAAACACGGGGGGGGGGGAGCGTAGAGGCAGTCAAGGAAGCAGAAGAGACAGAAAGGTTACGAGGTCTTTTTGTGTCCTCGTCTCCATGGCATTGAACGCCAGCGCTTGGCAGCTGCTGAATTGGCTTCTCTCCAGCAAACGAGACATATTTGCATGCTTAACAATGATAAGCTTCCCTAAAAGAATGATGATGAGGAGGATCATCGTCGTCATCTGAGCAATCTCTTGATCAAATGTGTACTGTGCACGAGGAAAGAAGAATCCTGAGCATGTGAGCCTATGATCAATATCAATGGACTTAATAGGGCTGCACTGTGATTCCAGCATCGTCTATTGATTGATTTATTTCCTTTGAATATTCTGGTTCTCAAAGAGATCAAGGCAGCCAAAATGTAACATCCGAAGGAAAGGAGTTTTATTTAACACTTCTTTTCCGTGAACACACTTGATTGATCATCGCCAAAACGGTCTCCGAAAATCTTGAAAATAAGGCAGATCGAGCAGATGCCGACGGTCAAGTGTTGCCGTGACGGGACCTCGTCTTTCCATGCGACGATTTTTGAAAATTTGCGGTGCGAGCGAGCTTCTGATCAAATTCACACGCCGCGTCTTACTCACACTCGCTTGGTCGCGCGTAAGGCGCCCGCTCGCTATTTCGGGAACAAATCATCATGAAAGAATATTCTGGGGCCGCAACGTGGTGCCTTGAGTTGTGCTTTGGCGCCAACCAGGTGCCAAAGAAACAGGTCAAACAGAGCAGAGGAGGATTATTGAGAAAAAAGGAGCACTTTGGCGCCAACGGAGGAGCTTCATTTCCACAAGGGGATTGCTTTGGCACCACTTAGGTGTCGAGGAAATATGTCAGAGGTGAGGAGCCTTATTGAGAGAAAAGGATCACTTTGGCACTCTTTTGGTGCCAAAGGACTATTGTGAAGTCAATGGAGTCGCTTCATTGAGACAAAAGTAGTGCTTGGCGCCATCTCTGGGCCCAAAAACTGTCAAGTGAGCTTTATTCAGACAACGGTATGTATGACTTGCGCCATCTTGAGGGAGAAGAACGATGTCGAAGTGTGGGGAGCAGCTTCATTGAGACAAAAGTAGTGCTTTGCTGCCAATTTGTTGCCAATTACGCCGCTTTCAGCGACAGACATGCGCGATTTGCAGCAAAGCTCAGTTCCCAAGGCTTTCAGTTGAATAATGTGATGAGTGGGGATAGTTGAGGATTTTCTGGGCTTGTTTGTTGAGGTTTTGGGGTGGCATGCAGCTCAGTCTCTCACAGAAAGTGAATGAAACCATTTTTGTTTCCGAAACGGAATTATCGTCGTTCTCCCCAGTGCTACGTGGAGAAATTCTCTTACAATTTAAGCTGTTTTTTTTTTTTTTTTGCTGTGGCTTTTCATATCTCGAAAAGTTGATTAGAGCTTGGAGGGGTAGTCCCCATGACTCCCTTTTTGAACAGCTACACTTGTAACACTTTCCATCCTCAGCCCAGCGCTTTTTGGGAAATTTCAAAATTGCCAACGGCTATTTTCAGAATGTGCTGCGGGCCGCTTCAGAAGAAGAAAAGAAAAAACAGCCCACGTGTACCCCACTTTAGTCGACATGAATTAGAGCAAAGGAATGCCTTTCTGTGAAAACTGTGACAACCAAATGGAGAGGACCTTATTTTTGTAGTTTTGAAATGGTTACGAATGTAAAAATGTTTGTGAAAACATTTCTTAAGTTTCACAGTGGCAAGGGTTGCAGGCGCGGGAACGGACTAACTCTATTTGCAATACTTCCTGTTGGATTTTTTTCTTTCCTGAACAAATTGGAAGTCGACATTGCCACTTAGAAAATAAATATGGTATTAAAAAAAAAAAAAGACAGTAAAAGCTACGATATGCTGCTCCAGTCAGTCTAGGGTCCTTCCACCTTGATAATATTGAGGTGCTGATCCTGCGTGGACACGCTGCAGTCCTGCAGAGTCCCCCCGGGGCAGCCGGTCTGGAAATCCGACGGCTCGCTTCCCGCTTCCCCGAACGGCTGAGGGCGCGAGCGGTCGTACGCCGGCACGTAGGACTGGGCGTAGGGCGCCAAGAGAGTCTGGCAGTTTTGCCGGGGGTATGCGCCCACGTAGGGCTGCTGCGTCTGCGGGGGGGGCGTGTGAGTGAGGGGGCGGTCCTCCGCGCCGCTACGCGGCGGGAAGCCGTTCATGGCGTCGGGGCTCAGGGCGGGCAGTTTAAAGGCCTCGACGGGTTCCAGACTGGCGAGGGACTCGTAGGCCGCTTGGCTTTGACTGCACTGGCTGAAGGTAACTTGGGTAAAGTCGAAGGTGTCTTGGCTGAAGGAGGAAGAGGTGGCGGGCAGGCGGGAAGGGGAGGGGCTTTTGTTCCGCGCTTGCTGAGCGTTGCCGCAAGGGCCCGCCGCGGACGCCAGGCTCTGCAGGGTGCTGAGGATCTGCTTCTGGATGCGAGTCTGCTGCGCCTGCTCCCTCTCCAAGCGGCTCTGCTGCTCCGTCAGCATCTTCACGGCCAGGCCCAGGCTGCGCACCTCGCAGCCCAGCGTCTGGATCTGGTCCTGAAGACCGCCCCTGGGCCCGGCGTCTTGGCTCGGCTCGCGCAGGACGGCGCCCCCGGGGGCCGAGGACGCCAAAGGGGCCGCCGGACGGTCGGCGAGCCGGAATCCGGCTCGCGGCAGCGTGTGAAGGGAGCGCGCTGATGGGCCCGCTCGCTGTGGGACAAATCGCCTGCTTGCGTTTGGGCCGTCAGCTTCCGGGCCGCTCTGACCAACGAGGATGAAACAGATCCCTCATATTTTTGCTCATATCATTAAAGAAATACATTCAAGAAATTTAAAAAAAAAAAAAATCTATTAAGTGTCATTTAGTTTACTTTCTATCTGTCTATTTGTACACAGTACATGTACATATGGAAAGGAAAATGTCATGATCCATTGCATACTACATCATGAGTCATGTAGCTCTTGATCATGATCCAAAGCATACCACATCACATGTCGTCGCTCTATCCATTCTGCCTCTAAAAAGGAACACCCGATTATCTACGGATAAGCTCAGGATCCAAAGCATCCCACATCATATGACATGAATTAATCAAGGTGTTGATGGAAAAGTATAGCTCATGATCCAAAGCATACCACATCATTTGCTCACCTTTCCTGTGGTCAGATCATAATGTGCTGCTGCTGCTGCCGCTACTGGTTGTTGTGACATGGCAGCTAAATCAGATCTTTGGACATTTGCGTGCTCTCTCCTCAACAATGACGTCACCTGGCGGAGTAAAATGAAAATCATTTGACACGTTTCACGATGGTGACAGGCAAGAATGCTACGAATGAGACCTTCATCTTGTGCGTCAGCGCTTTATCCAAAATGCGCTTACGGGCCGCCAGCATTGAGGTGGTGGCCGGGGAGGGCGTCACTCTTCTCCTGGTGAAGGCCACGGATGCCGTTCCGGGAGAACAAGTCGCACTTGTCGCCGCCCTTTGCTGACTCAGCGCAAGAGACGTGACGCTCACGATCTGGACGTCGTTATCGTCCACGCCCTGCTGCCGCTGCCGCTCCGTTTGGCTCTCCGCGCTGCTTTCCCCGCAGCCCGAAGCTGTGGCGTCGCCGTCCGCTGCCGCGGGGGGCCGCTTGGCGAACTTGCTGAAGCCGGCGTGGCGCGGCGCGTCCCGTAGCAGATGTTGCAGACGGATGCCGCTCAAGCTCTCTTGGAGCCCCCCGACCAGATTTTGCACGTGCGCCGGTGGCGCCGCCGCATTGCTTCCTGCCTCCATGGGCCTGACCCGGCCCGGTCGCCTGCCTTGGAACTCCCTAAGGAACAGGTAGATGGCCTGCGCCGACACCTTGATGTTCTCCAGCTCCAGCACGGCCTTGATCTTGCGGAAACTCAGACCCGCCTTCCTCAGCTCCACCACTTTGCGCTTGGCGGCGTCATCCAGGCGACCCATGGCGCGGCTTGTATCTACGGAAAGGAACGCTTTGCGATCCAAAGCATACCACATCGTGAGACATCTGTCAGTCAGTCCGTGGAAAGGAACAGCTCATGATCCAAAGCATACCACATCATTTGTCTCCTATGTAGTCGTGGTCCTAAGCGTGCCATATTTGTCTCCTATCGATGACAAGCAATAGATTCTAGCTCTACATGTATGTCGACATATGGATGTAAGAACAGGAATGGCTCGTGATCCAAACATCCCCGCAGCAACATTCATGTCATCCATCAAACTGTTTGCACCAAATACATTCTCAAAAAATGCGTGGCTCTCCAAGTGCCACAATCTTGAGCAAAATTAAGATGCGGTAGCATGATTGGCCTACGTTTTCATCAAAAACGCGACGGCGGTTTTATTCCAAAATCAATCATTTAGAAAATGTGTACCTTTATTGATGTGTGATAACAAAAAGGTCGTCCATTCAGGGCAAAGGGAAGGAACAGCTCGTAATGACTCTATATATATGGGAATGAACAGTTCATGGCAAGAACATCAGACCAAACCAAAATCACGATAATGTACTCCACAAAAACATTTGCACCAACAACCACGTCAAAAAAAAAAGAGCCGATGTCTCTTCTCAACGCCGAACGGCTTACCCTCAAAATCTGCTGTGATGTGCAAACACCGATGCAAAAACGATAGCTTGGCGTGGACAAATACTAACACAAGGTAACACGCTCACGTGGCGAAGGTAAAAAAATGCACTCCGTGACATTCGAGATGAGCCTCGTTCAAAATCGCTCCGGCGACAAGCAAACCTTTCATATTTTTTTTTTCGAGGAGCGCATAAATAAACAAATCAGTCATAAGTGGCGCTCAGGTAGTGGCGTCACTTCCGACTCGTGTCGTCATCAGCACGCGTCTCTTCGCGAGGCCCATCGTCGCTCGGGACTGGACCACCTGTAAGAAAAAACATGTAAGTTTACGATTTTATTCAGTGGTTACGATTGAGAACATAATATTACTCGCTACTTTTTATTGCATTCAAAGATTTATCATATAGCGCAATGTTATGTAGATGTCAGATGTCGAGCATTTTATCAATGAACAAAAGCCCCATGTTTTCCGTCCGCTGAATTGAATCGGCCTCGATGAAATTCAATGGCGGCGTGTTTTTTTTTCCCTCCAGTATTTAAATTTATTGCTTGTTATGTTGTTTTAAAATAACCACTCCCTCGTTTTGCCTTTGTAAATTCAGGTCACTCACATTTATAACATTTTCTTCCAAACCATACAGAATCAGAATTCGAAAAGGATTTGCGGGCATTTGGAAAGCTAGCCGGCTACATGTAGCAGGTCCCCACACGGCTACATTAATTGCTATAGCGGGCTCTCCCGATTTCATAGAAATTGAAGCGCTAAACGTAAACCATAAAAATCCGGCTTGTTTGACACCGCCGGCCAACTATGTATGCAACCACATGCTGTTAATTCATTGTCATCAACAACATGCTTCGGGGCTCCTAATAATTTTCGTTTCTCACTCCGTTTCGACTCCCTGTCTCTCCAATGAAAACAAAACCAGCCAAATGTGGAATGCTGAATTCCTAATCATTTTAGAGCTACGGAAAATAATACATGTTCAACGACCAAAAAAAAAAAAGAAGCAGTTTCTATAAATCCGAAAAGACAGCAAACATATTTATCGGGTTGAAGGAAAATGATATTCGCGTTTGCCTTCATAAGCTGGAATTAAAATGCAGCCTGGCTTGTGGGAGGAAGGATTTCTGTCAGTGCAGCGAGCTCGCGCCAACAGCCCCTCTTCGTCTTGCATCTGCACTGTTTATTCTCGTGTTGATGAATGTGCACTGTCATTCATTCATTCATTCATAAATCAATAAAATATATATAATGTATATATAAATAAATGCTGCCTTGCAGTAGATGCTTTGACTTGTCCATGACATGGACATGTATAAATAAATGCTGCCATGCAGTAGATGCTTTGACTTGTCCATGACATGGACAGGAGCATGTTCGGTGTCCTCCTTTCTCCCATGGCCACTTTTATTTTCATTTTGTCATGATATACTGTCATTTCATATTTTATTTCCCCCATGTAACGATTGGTTCAATCCCTGTTTGTAAACAATTTTTTGTTTGTTCTTTAATCGGGAGAACTAAAGTAAATCCCCGCGAGGGGAAACTAAACTGAGTTTTTTTGCTTAAATTCTGGAAAACGTTGAGGGGCTATATCACCCAGCACTAATGCCCTGAGGAGAACTAAAGTAAATCCCGCGAGGGGAAACTAAACTGAGTTTTTTGCTTAAATTCTGGAAAGCGTTGAGGGGCTATATCACCCAGCACTAATGCCCTGATTTCGTAATAGCAATTCTTTTTTTTTTTGTTGTTCCTGTGTGTGTCTGCACTGTAGGGCTCCATCTCCTACCAAGCGAAAGGAAGAGGAGAAAACTAAAGACCGAGCCAAGGAAAAATCTGCCGCCAAGGACGGTGAAAAGGACCGGGGACGGGAGAAAGCCAGGAAGCGCCGCAGCGCGTCCACTGGGAGCAGCAGCAGGTCTGAAGGCCACGATTACAAATTGTGCATTAACTAAACATACGACGGTGTTTAAAAACAAAACGACAATGGTATTTTCTTACAGCTTTGCAGCAAGCGCAAACGGGCTTGTCTGTTTTTTAAGGCGGCCGCTTCGACAGTATGTCACAGTCGGGGAACTTGAATAGGAAACGAAGTGAGTCGAGCTTCCCCAAAATGAGCACGTAATAAGCAGGACCGCAAAGTAGCTGCTGCAGCCACAACTGATAGCCGGGCACTCCGCGGTGCGCAGGCTGGCTCGCGGTGCGCCACTCGGATGCCATCCGCTAAGCCGAGCTCACATTTAAACTCAACGCTCTCGCTCGCTGCCTCCCACGTCACTCACCAGGCCAGATAACCGTGTGGGACGTTAGGACGGCGATCCAACTGAACAAGAATCATACCCGCATCTGTACGTTTTGTTGTTTCAAAATGCAAAACGGATGACTTTTGCAATCAGGTCCCGATCGAGCTCCTCTTCCAGCAGCAGCTCCGGTTCCAGCTCGGGCTCGTCCAGCGGCTCCAGCTCGTCGGGGAGCAGCCACTCGGGCTCCTCCAGTTCGCGCTCCTCCTCCTCCTCCAGCTCCTCGGGCTCGCCCAGCCCCAGCCGCCGGCGCCACGACAACCGCCGCCGCTCCCGCTCGCCGTAAGCCTCGCCTTGTTGGTGCTCCGCCATGAAATCGGACTTGTTTGCCAGGACGATCGCTGTTGTTGCGCAGGTCCAAAACGCAGAAGAGGGGAGAAGAAAAGGATAAGGAAAAAGATAAGGAGAGGAGGAAAAGAACACCCAGCCCCAAACCAACCAAGGTTCACTTGGGGCGGCTGACCAGGAATGTCACCAAGGTCTGCCCTTTTGACACAAATTTTGAGGGGCGAAAGGAAACGTTCGAATGTCATTATCCTTGACTTGATTTAATATTACAAATTATAATTTGAATATTTGTACAACAGGATTGTATGTCGTCAGCGGGTGGGACTCTCGTATGTTAAATACACAGCAGGAAGTTGTCTCTGGTAGTTTGAGCCACTCGCGCAGCAACAAGCAACTTGACCAAGAGCAACATTTAGCATGTCGTCTGTTTGTTTTCCACGTAATGGTGACCCGTTTCTCCCGTTTTTTTTTTTTTCCCCCTCGCACACAGGACCACATACAGGAGATCTTTGCCACCTATGGCAAAATCAAGTCTGTGGAGATGCCGATGGAGAGGCAGGTCCCGCACATGTCGAAGGGCTTTGCTTACGTGGAATACGAGAGCCCAGAAGAGGCCCAGAAGGCCCTGAAGTACATGGATGGCGGTAGGATTTCGAGAGTGCATGGGTGGGTGTGGTGTTTTTTGGGGGGGGGGGGGGGTCAGCGAGTCAACGCATGGACTCAGGGGTCTTTGGTTTAGGGCGGTCCCGGAATTCAAGGTTTTGAGGTGACCAACACGTTTGCCTAGCACTGTAAGAATGTCACAAAAAGGCACGCTTGGTGACTTGCAACACTTTGACACAAGATTGGCATTAAGAGTCAGAATTGTTTTTTCTTGTAAGACTTGTTGAGCGTTCCAACATATGTTCCTAGGTCAGATTGATGGACAGGAGATCACGGCGGCTGCCGTGCTGCCCCAGAGGGTCCGTCCTCCGCCTCGTCGCCTTTCTCCCCCTCGCAGAATGCCCCCACCGCCACCCATGTGGCGACGCAGCCCGCCCCGCATGAGGAGAAGGTCGGTCTTCTTTACCTAATGTTCCTTCCGAATCAGGGAAGCCCTCCGAGAGCCGTACGTTGAAAGAAAAAAAACCCAACAATCCAAAAAGCAAATAGTTCAAATGCCAAGGGAAGTAAAATATAAGCAACGGAGAAAATGTGGTTGCATAAGTGTACACACCCTCTGAAAACTGATCTGGCTGTGTTCAGAATGAACCAATCGCATTCAGACCTGTGGGGAAAAGGGAGTCAGCCCGCGACCGCCGAGTGCTTTCGATTTATTTTCAAGGTCCGTTTTCCTGACATTTTCTTTTTTCCCGCTGTTCCTTCAGGTCCCGCTCCCCAAGGAGGCGCTCGCCAGTCCGCCGCCGCTCTCGCTCCAGATCTCCCGGCCGCAGGCGTCACCGCTCTCGTTCCAGCTCGAACTCGTCCCGATGAAAACGTTTTCGGCTTTGAGCGCAATTCCAATTCAATTACTTTTCATGATTACAAATTTACAAAAAACAAAGTTGAAAAAACATTTTTCCCTCGTAGGATATTGATTTTTTTTTTTTTTTTTTTGTATTGGTTTGATTTAGATGAGCCTGAGCTGAGTTAGTGACCCGTTTTAACTGTGTTGAAGAGAGTTGGAAAAATAAAACTTGTGAAACATTACCACCGTCATGTTCATTTTTAACTTTCCGTCACTGTCAAACTGTAGTCGGAAGGCATCCAATTTCCGCAGCGCTGGTTTGGACTTTGAGCCTCAGAAGTGTGAGGCAGATGTGCTCACCACTTCCCGCCGCGTGGCGAATCTTTATACACTTACCTGTAAATTTAACCCGACTAAAGGAGAAAAAGCCTTCGTTAAAACGAGTGTTTGGGATGCATGGAGACCATGTCCCGTTCCTGCCATGCAATAAAGTTCATGTTGTTCACGTGAATGGAATTAACAATTTCAAATATTTTCATCGTTAATTCCTCAAAACCAGTGGTCCCCAAACTACGGCTACAGCCCCCCCCCCCTCCACATTTTGCCTGCGCCCCCTGAACAAGAGCAGAGATGCATTAGCACTTTTTTTTCCTCCTTACTAGTGTGGCCACGTGATCGAGACTTGTACATGCATAGAACTGAATATTCTATTGCACCCTTCTGCAGTAAGTGCTCTATCTGGAAAAAAAAAATCCTGTCAAAAAAGGGTAACTCATGCTTGGTTACCACTACACTTTACGTCTTTCATTTGATTGTTACATTGAAGTGTTTTTTTTTTTGTTGTCGTTGGTACAGTGTTTCCAAGTGAGGATCCCGTTCGGTGTCGATGCAATACATGAAAATGACGCTAGGGGTCCCTCTCCCACTCCCAAGTCTTGACCGAAGACAATTGCGACCTGTTGTGCCGCCTCTTCTCTTCCCTTCCCTTCCTCCATGCAGCGCGTGCGGCGACATCTCCTTGTCGCACGGGACTTCGACATTGCGACCCGGCGAGCCCAGTCGCCTTGAGGATGTTTTCAGAGCGGGACAAAAGCAGAAAGAGGCTGATGGAACTTTTGGACAAACCCGGAAATAGAACCTGCGCCGACTGCGCAGCAGCAGGTAACTCCTGCCTCATTCAAAGATGCTGTCCGAAGATATTATCGTGTTACTCTTTCGATTGATACATACACATTTCCATAAATAGGTCACGACCCCCCGCCCCCTTTTTTTTAACGACGCTATCGCAGACGTGCTTTTTTTATCTCTGAAAAAGACATTCGAAATATGAAATACACCTCCAGAAGTTAATGACTCCTCGACAACATCGCGCTGTCTCGCTAACGATAGCGTCGGTGTCTTTTTCATTTATAGACGAGATTCACATTTTATTTCCTCCCACATTTCAAAAACATGCACGGCAGGCTGATTGAACACTCCAAATTGTCCCTCGGTGTGAGTGTGAGCGCGAATGGTTGTTCGTTTCTGTGTGCCCCGCGATTGGTTAATGATGATGCATTTTGTTCACAGTGCTTTACATGGAATGTTTGGAAATGATCGTGCCATTTTAGCGTCATTTCGGGCGATGTCTTCAGGTCCCATCAAAAATCAAGTCCCCCCTCCCCCCTTTTGCGAGCAAATTTGAACCCCATATATCAAACAGATGGCAAAAATATGCATTACCCTCCATACCTATTGGCACCCCAGGTTACCCCTTTAAAACTGTGTATATGTACATATATATGTATATATATATATATA
>NW_017805388.1:118722-128705 GCF_001891065.2 Hippocampus comes
TCGGACGGGTGCGGACGGAGGCGATCGGCCGCATCGGACAGCGTCGATAGCGTGCATACAATACACTGTCAAAGTGACCGTTTTAAAGAGCATTTGCTGCGATGTATTTGCTAGAACTCAAAAGAAAGTCCAATACGCTGCTGCCGCGAGAGACAAATGTACTTTGTGGGTGCGCTGTAGCCACGCGGCGGAAATGTGAATCGGACATCGAGTCAAGTCAAGTCACGTTCCTTTCAATCGCCCTTCATCCCAAGCGGTCTCAAGGGGCTTTGTGAACAAAGAGTTGGGGGCGCAACATCCGCTGTCACAAAGTCACCGAGATAGGAAGGTGCGAAGCCGTCGACTATTTCATAGCTCAGTAGCAAAACCTTGAAATTGCGTCTCAAACGGACCGCGAGCCGCTGCAAGTCGGCGAGTCATGTGATCCAACTTCCTCGTCGGGAGTCGAGCTGCGGTATTTTGTACGAGCTGCAAGCTTTTTTAACACCGGACACGGGAAGACCGGAGAGCAATACGATGGCGAGGCCTAACAAGCGCATGAACTCTGATTTCTCGGAGATAAAACGGGACAACGTATCTTTGCGATATTGCATCTTTTGCAAAAGCGAAGGGCGTTCTCTGTGGTGTGCTTTTCGGGCAGACTCCTGCGGGAGCAGTGGATCCGCGCCAAGTACGAGAGGAAGGAGTTCATGCCCGGGGGGTCGCAGGAGTCCTACTCAGCAGGTGAGAGCCCATCACGCCGCTCGCGGTGGACCGGCAGTATGCGTCGCGTGCCTTGCGGCATATTCTGAACCGCCCCGCGCATGAAGATTCTATCGAAACGGAGCATCCACGTATGAGCGGAGTCCCGCGACATCTCCGAGTGGGCCTCAATAGCGCCTTGTGCTGCGCGGGAAGAATGGAGCGCTTTTGTCTTTTGCCTGATTGAAAAATTCCACATGCCGCTCGTCTGGAGCTGCATCGCTGTCGTTGAAATGCAAAATCCTCCACCGTTGGCTGGATTTGACCTTCCGACACTCTCCATGGGGCCGCTTCTTTCGGGGGCAAGGGCGTTTGCTTTTTTTTTTTTTTTTTTTTTTTTTTTTTTTTTTTTTTTTTTTTTTTTTTTTTTAACAACTATTTGCATGATCGCTTGCAGCAGTGCATTGCAGTCGAAAGAAAGAAGATGACGGCGCTGGTTTTGTCTTTTGTTTCTCTTGTGTGACTGTGTGTTTGTGTGTGTCCGCTTTTGTGGTGTAAGCGTGAGTGTTAGGCAATGATAAACCACATCTTCCTGCCGCGCAATTTCTGGTTCTCTCACCCTCGGAGTGTCGGGGACAAATAAGATGAATGCACTTTCGGAGCAGGAGCTCAATTGTAAATACGAAGGGCAAACAAAGCGCATTGAATATTGTTGTCTTGTCCGAATTGTTTTTGCTCCGTGTACGGCATTTTGCATACCGCAGCGGTTGTTTGCAAGTGCTGGAGAAATACACTGTGTGGTGTCATCACGCGGCAGGCTACCGGGAAGGCTTTCTGTGGAAACGAGGCCGAGACAACGGACAGTACCTCAGCCGAAAATTCATCCTGTCCGAACAAGAGGGCACGCTCAAGTACTTCGTCAAGCCGGATGTGAGTGCTGCGGAGACACGATCGGAGTTTCTCGTATCCCACCGTTTCCGAGCGGCAAACATATTTCCGGATGAGAAAGCGCACATTTCGGCCGCGGACTAAGTCGCCGTACATTCGTGTTCGGCAAACGTTTGTCGCCGCAGGGGAGAGAGCCGAAGGCCATCATGAGCATCGGCACGCTGAACGCGACCTTCCAGCCGACCAAAATCGGCACGGCCCACGGCCTTCAGATCACCTACTTGAAGGACAACAGCACTCGCAATATCTTTGTTTACCACGAGGACGGCAAGGTGCGTGACCGTGTGGAATTCACTGCCGGCCCGCGCTCCCGTCGCATCTTCACATTTCAACGCCTTTGATTGAGCCCCGACCCGCCGGAGCCGATCGACGAGAGCGTTGCGTTCAATACTTCTGTGTCGGCCAACCGTTTGGAACCCATCGTTCAAATTTGGTCACGATCAAACAAAATGGCTGCCGAGCCCAGCGCGGTTCCGCGAGCTGGGGGAGCTCAAACTTACACTGGGGTTAGGCGAAGCGGAGCTCCAAACAAAAGCCGACACCTCCGGGTCGGAGCTCTGGAGCTCGAGAGACCCCCGCGGGTAGCCGCTCCCTTCGGCCCCAATCCTCCCAGCTCAGCGTCGGTTCGCTTCGACGTCAGCCGGCACGAGTGAAACCGGCTCGGGTTCTCCATCCATCCGGCCGGCGCGATCGGATGCTTTGTGCGCCTTAGCGACCCGCGTGTCCTTCTCCGAAGGAAATGGTGGACTGGTTCAACGCCGTCCGAGCGGCCAGATTGCACTACCTGCAGGTGGCCTTCCCTGGCGCTCCCACGGCGGACGTAAGTCACGCGCGCCGGCTGCAAACGTCGTCGCCCCCTTCGGACACCCGAAGGATGAACCGGCTCGCTGTTCTTCCAGCTGTTGCCCAGGGTCACCCGCAACTTTGTGAAAGAGGGCTTCATGGAGAAGACCGGCCCCAAGGTGACTGACGCTCCGACCGCTGCCGTCCGCCGGGCCCACTTTCAAACGCTTCTCTCGTGTGCAGCGCACGGAGGCTTTTAAGAAGAGGTGGTTCTCCATGGACGAGAGGAGGCTCATGTACTTCAAAGATCCGCTGGTGGGTACTCGGGGAAGGGCTCGGCTGCCGATTTGCCCCGCGTTGATGCCACTCCCCGCTTTGGCAGGACGCCTACGCGCGAGGCGAGGTGTTCATCGGCAGCAAGGACGACGGCTACAGCGTCCTGCCGGGCCTCCCGTCGGGCGTTCAGAGCTCCCGCTGGCAGTTCGGGATCACCGTCGCGACGCCGGACAGGACCTTCCTTCTCGTGTGCGAGAGCGAGCGGGAGCGAACGGACTGGGTGGCCACGTTCCGGATGGCGGTCGACCGGCCCATGCTCCCGCCCGAGTACGCGGGTACGTTGTTCGGTCGCCTTCTGTCCGAAGAGGTCAACTTTATTCGATCTCCACGTCGTGTTTGTCAGGCGGCGGTCAACTTGCGCAGTCATTCGTAGCGCTTTAGGTTTCGCGGCGAGTCAGCAAAGTTTCCCCACTTCCGAAAGTGACGGGCGTAGCATCTCGAAATCGCTCGGTGGCTCTACTCCAGATCAGAACGCGGCACTTGCCAAATTGCACGTGGCTTCGGGAGCTCCGTTTTCTCAAGATTCCGAGCCAAATTCGGAACTTGTGCGGCTGACTTCACTCATTCGCTGCCAGCTCAGGGAAAAGAGCCGACCTTTGACTTCTTCCGCCGTCAAGGTTTATTCGCGTTTTGGTGATTCAGCGCAGGTCCTTCAATGTTTGCCGCCATGCTCGGCGATGACCCCAAAAAATGCGCCCTCATTTCCAAAGTGTGCATTTGATGGTCATGGGAGAAAATATCTGGCCGCAGTTTGTTTTTGAAGAAGCCTAAAATGACCATCGAGTTTGATGTTGCCGCGCGCCCAAGTTGACAAACGACTGGAGCCTTGTTGCCATGACGTCAGATGGCGTCGCCGGTGGGAAGGGGGTCGGCGGAGTGATTTCCGAGTGCTACGAGTAGGAAGACTAACCGGCGCCAACATTTAGTCGCCTTTACGTGACACCCGCCCCCTCTCCCCTTTCTCTTTGGCAGTGGAGGCCTGTTTTAAGCACAAACCTTGACCCTTTGCGGAAGCCGTACAGCAGGATGACGAGACGACCTTCTCCAAGGAGCGATTTTTTTTCCCCGTCATACTTGACTGTCACACTATGAGCAGAGGAGAGAACATCCGGCAAGTCCAGTGCGGCACGTCGCGCATGAGGTGATTTCATGTCAGGATCGTTAGCCCCAAAGAAAAATAAAACAAATCCCCAAACCCTTGTCATCAGTCCTACAGTCCATTTTTGTACAGTATTTGCATGCCATGTATTCCTTTATCCAGTCGAGAGAGACAAAGGCAATGTTTGCAATGTTCTCAGGCTGGCAAGTTACGGTCCGGGGTGGGAAATGATTTCCTCTCTTTGTGTCACTCTGCCAATGCGAAAGGCGCCGTCTCCACATCATTTTATGATCGTGCACTGCCAAAGCATCTCGTTTGCAATATGCAGCAAGTCACCCCCGCCTACCTTGATGGGCATGTTCTGTTCAGAATACTCGCTACCGATTGAAGAGTTTGATCTTTGATGTTTCTCTGAGAGCCCGGTCGTTCCCAACCTGCCGCGCGGGACCATTCGAGCTAGCTTGCTTGAAAGGAAGTATCTAATGCCCTCACTCGATCCGAATAAAATGAAAAACTCGCCCGGCCACAGAGTGGAAGTGATGTTGCTCGATTAGCGTTTCCAGTGAAGCCGTGCCGAAGCAGGGGAAAATGCTTTCACGTCCGTCGTAGAATTCCAGATCGCCGTCGGATTTTGCAAAGAAACCAGACCAAACGAATCGTTTGTAAGCTCAAGCTGTCAGCGGACACGTGCGGCGGGGACGACCCGGGCCCGAGCCTTGGCCCCCGGCCGCCTTCTTGCGAGAGAGACGCGGTCTGCTGGCCTCCAAAGCCGATGCAAGTTAAAACTTTGAAAGGGATGCCCAAGTTGATGGAAGAGGCAAAAGAAAGACTTGGTGGCTCACCTCCGAACGATCCAGCCGGCGCTCCAAAATGGGTCTTGCTGTTGGTGACCCGCAGGCGCCAACGCGGCACGAGCGGCAACATCACCAGAGAGGACGCTGTTTCTCGCCATGTCCTCATCTCGGACGTCTATGGAAGTCGATGTGTGATTGCAACCAAGCTCCACTAGAGGGCGACACGGGAACACCTTTACAACCGTTGCCAACCCGACAACTTTCCCCCCTTTTTTCAGTTTACTGTTTTGTTTTTTTAGTGACTGTATTATTGGTTCACCGCGTCGAAGAAAAGTGTCACGTTGCGAGGTGGTGGTGGACCCCAAAAAGCAGGCAGGAGGAAGGAGCCGGGTGGACTTGAAAGATTGTATTAAAACTCAGAAAACTAAATCCAAAACAAACAAAGTCCAAAGTATCAAACAAAACACATGACTGAAGATAAAACATAACAATGCCCAAAACCTGACTGAAACAAACATGACAGCAGCATCCCAACAGCCACGTGTTTGTGCTGAAAACGCCGTCCTCTGAAAGAGGCAACTTGATTTGCTTCCATGACGATTCAGGCGGGTCAGGCAAGAGGTCGACGGTGCGACAAGGCCTCGGGCCTCCGACGTTTCCCGCCAAGCGCACTCCAGTTCCTTGGGCTGGCTCAACGAAGCCCGAGCAGTTGGGGAGTTTTGCTTGAAGAGCGCTCGACCGGCCGCTCTGTCCAAATCATCCGTGAACCTCTGCGGCGCGTTCCGACTGACAGCTGAGATTGGTTCTGCTCGCCCGGGCAGCTGTCACCGCGGCAACAGCTGGACGTTTAGGAGGGAAAGACGGGAAGGACGCCGACCTCGGGCTCCCCGCCGTCGTCTTGGCTCGACGCTTACAGCTCATTTCAGATGAAGAACATGAGTTGGTGTTTTCTTGTTTTTTTTCAAATGAAAGGCCACGCTGGAAAGAAAAAGAGCCCCCCTGCCCTCCCACCCCAATTTTTTTTGTTGCCGTTTTGTGGCTTTTCCAGCTCGTTTTTTTTTTTTTTTTTTTTTTGCTTTTGTTGCTAGTTCCTCGCCCCCCCCACACACACACACCTCCCAGCATTTCAAAAGAAGGCCTAAGCTGGGGTTCGAGGAAGTGGTGCAAATGCTCACGCGCACGTTGGCATCGGTCAGCTTACGCGGGGTCAGGTGCCGCAAAAATGTTGGCCGCGGTGGCGTGCGGCCGTCTGAGCGCTCGCTCAAACCCGACCGGTCCCGCCAACGGTTGATCTATAGGCCGCCTTCACGCTTTCGTTCAGCTGCGTGCGTGTGCAAAGGGGGGCGTGCGGGGGCCGGGGGCACGCCGCCAACCAGCCGGCCGGCCTGTGGCCCCCGTTTGTTGGGCCTTGGCAAGAGCAGCCATTGCTGGACTGGCGCTGCCTGCCGCTTATTCGCTCCCAAAGGAGTCAGAAAATGTGACCGCGGGATGCGTGATCGTAAAAATGAAAGTTTTGGTTTGGGACAGAGTCCCGAGCGCGGTCGGTCGCTCTTGTAGCACCAAACGACGGTCAAGTGCAGTGCGCTTGCACGTTTCAATTTTGTAAGTCGTATTTGATCATTGTCTTTGCGCCGGCCGCGTCGTAAAAAGGTGCCCGGCTTTATGATCGCCGACTTTCCACACACGTCGCGGCGGCATCGCCGCGTTTCACCTCTCTCTTTCTCTCGACACGTTGAATGTCGCTGTCGCGCAGCAGGTGGTCCGTCTGCGCTATTCGGAGGTGTTGCAAATAATCTTGCGTGCTTGCCCAAGTCAGACGCGTGTGCCGGGGCTCCACGATGGAAACGAGTCGGCCGCCCGGTGCCAGAATCACCACCGAGAGCCCAAGATGTGGCCCACGTTCCCCTTTTGTGTCCGTGCGCGATGCGTCGCTTCGGTTTAGAACAAATTAGCTTTGCTCAAATGTTTTTTTCCATCCTGATGGTTTTGAGTGGGCAAAAATAAATCAACAAAGAAATCAATAAGTCAATAAAAGCCTCCAATATCTGGATTTTGCTAGCAGGACTATTTGCTTTGTTTCGGATTTAGGCTTTGCTTCCCATTTGTTTGTCAAGATCACGAGCACCCTTGAGGGCAATGGAGCGGAACTGCCCTTGATGGGGAACCCCCCCCCCCCCCCAAAAAAAAAAAAACCTTGATGAAAAATCATTCAATGATTCATTTTCCAACTTGTGATCTTTCCATCGAAACAATATAAAACAGCACATACAACATGGAATATACATGACAAGAAAAAAAAGAATCTTAGATGAGTAAAATGTGTTTTCTCTCGTGCTTCACCTTCATCTCAGTGTGTCAAGTGTACTGGAGGGAGTCTGCTTGAAAGAATCTCTCCAATTTGACCAATCCAACTCTTCCCTAATACCAAATGATAACACTGCTTTTTTAATTTGATAGAAATTTGGGGCATAAATCACATCTTTACTCCGGGATGAATAATTTGTCATCCAAAAAGATATCAAATGAAATGGACAAATTGAGGTATTTAGTGCAATTTGCGGCGCACCCGCGAATAATCTTCCTAATCTGCGATGCTTCCTGCCTGTGCATCGTGTTGCCGTGGCGATGAGATTTATGACCTCACACGTGTTTGGAGGACGAACAGGAAACTCTTGGCCACGTTGCCAACCCTCACGCAGACTCACTCTCACAATCACATGTTCACTAACTAACACACACACACACCCACATTAACACTGTCACAAACACGCGATCACTCGCTGACTCGCTCACTCACTCCCTCACCTACTCTTTCACTTCTTCACTCCCACGGTTGATTTTCCCCCCTTTTTAGGGGATGCTAGTCACAGTTCACAGGAAAGGAGGTGTCAATGCACTGCAAGGAGGATGTACACTGGCACGCAAGCACACAAACAAACAAACACACACGCAAATGCACATTCACGAGTGGGCAGCAACTGCAGTCGACCGGTGCGAGCGGGAAAAGTGCTCTGTGTGCGTGTGTCGTGTTGCGTATTTGTGGAGTTGTTGCAGTTGTGACAGCTGGGATGAAGGAGTGGAGGCGGCGTGTGTGATGGGAGGAGGTGCCAACAGGAGCAAGTGTCTCTTTATTTTCACATAGCGCACGTCTGCGTGTGTGCATCTCGTTCACTTGTATTCTGTACATGGGTGTTGGCTGATGGTCTCTTGAGGGTCTGACGTCGTTGCGAACAATACGGAGCTTTGTTCCATAGAGTCAAGAGGATGCAAATGTTTATAGCAGACGTCCCCAAACGCCGGTCCGCGGACCGGTACCGGTCCGCAGGGCATTTGGTACCGGGCCGCACAGAAAGAACTTGCCTTAATTCAGTTGTATTTATTTCGGAATACGAAAGATGTTATATTTTGAAAAATTACCGGATCTTCCGTTACATCATTCTGTGTCCAGCTTGACACACGTCAAGCCACGCTTCTCCGTCACGTGACCAATTAGGCTAAAAACAAACACCGGAGCTCGCAAAACGAGTCGAAAAAACTGCTGGAGATCGCAAATGACGGCGGCCTTAAAAGTACGTCCGAGACAACTGGATTCGAGTTGTGGCTGAACACTCTGACATCGCCACAATAGCACTGTTGCTGTTTCCCACATCCTACCTGTGTGAGGCGGTGGTTTTTCTGCCAAGACGGCGACTAAAACCACAACATTACGAAGTAGACTGGACATAAAGCACACGATCGAGGCGTCGTTGTCTCCTATTACCCCGAGATGGGACCGTCTGGTTGCAGAAAATCAAGCTCGGGGCTGTGGTGAGTCGTCATTTTCATGCACTTTGAATTTGCATCGTGTAGTATTTTGAAGGCATTAAACATGACCAAATTGGACGCTCCTTGTGTTTATTGTTATATTTGGAAAACACTCCAGTTTGCATGCAGCTCATACCATATTATTTTGTTGTATTATTTCCGCCACACCTTAAATGCCGGTCTCTGAAAATATTGTCTGACCTAAACCGGTCCGTGGTGCAAAAAAGCTTGGGGACCCCTGGTTTATAGGACCCCTGCCGTTGATTGGCTGTGACTGCTCGTTCATTTTGGCTTTAACGGAAGTACAAAATGCCTTTTGAGGGCAAATGCTGACCCCCCCCAATTAGGGAAGTGTAGTGAGGCCAGCGTATTTGGGATGGAGCCAAAATGGCTGCTTTCAAATCCAAACGGCTGGCTTCCTGTTGGCTCTCCGCCAGGGCCCCTTTTTCACGTGACCCGTCCAATGAAGTGCCGGTCGGATGAAGGCGGCCGCAACTGGCGCCGCCGGCGGGGCCGACCGGGTCACTCTCGCCCGGGCCGCTCCTCGGCCGCCTCGGGCCGCGCGCTTGTCCCTTCCTCGGCCGCGTCCCGGCGTGAGGCTCGCCAGAGCCGCCGCGCGACGAAGCCGCAGTCGTTGTCGGGCTTCTTTCACGGGGGCCCTTTCCCTCCTCGCCTCCCGGCTGGGGGCGCGGGAGTCGATGGCGGCGGGCGTCGGGGGATCGGGTTGCCGCACAAATGCGCTTATGAACTCAATTATGCAACACTTTGATGATCAGTTTGGGATTATTAGGCAGACGGATGCCATGTGTGACCACAGGGGCGGAGGGACGAGGGAGCCTCCGCAGACGCAACTGGCGGACACGGAAGGTATTTTATGACAGCGCGCGTGCAATTTGGCGCTCCCTCAGAGCACCTTTGAGGACGACAGAGGCCACACCTTCAGAGGCAGAGCCCAAACGTTTCCAGGAAAGCAGTTGGTGGGAGGGAAGGGGTGGGGGGTGCACACCATCCATTCTGCCCCAAATGCACTTTGTACTTACTGTCACCAAGTCACCCGAGCTAGTTGTTGGAATCAAGAAACTAACCGTCACCGAGTCGTTGGAGCTGTACTAAGCAATCGCATCGACACAGTTGCAGTTAGTTCCTGAAAAGTGTGCAATTATTTGGAACGGGTTGAGAAAATGTCCAAAGGGAACGAAATGATGTCAAATATCGTGTTGTTAGAATGGCCAAAACGTTCCCGCGAAAAGTGGATGGATGGCAACGCGATACTTTTCCGAATGGAGGACTCGATCATCGCTAGGAACGGATGAATGTGATTCAGTGGGGAAAGACGACCCGAGAGAGGAATGCCTTGAGTCAAAGCGCCGCGGTTATGTTCAAAGCGCACGCGGCGGGCGCGCGCGGCGCAACGGCTGCTCACGTGTCCGCAAGGCCAAAGTGACCGCCGCCGGTGAATCGCCGGCTCTGCCGTCCGCGCGACATCCAATCAAAGATTTGTTTTCCCAGAAACACGGACGCGTTCACAGGAAGCTTAC
>NW_017805388.1:128793-131642 GCF_001891065.2 Hippocampus comes
CCTGCACAAGATCGACGCGCGCTTCTGACTTCCTCACCTTCTTCTTGGTTCGCATTCCTTTCCATAAAGTACGGCCAAGCGCACAACAAAAGCGGCCCCAAACGCTCGTCATGCCGTTTCATGCAGACTCAAGCCAGAAGCCCGATGTTGGGTCACCTCCAGCAAAACCAAATCAGAGACACATTTCAACGA
The DNA here is from genome assembly GCF_001891065.2 of Hippocampus comes. Taxonomy (NCBI): domain Eukaryota; kingdom Metazoa; phylum Chordata; class Actinopteri; order Syngnathiformes; family Syngnathidae; genus Hippocampus; species Hippocampus comes. The sequence goes on from NW_017805388.1 coordinate 128,986, forward strand.
CGCGCCGTGCTGGACGTAAACATATCAACGCTCAAAGAAATGAAAGGCGCTTGGATGCTCCTGAAACAACGGGAGAGAAAAGGCCGAGCCTGGAATCAATAATGGCGGGTTTTTTTTCCAGGTTTGGGCTTCACGAGAGAAAAAGAGGGGATGGGGGGGCTGGTGAGGGGGAAGCATCTTCCCTTCCTGGAAGGTATCATGGGGACAGGAAGGGCCACCGGGAAGGGGGAGCCAGGTCACTCGGCTACTTCCCGTCAGGGTCACCGAGGATCATGAGATAAGTGCATGCGGCTTGTAAGAGGAGCCACCTGTCCGGGATCGGCCCCACCCCCACCCCCCACCCCCTCTTTGCTTTGGGTGACTTTGTTGACCTCAACGGCAGCCGGTTGGGATTGTGGCCACCGACTAGAAGGAGCCGAAGCCGACGGGGGAAATAATGGGCGGGTACGAACGTGAGAAATGACAACACTGTCCTACGACGTGGCCTGATGTGTTCCGTTGCAATTGCGCTGGGCAATGGCTCCTTTTTCCAGGGTCTACATGAATGTCATCCATTTTGGAATAAACCCGGGAGAAGCAAAAGAGAAAAAAAGGATGCTGCCGGAGCGGATTCCAGAAGGGATCCCCATCCAGCATGGACCCTAATGCCGAGACACGCGTCCGGAATCGAGTCGGACGCTGACACTGCTCGTAAACCGTCCTCGTTCAGAAAGTCCACTCACCTTGGCACATGGCCTGGACCATCCCGGAATCTCCCCCGACCCCGGGGAAGAATACGGACCACTGTGCCAACCCGGGGAGTAAACCGGATTCGCCTGGAATTGATCCCATTCCAGTGGTGCGTCCAAGCCATGAAGAGGAGAGATTTCACATCGGGTTTTCTTTGCCGGATCGGTGCAGATTTTCGCCTCGCACCGAAGAGCGTTTTGGACAAATGCCCGATGCCGTCATCCTGGGGTACAAACCAGACCGATCCAGAATGTACCCAAATTCTAACCTTTGGTTACGCACCGAACAAAATCCGCCCCTAACCCAGAGGAAGAAAATGTGGAAACCGCGACGGGAAGACGCGATCCATCCGGGTTCATCGGATCGGCGTGAATGCCTTCCGTGCATTTACGTAAGCCCGCGTTTGACAGCGTGCCAGTCCTCGGGAGTTTCTGTGAGATGCGAAGATGGGGGGGAGACGGGCTGAATAAAGCTCAGATGTGCGACCCCACCTCCTTCACACACATGGGGGGGCAGGGGGGTTGTTTTGGGGTGGGCGCTAAGACCGCAGCCGAGAGGAAAGAGAAGTTGTCGTCGACGTCGAGTCAGGGGAGGTTCGCAGATGTTTGTCTTGTTCCATAAAAGGACATTGGAAATTGTTCCATGATGCATCCCAGGTCAAAAGGTCAAAGCCATCAAGTGCATGAATGACTGCTGTGAAATGAACCCCAAAAAGCTCGGGTTTTTTCGTCGTCTGCTTTTCATTCGATCGTCGTATCAATTTCCATTCTTTCTTGATTCAGAAGAATCGAGAAAGTCCGGGGAGGGGCGCGGGGGGGGGGGGGGGGGTGGTGATACTTTACCGGCCGGGTGAGACAATGACAAGGGGCTCCATTGCGCACTGGGCCGCCCCTGCGCACGGGCTCATGACCACGAGGCAGCGGGGGCGCGGGGGCCATCAGGGCCGATTCCGCGGTGAGGGTTGCTCGCAGCCGATACTGCCGCCGAAGGGGATCTTCAACGACAAAGCCCATTCCGATGACGTTGGGATGTTGTTGGGTCATGTCGGGCACCGTGTCGCGTCACCTTTTCTTTTCACAACAGTCGGTAAAAGTTTCGGAACCGAGGACGCTCAATGCAGAAGATTTGCCGGTGGTATTCTGCGTTCCCTTCCCTGCTTGGCGTGCAGCGTGAAGCCGAATAATTGCGCTTCGCGGCTTTTTCCTCCTTATCAGCTCATGGGATGATTGAGTTACATTCACGTGCTCTCGCCCGCCAGTGCTGCCATTCCGCTAACAGGGTTAAATACGCTTCAATTACAGAATCGCACAGCCTGCGATTAGCGGAGCATGCCTGTCAATAAAGACGGCAGTATATCCGCATTGGGAGACCCCCCCCCCCCCCAAATTGCTCTTATTAAATGCTAGCGTCTGCGTTTTGTGTTATTAAATTGATTTGAAGCGATGAGCCCCCAGCACGGTGACCGATGGCCAAGCTGCTGCTGCTGGTTTGGGGCTCATGACGGTGAGCGTGATCAAAAGGAATGTCATGAAAATAAATGAATCAACCGATACCAGGGTCAAACTGTTGTCGTAAAAGACAACCAAATATCCAAGCAAAGCAGAGATAACTGCACCGAAACAAAAACCGCAGCTCAAAAAATTTGCAAATCCAAAATGGAAGGCGCTTAACTGATTGCATCCAAGAATCCAAAAAGTAGTGACAAAAATGATATTCTTGGTGAACCAACTCTCAACTCAGCTGTATTTTTAGAGCGCTTTCAAACAACCAGCGCTGTATCCAAAGGGCCGTACATGGAGCAAAAAGAATTCAAACGGCAATCCATTCATAATATATATATATATATATATATATATATATTTGCCGTAAAAATAATGAGACAACAACTGACATTGGCGAGTGTGATACTATCACACACATTGAGTACA
>NW_017805388.1:141068-164127 GCF_001891065.2 Hippocampus comes
GTAGCTCTGTTGGGGCGCCCCCCCCCCCCCCAAATTGCTCTTATTAAATGCTAGCGTCTGCGTTTTGTGTTATTAAATTGATTTGAAGCGATGAGCCCCCAGCACGGTGACCGATGGCCAAGCTGCTGCTGCTGGTTTGGGGCTCATGACGGTGAGCGTGATCAAAAGGAATGTCATGAAAATAAATGAATCAACCGATACCAGGGTCAAACTGTTGTCGTAAAAGACAACCAAATATCCAAGCAAAGCAGAGATAACTGCACCGAAACAAAAACCGCAGCTCAAAAAATTTGCAAATCCAAAATGGAAGGCGCTTAACTGATTGCATCCAAGAATCCAAAAAGTAGTGACAAAAATGATATTCTTGGTGAACCAACTCTCAACTCAGCTGTATTTTTAGAGCGCTTTCAAACAACCAGCGCTGTATCCAAAGGGCCGTACATGGAGCAAAAAGAATTCAAACGGCAATCCATTCATAATATATATATATATATATATATATATATATTTGCCGTAAAAATAATGAGACAACAACTGACATTGGCGAGTGTGATACTATCACACACATTGAGTACAGTTGCCAATGGCCACATGTGCACGTCTGCACAGCTGCACATGCTTCAACACGGTGTACATCTGTCTGTAATACATCCGTCAGTGCCTCCACACACACACACACACACACACACACACACACACACACACACACACACACACACGGGCTCTCGCACACACGTTCACGACAAAGCGTGTTTGGCATTGTGCCAAGCCTCAGCTGAGCACTTCATGCGCTAACCTCGCTTGCTCCTCATGCCTATTTTGGGCTATTCCTGAAGGAAATGCGATCCGGTTGCTTTGATATGATGGCTCTTGCCCGCTTATTAACCGTGGCGAACATCGCTTAAGAAGAAGACGACAAAGAGCGGGCATGCGTTCTCAAGAGGGAGGAATTGTTACCAAAGGGTTTGGAATTATCTTAACGCAGGGGTGTCGAACTCGGGTCCTGGAGGGCCGCCGTCCCGCATGTTTTCCGAGTCTCCCTGTTGCAACACACCTGATTCAAATGGTCAGATCATCAGCGGATTGGTGATGATGACGGTGAAGTAATAGTAGGCCGATTTCCAGCACCGAAGCGGTGCTACTTGAGCTCGTCGCAAGAGGACCACTTTGAAATGACAGAGAGGGAGGAGGAAGAGCATGAAGATGATGATGATGATGAAGAGAGGCCACCGGGGCGGAAGAGAGAGTGGGTGAGCCGCAAGGAGACCGGGACATGTGCTGAGGGTCAAGGGTCATCTCACCCCCATTTTGTCCCTCCCCCCCTCCCACCCCATCCTGCGCTCCATTGCACACAGGAAGTACAAACACGCGCACGCACGCACGCACACACCCGACCATCTCCCAGTCACATTCCGCGTTGCTCCTCCAGGCTCGGGCCAGAAGAGAGTCCCCCCGCGGCCCGGAGATGACCCGCTCCCGGAGCCCATAAACTGCAGCCCACCCACCCGGAGAGGGACGAGAGGGGGCGTGCTGGAGAGTGCACAACATGCCAAGAAAAGTGAGCCCACGTGCAAATCCCCCAAATATCAAGAGCCGGCCTTTGCAATGCGCGCGTGCGCTGGGGCCCGCGTTCAACCGTTGACGGCAACGCGGACAGGTCTCGGCGATTCCCCGCGGAAATCCCCAAAGAAAATGCGATGATGATGAGGAGTCGTCAGATATCAGCGCTTTGAAATCAACACAAGCCAAGATGAAGCAAATGGCATTCCAACGAGCCCCGAAAATGGTCCCGAGCCTCTTCATTATTACCGTGGCCACTTGCTTGCCCAAACGGCGGCGTCTTGAGAGATGAGTTGAATTTGAAGAGCCCCGAAGCCTCTTTTGGGGGTTTGGCCGGCCGGGTATTCCATCGGACGTATTTCTCGACGTGTCAAAAGCTGCGAGACGATCACGCTGCGGAGCGCGTCGCGCACGTCGCTTCGCGGCCGGGACGCTTGTTCCTCCTCGGCCAGCTCATGCAAATCTGCTGGCGGACGAAGGAGGAAGCGATCAACCGCTTTGCGCGCCGTCACTTTGCTCGCACGCCAAACAATCGCGGCTGATGACGTGAGGCATTCAAAAAAAAAAAAAAAAAAAGCTTCCAATTGGCTGCTTGGTTTTAAACCGTCAACACACCAGAAACTATGACGCCATTCGAAAGTCCTCTTCCAATATCAGCCTTCAAGATAAACGAAATGGCTTTCAGCCAATTTGGACGTATCGACCCGCAAACGCTCTTCCGTCACTTCCGTTGAAGAGTGGAATCGTCGCACCTCCTTGCCGACATGCAAAGACGTTGGAAGGGTCTCACTTCAGAATTTTGGATCGATTTTCTCTCGCCGCAGTGGGACACGAGCGTGCCAAATGTTCCCTGAGCTTCAAAATGTCTTTCCTCGATGGCCCGCCCGCAGACGGACATTTTTGTTGTTTTTTTGTCTTTTTTGTCACGGCGCTTGGCTCTCACAGAGCTGCTCTGGCGGGCGGGCGGAGACGCGCGCCCGGCGGGCTGTTGTGGACGGACGAACAGGGTGACCACTGTTCCCCGCTCCGACCCAGATGCAATTGATGACTGGGGGTCCGGTCATGAGCCGGGGGCCCGCTCCAAAAATGAATGGAACGTTTGCCGGGAGGGGCAACTTGCGGGGCTCTTTTGGCTCCTCCATAGGGCCTTCATTTAGCCTCTCGGTGGCTCCGCAGATGTGCGCCAAGGCCAGATGTGCCGGCCGGGCACCTGTCCCGAGGAGAAGGCTGACGGCACAGTGAGGCTTGTCCATGCAGATGGGTCACACAGGCTGCCCATTGTACGTCGCGCTTGCATGCGCGCACACACACACACACACACACACACACACACACACACACACACACACACACACACACGCATCCACACCTGGACTGGAAGGGGCACGTGTGAAGGCAGCAGCTGTCCGTCTCGCCCTCACTGGCCCACGCGTGCGCTCGGCCCTCAAGCGGCAGGGGCGGAACCACCAACCTGTTGCCGCCATCTTTTTTTCCGATCAAATAAGAACGCATCCGAAGCAAGTGCCAGCGAGAAGCGACAAACAATTGGAGTTGTGGCCACCACAGCTTGCGGGGTTACGGGAGCCGGTCCGGGGTTAGTTCAAAGCGCTTTTTTCGAAATGTCCCGCGAGGATGAAGAAATACGTTACGGCGCGCCGACGAAATTGCCTTTTTGGACCAATTGGAACACGCCGGGACAGAAAATGCCTTGCCGAGATGAACAATTATGCCGCGAGGGCAGCGCTTTTCAAAAGGCCGGCGGATGTCAGACGGTCCTCCGGCCCGGCGACGTGTCAAAAGTGCCGGTGAACCTCGGTGTTGATGGCCAGAAAGATGAAAATGGACAGCGAAGCGCTTTTGAAGCGGCCAATCGTCGGGGTGAGCCCGCTGCGGGAAACGAGGCCGAGTTTTCAGCTGACCTGAACTTGAAGCAAAGGGTGTGGGAGGAAGATATGGAAGGAGAAAACTGGAATCCGGGCTGCGGGGAAATCAAGGAGGAGTACAGAGTTCTTGGGGGTCATGTTGTCACGTCGCCCCCTCCTTCACGTCTTCGCTCTCAGAGCTGCGGGGAGGCCGAGCGCACAGGGCCGCGTCTCGGAAAGAAGCCCCTTTCTGTCCGCCGGGCCCTCGGCTAATGCGATTGAGAGAAATTAGGAGAATTATGCGGCATATTGCGGACCGCCGAGGCAACGTGGCCGCCGGGAGGGCGACCCTGCCGTGGGAATTTGCTGACGGGAAGAACCAATTCATCGGCTACTTTTCCATTTATCGGAGGACATTCTTGCATTGATGACATTACGGCTAATCGAATCAACGGCTCCTGGAATGCCCCGTCCTTCTCCAAATGGGATTCGGCTAATGCCAAAATGGACGCCCCCAAGCAGCCCGGCATATGACACATTTGTTGTTGTTGTTGTTGTGGTTTTTTTTTTGGAAGGGGAGGGGGGCGTCTCCTCCCCAATATCAATTCCAGTGTCGGTGTTTGCATATGTTGACGTGATGCGCATCATTGTTGGCCAATGACTAGCATGTATCTCCACATTTTCTTTTCTTTCCCGAGAGGAAATTCACGTGGCAGGACACCACACGATCTTGCCGAAAGAGCGCTTGCACGTGAGCGACCAATGTTTTCAAAGTACGTAGCGCGTGGTACCAATTCAACCACCCAGAGTGGATCCACGGCGGGTGGTTTCCTCATGAAGGAAAGTGATCGGCTGACACCCGATGCCGAAGGCGGGGCCTATTTTCCATCACTCTCGTTCTCATTTACTGGGCCCAACGAAACACCCGTGTCAGAAAACGGCGGCGAGCGAGGATACCAAAGTCAACCGTGGTTGGAGCCCGGATTCATGGCCGGGATTTCTGCCACCGCGTCGGACAGAGTTCCTAGTGCCGCGAAAACTTGTTTGCGGGGGATACAGCAAGAGGGGACGGAGGCAAAAGCTCCTCCAGGAGGAAGACCCCGCCCCGCAGACGCGGAAGGGACTCCGGCAGCCCACGGAGCGGCGGGCCTACGCATCGACGCTTACATCCTGTTTGGGGAACGCGGCCTTTTGGAAAGCATCTGTTCGACGCTCCCAGTGGCATCGTCGCGCACGCCCAAGGGAGCCCAAAATGCAGCGAGAACAGATTTTGACCACCTAACAAGGAAAAACTCGGCCCTCCGAGCAGCAGCCCGAGGAGGCGAGGCGGCTCCCTTGGGAAGCAATGAGCCCTCTCGGACCGGCGGCTCAGAAAACTTTGGGCTGACAAGCTGGCCCGCAAAGGCCATGGCGAGAAGGTGGCCCCGACGCCAGCCGGGTCGCTCGACGTTATCCTTCCGCCATCGCTTTGACCGTCAATCAACCATGAAAAGCTTTGCTTTCATTCGCTCGGCGACGCCCGTTTTCGATCGCTTGTAAAAATGGGCAAGTCACGCTTTTGACTCATGCGCACGGTGCTCCCGACTAGCCTGCAAGCTATTCCGGCGCGAAGCGAAAGCTTTCTGGCGACTTGGCGCCACGCTAGCCTCACGCGAATAATGTTCGGAGAGCCCCACGAGGGCCGCTCGGCGCTTCGTTTTCGGCAGCCCGCAAAGTGTCCCGCGTGAAACTCGAGGTGCGTCCGCGGAGCCCAATTGCACACGCGCGCTGTGTGGTCCGGCAAAAGGAGGCCGGAGAACAACCTCGCCCTTGGTCAACAACAAGCGGGGAAGCGAAGAATCTCGGCGGAGACGCTGTTCCCAACCAATGACTCATAAGACACGAGGAGGAAGGAAAGCGGGCAGGTCGGAGAGTTGGCTGAAAGGCCGAGTCGCCATTTTCATTTTCACTGTTTCGGAAGCACGGTGTCCCGTCGGGGCTCACTTGCAGTTCCGCCGCACGACTTTGGGGAAGGATTCGGCAGCGGCCCGAGATGCGGGGGCCTCTTGGGAAAGTCGCCTTTCCTCACCTTTGCCGCACCTTTGATGTGAAGGTGCCTCCTTCCCGATGTAAGAAAAGACAAGCGCCGGACCCCAGGGACAAACTATCTTAGCATGAGCTAAGGCGAGCTTAGCGCAGCCCAATGAGGAGGGACTTCAAATGGGAGCCGGCAGAGCGATAAATACGTCCATCCTGAATTGCTGCGGCGCGGGATGCCGGACCTTCCGGTCAATTCCTTCAAACTAAACAGGAAACCCTCACACACCGCGTCAACGTGCCTCCGTAGACTTCGTTTACCATTGAACCATTTGATAGAATGGCATTTTTCCTTTGCTGGCCAATGTGGATATTTGATTTTTTTTTTTTCTGCGGGATTGCCGCAGGGTTGTTTTGATCTTGTCCAACCGTTTTCCGCCAACACAGATGATTCCCATTGTGAGTCATCACGATTGCCGGCGAAAGAAAAAGACCATGACATCAGCTTTGGGAATTTTTTTCTGGGGGGAGCCCTCACGGTCGCTAACTCAACACAGACCAAAAAGGAGCTTGAAAAACATTGCTTTGACGGCCTCAAACCAAGTCTCACTGTTGACCTTTCGCCGAAATATTAATGACGGTGTTTAAAAGCCAAGGAGTCCCACATGAGCCAGGACGCGATAAATCCACCCGTCAATCGGCAGAGAGATAGATGACTTCACAACAAAAACTCCGCAAAACAGTTTGAAGTCCAAAGGGGAGCGAGAGAAAGGTGTGTCGGGGAAAGACCCAAGGAGCGGTGGCCGTCAAGGCGTGGGAATAATCCAAGGAATTCTCCGTCCGCACGCGGCTCTCTTCGGATGACTCTGCTCCTTCGGAGTTCTCGAGGAAGCGGTCCGGGCCTTTTCAGGCGGGTTCGGCCCCTTCCGGCCCGCGACCAGGAGGAATCTCCGGGCCCGAGGGTCGCCGCCGTCCGGCGATAAGCCGGGCCCTCGCCACGGGCGGGCGCAGCGCCGCGCTCCCGACACGCTATCCGAACGGCACACCTACAACCGGCTTCTTCCCGTCACCGTTTTCTTGCGCTCTCGTCCCGTATTGCGATTCCGCCGTATTCCGGACTCGTCCCGTTGATGACTCGTGGTCGGGGTGTCTTCTTGAATCATCGAGTCGATAGCCCGGGCTTAAAGAGGGAGTTGGCCGTTTTCAACCCGCTAGCAAAGCTTGACTGGAGCCCGACTTCTCCACCGCACGCGAACGTGTAATGATGAGAGCCAGCCTGTTTCGGCGACGGCTGCCGCCACGCCAGCATGAGCCAGTCACGTTGGAGTCTTGTTTCAGGTTCGCTCATGTTAAGTTAGCGCCCCGCCAGCCGGCCCGAAAGAGAGAAAAATAAAAAATACTCCTAGCCGGCTCCACATTCAAGTGAAAAGAGAATCTGTGGACAGACTCTCCAAACGATGAAAGTGTTTTCACTCCTCTGCCTCCTTCAATTGCCCGCCATGACCTTCTGTCACCAACTTTGGCTTTTCACAGTAGTGAAGCAAAAGGGGATTCTTCAACCTCCCGAAGCGTCCGTGAGCATATAGCGAGCAAACGCGATGCAAACATTTGTCCTGGTGTGCAAAAGTCAAAAGGAAAAAGTCAGGCACGGCCTAAGCAAAACCAAAAAAAAAAACAACCCCCCCCACCACAAAAAGCCAGCAAGTCCGCTGTAAAATGCAAAGCACGGGTTTTTGCATCTTATTTTCCTTGCCAAACATCTGCACGGCGAAGAGTCAGAGCGGCCGCGTTTGCATAGACAAATAGCATCCGGGGCCCCGCGTGCGGCCCGCCCGGCCGCTCGGCCGGGCGGCTGTTGGGATGCAAAGCGGAGGATGTCTATCGGTGTTGGCGTTCCGCCGCGGTTGGCGGACAAACGGGGAAATGACGGGCGCCGATATGACCGTTAACAGCGAGGCGCTGGACTTCCCCGTTTGCCGACACTCGGGTCGGCTCGTTTGCATGTCTTCCCGACGGCTTCTGTCACACACCGAAGAGGAGCGCGTCCCATCCGCGACACCGACGCCGGCCTCCGCGCCGAAGACGTGACCGAACGCGGTCCGAGTGTGCCGCGGCGACGCGTTGCAATGACCGGGGAGCTTTCATGGCAGACTGAGGTGTGACTGGAAGGGGGAAAGGATTTTTTTTTTTCTGTTAATCGCACTTTGCGCAATACCGTCCGCACGTATCTTGGCTTGAAGAGCACAGCCCGGCTCGCCGTCGGCACGGTCAGGGGGCAAAAAAGAAAGAAAAATGCAAAAGGTCAAACAGCTTTTGCGTGAACGGGAACTTGAGTGGCTCTTCTCTTTCGTCAACGACAGCGGCTGACGGCGCGACTCGGCCCAACCTCACCAAACCACGAAAGGCTAATCAAATGCTAAACATCAAGGGGAGTCTGGCTGCAGCGGCGCAAAGCGCCTCCAACACTATATTTTTCCATTGCGGAGCGGCGTTGCCGTGACGTCACGCCACTGCCAGTCCGTCAAACACTTTTGACGCGGGCCGATGTTTGCCGGGCGGGGTGGGTGTTCGGGGTGGTGCCGGAGGGCCCGAGTGCCGCAGCCTGATATTGTGGGAACGGCCCGAGCGGGCTTGTTGACCCACCTGCTCCCTTCTCTCTTCAGCTGGATCTCGTCAGATTTCAGCAGCTGCATCCCGCCTCACAAAACGGCTCTTTGTCATCTTCCCGAGGCGCACGCATGCGACTGCGGCCGCGAGATGCACAGACGGCGGCGCTGGAGGAGGAGGAGGAGGAGGAGGGAAGGTGCGCGCCCGAGAAGACGCGGGGTGGAAAAAGGCCCATAAAAACACGCCGCTCATGAATGCGCATGTTCACCTAAAATGGGAAGGGGGGGTGCAGGGGGGGGTCAGGATCTGAAAATACTTGCTCAGTGCTCCAAGGTGTACCCCGCCTTTCGCTCTGTCCGCTAGTGGTTCACATCGCCGCGTTTCTTCTAGCGAGCGCGCAGTATCAATTGTCCGTGGGCGCGTGAGGGATGCGGAGTGACCTCAGTCAACTGGAGTCGCGGTTCACACGGCGACGTTTACTGCGCTGCGCGTGGGGTCGATTGGACCCCCAACCTCATGCGCTCTTCTTCTCCAGGCTGCGCTCCACATTTGGCCGTCAGTCAGCAAGGGTAGCGATTCGCGGAGCTGACAGCAGGCGAAGACCGTTTCTTGAGCTCTTTGATAAATGTGCTTCAATAGAGAGCGGTCGCTCCCGGCTTGAGCCATTTGCTGGTGTGGGGCTTCACATCGCTGACGGCAGCGGCGGGACGGATTCCTCCTCCACGTATTCTTTCATCCCGTGACATTTGTCATCACCGGTCCAGGATGTACTGCACTTCACCCTTTTGGTCTCGGTTTATGTTGGCGGAGTGGTTCACATTTCTTTTTCCAGCAGGCGTCTTCCTTGTCACAGTACTTGTCAACCCCCCCCGGGAACGAAGAGGTCGGCTTTTGCTGCGTTGACTGAAACTCTCGAAGCCCTTCACGCTACTCAAGCCATTGCACGTGGTCCCGGCGGGCCCGCCCGCCCGCCCGCCCCCCACGCCACGCGAACTCCCGTGCCGCGTGAGCGCAACCTGAAAAACCCGTTGGTGCTGTCGCCTGCGCGGCCCCCCCGGGTCATCCGTTGAAGAATGGTGAAGTGAGATTCGCATCGGCAACTCGACGAAAGGCCACACTTCCTTATTTTGACGCTCGGGGCGGCGGCCGGGGAATCGGCAGGAGAGCGGCAAGCGGGCACACGCAAGCGCCCGAGTTTTGCGCTCTCGGCCGCTGCCGCGGCGCTTAAAATGGCAGCAATTTGAAATCGGGCTGGATTGACATGAAGTTGGGAGCCTTTTTTTTTTTTCCAATGAAAGTCTCACCAGTCTTGATTAATATTTGAAAACAATAAAATCGATACAAGAAATAACACGATGCATGTTGTAACGTTTTCAAAGTCACAAGTTACAAGTGATTTTTTTTTAACTAAATGTGACATACAACAAATGCAAATACCAAATGGGGAAAAAAAATGTCAGGATTGAGGAAAACAAAAATCATCATGACCTGCATTTGAAATATTATGGAGCACTTGTATACAGTTTGTCATGTTAAAAAAATCTACTGAAGAAAAACACAAGCATGAATATATTTCGATGTTTGGCGCGCTGAACTCAGCACACCGAAGACGTTTCACACTCAAACGGGGTCTTGTTGACCAATCGATATCTGATGCCATGAGCGGCTCCCCTTTGCCAAGACCCTTCGGCCTCCGCCAAGGTTCAGTACGCGAAAATGCGTGCGGACTGAGTGCAACGGCGTCAAACCGACAGCTCTTCCTCCCGTCTCAAGGCCAGTGACCAAATTATTTGCTACGCTTGTCGTGAAAAATGCTTGACGTGTCGTGTTTTGGTTTGTGACCAACAGGTGGCACTGTAGGGCTCTCCCTGCAGCTGCACACCTGTTGGTCGTTATTGCTTGAAAAGGACTCCCGGCACGACCGCTCGGTGTCGGCTCGGTGTTTGTTTCTTTGTTGGAGCTGTCATGTTTGTCTGTTATGTTCTCCATCATGTTTTGGTGACCGTCAGTTTACAGCTTCAGTCGTGGTTTTTGTTTGCTACTTTGAATTTGTTTTGTTCTTCTGACTTTTGTTTGTTTTGGATTTAGTTTTCTGTGTTTTATCAATACACTTCTTCAAGTACAACCTGCTTTTTGGGGCCCACCGCCACCTCGCATCGTGACATGACGTGTCAATCAAAGAATTCCCAGTCCAATCAACTTGTGAGAAAATGAGCAAACCCCGCCGACGCCTTGGCGTTTTCCGGGCTCCACTTGCCGCCACACGTCGCTACGTGCCGCACAAACAAAGGCGGCCGTGATGCCGATACCAGAAGGAAAAAAAACAACAAAAAACAGCAACAGCATAGCGCAAGTTTTATTCCGAGCATATGCTGTGAGGATGAGAGGGCGGCGAGACAAGTTTGGAAGTGGGGGGTGGGGAGGGGGGGGCGTGTTTGGTGGATTGGCGAGAATGGAAAACACGCGCCCACGCTCCTTTGGGATATCTTGGTACACCTTGGGGAGGGTCGCCCTTTGCGTTTTGCGTCTGCTTGCGGATGGAAGCCGAGCGGAGCCGAGCCGAGCAGGCTCGCCCTCTAAAAATATCGCAACGCTAGCCAGCTAACTAAGAGACAGTCCACGGGACCCAGCGCCCAAAGGGAAAAATAAAAACACCCAAGTGACAAGCTCCAAGGCAAACGCGAACTTCAATGTGACAAAAAAAAAAAAAAAACGGTCGACATCGGCCAAGTCGACAAATGTCAAATTGCTTTCTTGTCTGGCTTTTGACACATTTCAAATCCGGCCCTCCAACCCAAAGGTTTGGACACCTCCCAATCAACCGGTGAAAAGCGGAGCGCTAACCAGCTAACTGGGCAAAAACAAGAAGAAAGACACCAAATACCCACCAAACTGTCTCGAGACCGATGGCGAAATGAACAAAAACGAAGAAAGCGAGTGCGCGACCAAATAGGATTGAGGTGGAAAGAATATTTGCAAGAGCACGACCAAACTAATTAACAAAGAAAGAAGAAAGCGAGCGCGCGACCAAAACAGGATTGAGGTGGAAAGAATATTTGCAAGAGCACGGTTGTCGTGACGCTGAGCGGCCTTGCAATCCATCCACTCCTCCAATTTGGAGGCTTTCCCCACTTTGCAGTTTCCTGGACGGCAGCACGACGAGCAAAGCAACACACGGCGGGGACGGGAGGGCCTTTCGCCCTCGCGCTTTCATGCTTGGCAGAGGGGGGAAAAAAAAAACCCCAAAAAGGACACCACGGAGACACCTGACGTTTCGCAGATGGCAGATTCCTGCAGGAAAAGCCGGCGAGCGAGCGAGCGGGCGGGCGGCTACGAACACAGCTTCCAAATCCTTGGTGTTCATCCCTCCTCATTCAAAGGAGCGCACGGAACCTGCGCCAGAAAGAAAGACTTGAGAAATGGCAGACAAGAATCTGGAAGCACTTGAGCTCTTTTATGCTTTGGACGTGGCTGAAGGCCAAAAACGCACCCTCAGACACTTTGGACTAATTGTTTCCCCTCAGCCCGTTCACGAGGCCTTTCCACCGCCGCGCGCCGCCTCGTAGCTTGAAATAAAACTGCCAATCGCTCCGGAAAAGCGCCGATGATGGCGTTTTAATGGGAGCCGCGGTGGGCGGGTGCGGGCGGGAGCGAAGGGTCAACGGGAGGGCCCGGCACCGCGGCGGCCGTCGCGGTGATTCAAACCAGCGGCGTCCTTCGCCTCGCTACCTGCCAGAAGCGCAGGCGCCGCGCCAAAAAAAGGGAGCGTTCCCCCCAACAAAGGACATTCGCCGAGAAAGAACGACTCAACAGTCGCTCGGGTCTGCTGCGTGCGACCGTGAGGCGGCTCAAAACATCAACTGAAAAAATAGTCACCGGCAAGACAGAAGGAAGCTGAGCGGAGGAGAGAGGCGTGAGATACTCAAAATATGTGGAATAGGATGGGTTTTTTTTGGGGGGGGGTAGTTTATTTGAGGGGAACAGGCCCCCTCTTGCCCCTGCCCTGGCACACCAACATGCACACATACAAACATCCTCATAGATGGAGATAGAGACGAGATTTGTGATCTCGGTGTCTTCTTTTGAAACGAGCACGTTTTCATTCTGCGCACATTGGCTTGGTTTGCATTTCCACGCCACGTTGGTGAACAGAACAAACGACCGGCCCTTCCGATTCAGTCCAAAGGTGCCGGCGAAGCTGCACCACAGTGACGGCGCGACGCCCAAGGCGGGGTGGAGCCAAGCCACCAAAGGGCCCAATGAACGGAAACGGCCGTTCCGGGGCTGCGCGCGCGCTCGGGGGTCGCTTCGGGCCAATGGCAGGCGGAAGGCGGAGTGAGTGACGCCGTCAAAGCTCGGGAGCACAGTCGAGCGGCGCAAACGTCGAGCGCGCAGCCAGCACGGACGGACGCCGTCGCTACAGCCTGCCATGAAGAACAACGCACGCTAACGAAGGAGTCCGCTTTTTGTTCGCGTGTGCGTTTTGGGAATATCTTATTTTGGGGGCTTCGGGGGGAGGAGAGTAGAGGAGAGGAGAGGAGAGGAGAGCGCGCGGTGCGTAAAAGGCGCGCGCCCGCGCTGCAGCCTCGTCGCTCTCGTCGCTCGGCGAATTCCGGGTCCGAGGAGCCATGTTGAAGATGAGCGAGGAGCACGACAAGTGCGAGCGGGCGTGCAGCCCCGCGGGCACCGGCAGCTCGGCGTCCCAGGACGAGTCCGACTCGGACGCGCCGTCGTCGCCCGCCGGCTCCGACGGCCGCGCCGCGTCTCTGCTGGCCGGCTTGAGCAAGAAGTTGGACTCGGAGGACGACGAGCGCTTCCCGGCGTGCATCCGGGACGCCGTGTCGCAGGTGCTCAAGGGCTACGACTGGTCCCTGGTGCCCGTGCCGGTGCGAGGCGGCGGCTCCCTCAAGAGCAAGCCGCACGTCAAGCGGCCCATGAACGCCTTCATGGTTTGGGCTCAGGCCGCGCGTCGCAAGCTGGCCGACCAGTACCCGCACCTGCACAACGCCGAGCTCAGCAAGACGCTCGGCAAACTGTGGCGGTAAGAAAAGGCCCTTTTTTTTTCTCTCTCTCTCTCTCTCTCTCACGCGCTCTCGACGTCGAGTTCTGCAACGGACTCGGAGGCGGGCACGCCATTCACAATTCGACTTTTGCCCCAAATTTGCCAACCGATTTTCATGGCCCATTTGCGCTGCGGTCCCGGGCCCAAAGAACGCGGATCATCGGCCGGCCGTCCGACCGCTCGACGACTTCCGACATGTTTGCAATTGCGGACGGTGTCACCGAGACGATGTCTCTTCCTCACAGTTTGCTGTCCGAGAGCGAAAAGAGGCCGTTTGTGGATGAGGCCGAGCGGCTGCGGGTTCAGCACAAGAAGGACCACCCGGACTACAAGTACCAACCCAGGCGGCGGAAGAACGTCAAGCCGGGCCACAGCGACTCGGACTCTGGTGCCGAGCTCGCCCAGCAGCAGCAGCAGCAGCAGCAGCCTCATCATCACATGTACAAAGCGGAGCCGGGGATGGCTGGACTCGGCGGGATGGGCGACGGGCACCGCCATCCCGAACATCCAGGTCAGGCCCCTTTCCACCACAACAATGGAGGGCCTTCTCGTCGCAATTAGATCGCTGGATGGGTGCCCCAAAAACGGACGAGAATGCTGCGACTGGTAGAGCAAGGCGTAAATTTGGGTCGAAGCAGATTTGGGGCTCACGCGGGGGAAGCGGTCCGAGTTCCACGCTCACGTCGGCATCGCAGGCGCGCAGGCCGCGCGAGACCGCCGAGCCGGCCGACGCGGGCGGAGCTCGCTGTCGTAATTTGACGTCCCCGGGAAAAAAATACAATCAAATAAATCAGCGCCGGACAGCGGTTTCCCCAATCCATGCCGAACCGGGTCGACATGTGTCCTCGTTAATCGGCCGTTCGACAGCTCGTCGATTCTCAAATGAATTCGCAGCCCTCGACATCATGGAGGGATCGTTCAGAGCCAGCGTTTGACTTCAGATGCTCCAAATGGTCCGATTTCCGCCTCGCAACAGGAATCATTTTCCGATTTGTGTCGTGACCGATTGTCTTTGGCGCCGAATCCAAATCCGTGACGTCGGCGAGTCCTTCGGTCCCTCCCGTGTGATGGTGTCGTTTTTGACCTCGCTAAACAACAGCGAGTGGTTGCTCAACGGTAATTGAGCGTCGGCGAGCTTTTCGGTTGGGTCGTTTGGAGAACGCGTCTCCGTCGTTGGCCGCGGTCATCGGCGCTCTCTGATTGCGATTGTGGCTTTTGCAGGCCAGCCCCACGGTCCGCCGACACCGCCCACCACCCCGAAAACTGAGGCGCAGCACGGCGCCAAGCAGGACCCCAAGCAGCAGGGGCGCCGCCCGGCCGACGGCGGCAGGCAGAACATCGACTTCAGCAACGTGGACATCTCGGAGCTGAGCACGGACGTCATCAGCAACATGGAGGCCTTCGACGTGCACGAGTTCGACCAGTACCTCCCCTTGAACGGCCACGGCGCCGCTCCGTCCTCCTCCGCCGCCGCCGCCTTGTCCTCGGAGCAGGGCTGTTACGCTTACGGCGGCTCGGCGTGGAACCGCAAGAGCGCGGCGGCGGCGGCGGCCCCCGAGGTGTCCCAGCACCGCCTCCAGATCAAAACGGAGCAGCTGAGCCCGAGCCACTACAGCCAGCACTCCCCCTCGCACCCCGACTACGGCGCCTACAACGGCCAGGCCTGCGTGGCCCCCTCGCCGGCCCCTTTCCCCGCCTCGCAGTGCGACTACAACGACCTGCAGAGCTCCGGCTACTACGCCCCGTACTCGGGCTACCCGTCCGGCCTCTACCAGTACCCGTACTTCCACTCGCCCCGGCGGCCCTACGGCAGCCCCATCCTCAACGGCCTGACCGTGGCGCCCGCTCACAGCCCCCCCGCCTCCGGCTGGGAACAGCCCGTCTACACCACGCTGACCCGACCGTAACGGGCGGCGGGGATGCGTCACGGTCAAGCGCGACAAGCAAAAAAAAACTCAACAAAAAAGTGCCTGCTGATTTTCTCGGAAATCCTCACTTTCTTTGCAACGCTTGACTTTGCGCACCGAGAGAATTCTTGGTGGTGCCTCCGTGAGGACGTATAATCTTACTGTGGCCTGTACTTTTTTTTTTTTTATGGCATGCACTTAGCGGTGAAACACGAGCCTCTTTCACACAGTTCCCACAAAACAGCTGCATCAGAGAGCTCGCGGTCCACCGCAGCATTAAAATCCGAGTTTTGGGGTCCGCTGCAAGCGAGCCCCTCCTGACAAACGGACGCGACGTCGTCGAGCGGCCGCCATATTTCGTTCCCTGTGACGTGAGGCACCGGCCGTCGGCGCGACACTCGGCTGCCTCGCAAGTGTTGCTAGCCAGGGAAGAGGTGGCGTAGGTGCAGCTCGCTAGCTAGCGCGCTAAGCGCACGCCAGAACGGTGGCAATGACATCACGGCGGGGGCCACTGGGAGCCGTTTCGGCCGGGCGCAGAAAATAGAGAAAAGTGAAAAGTACGCAACTCCACGAGTCGTCGGCGGGCCGGGGGTCCTTTTCGAGCCACGAATTAACCTAACGACCAACAGGTGTGCAGCTGCAGGGAAAAGCCCCACAGTGCCACCTGTTGGTCACAAACCGAAACATGACAGACACGGAATGTCATTGGAAATCAAATTGGCGTTTTTGTCCGACGGCAATTCCCTTCGAGGCAAACGTTTTTGGCAGAGATCGCCATCACCGAACCTCTGGCGTTCCGCCCGCAGCCCAGCAAAGCGCTTCGCGGCTCCAAATGCGCCCGCTTTCAGAATCCGTTGATGAAAGATGTCGATCTTCGCGAGTGTTTGCCGTGAAACTTCTCGTCGCGACGATACGAGATGATGAGATGACGGCAGTGCCGGGCGGGAGAAGCGTGCGCGGCGCTCCCACCTTTTGTCACGTCACCCTTCACGCAGGCCTCATTCCCGTCCGTGTCGCAACTCTGACGCAAAGTTTGAGGGCGGGTGGGGGGGGCAAGCGAACAAAATGGCCGTTTGGCTGGGTCAAAAAATGCAGAGTCATCTTGACCTGGGGCGAGCTACTGACTGATTCCCGGGATGCGAAAAGTGTGGACATGAACAATGAAGTGCATTTCGGAATTCCCGCGCGTCGAGTCTTCACAAAAGCGACTGGTATGAATCTCACCGTCTTTTTACTGTGTGTATTTGCGTGTATATAAATCGATATTTATGTTCTTGCATTATTGGCTCCTCTTCTCGCGGACACGCACGCAAAACGTGTGAAATTTTCCCCATGATTGTTTTGCTTTGATCAGAAGAGCAAAAGGAGCGGAATCATTCCGACGGAGACGGAACGCCACCGAGAGCAGCGTTCCTCGTCGTCACGGGCGCGAGCGGGGCACGACGGGCGTCGGCAAACGCCGATTCGTCATGACGGCGGGCCGAAGGAAAGGCGCGAACCGACCGCGGCCCGCTCGGGGCCGGGCGTCAGCCGCGCGACGCATCTGTGCGCGTATCCGTGGCGGCGGGCGCCGCCGCGATGTGTCAATGCGTCCGTCCGGTTCCAAAAGTTAGTTGTTGTTTCTTTGTTTGTTTTGTTTTTGATCTCAGCAGCCATCAAGTGCCGACGAAGCGCATCGTTGTGTCTTTTGACTGTCAGTATTTTTCCCAAACAAAACTGGAGGTGTCGAAAAGTCTCCAATTGGATTTGTACCTTATTGTGGATGTATCGTTTGGAGCAAGCGGGGTTGCGAACACCGTTGTTCTCTTGACTTGTTTTTTCCAATGACACACTTTTGTCAAGCTAACTCGTGTGCTGGCGGCCTTAATAAAATGCCTGTTCCTTAAACTGTATCTCTTTTTGTCATTCTTTGACCCACGGATGACAAATGCTTGTCACGTGTGCAGTATGACGTAGCCGCCGGTACAGTGCAGTTGTCTTTTTTTGTTTTTTTTATGTGCCGGCTGTGTTTGGCTTTTAGCATACCGCATGTCATGGCCATCTGCGGCATATTGCAGCATCGAAGAAGACTGGAGATTGTTGTCCCATATAGCAGGCGTCCCCAACCACCGGTCCGCGGACCGGTACTGGTCCGCAGGGCATTTGGTACCGGGCAGCACAGAAAGAACTTTCATTGCGTTGTATTTATTTCGGTATACGAAAGATGTTTTATTTTGAAAAATGACCGGATCCTCCGTTACATCCGTCTGTGTCCAGCTTGACGCACGTCAAGCCACGCTTCTCCGTCACGTGACCAATTAGGCTCAAAACAAACGCCGGAGCTCGCAAAACGAGTTGAAAAAACTGCTGGAGATCGCAAATGACGGCGGCCTTAAAAGTCTGTTGGAGACAACTGGATTCGAGTTGTGGCTGAATACTCTGACATCGCCACAAAAGCACTGTTGCTGTTTCCGACATCCTACCTGTGTGAGGCGGGGCTTTTCTGCAGCAACGGCGACTAAAACAAAATTACGAAGTAGACTTGACGCAAAACAAAGTAGACTGGACATAAACCACACGATTGAGGCGTCTATTACCCCGAGATGGGACCGTCTGGTTGCAGAAAATCAAGCTCGGGGCTGTGGTGAGTCGTCATTTTCATGCACTTTGAATTTGCGTCGCATCGTATTTTGAAGGCATTAAACATGACCACAGCGATCAGAGTGTTGCGGCCAGATTGGACGCTCCTTGTGTTTATGATTATATTTGGAAAACACTCCAGTTCGCATGCAGCTCCTACCATATTATTTTGTTGTGTTATTTCCGCCACACCTTAAATGCCGCTCCCTGAAAATATTGTCTGACATCGGGGACCCCTGCTCTAGAGAACTGAAGAAGACGAGAGGTTGCGGTCACGTGTCGGACACATTCACTGGCTGAAATTCCTTCTGTCATGCGCTGGCAGATTTACTTATTTATTGATGCATTTATTTGTTGATTTTCTTGAGTGAGGGTGTGACGTCAAGAATAGGGGAGGTGGTCAAAAATGGGAAGTTTGGGGATTTTTTTTTTTAAACTGCTGGATATGATTTTAAAAAAAATTAAAAAAAAAGAAACATTGTTTATGACAGTCATTGGCTTGCTCCCGACCCGATCGAAGTTTCGTAGGAAGAGGGAGAGCTCAATTATTCCTTCCTGCAAAGGAAAGGCGGCAGAAGAATGGGGAGAGGGGGGTCCGTCCCATTCTGAACCAGTCGGGGCTGGCATGCGGGGCGAGCCGAGTGCCAGGGCCGCGCTGCTGAATTTTAATGATTCATTATGCCGCCGAGGGCCCTCATTGTGTCCCTTTATCCGGCGAGCGAGAAAGGAATTAATTGGACAGAAAATGGAAGGGCAAGGGGAACTGACAAGCCATTAAGAGGGTCTTGAATGGACAATTAGATGCACACGGAGGATGATCCTCCCTACGCCGCCCCCCCCCCACCCTGCTCTCACCGTCTCATAAATAAAAAACAACAAAAAAAAATGGAATAAAAAAAAAAAAACCCACAAACCGTAGAATCGTATCAGCGCACATAATCTGCGGATAATAAAAGAAGATAATACCACAGCAGATGGGGTGTGGGTGGCTCGACAACGACTTGTTGTTTTTCTTCCCTCAAAGTCCTTTTTTTTTTTTTTTTGCACTAGTGTTTGCCAAATACTTTCAGGAGGAACTCTTGAGAAAGAACAGGAGTGAATAAAAGTGAGGCAAAAAGGCTCTTCAGGGTGCTTGGGTCCAGTTTCCCCGGAACTTCTCTCTGATGAGGAGGGCCCACTGGAAATGCCCTCGACTTCTACACACCCCCGTTGAAAAAAAATGAATAAATGTATGTATATGTATATATCTCTGACACAAATCTTTCGATTTTGTCCTGGGAGGACTAATAGGTTGAAACGTTTTGGTGTGGTCAGACCATGAAATATTTGTCCACATGCTTTTCGTGAGACGTTGCGTACGTTTCTGCAGCACTTTCGGGGTCTTGTCACTCTGTCCAAAAAGGAAGACATGGGCGGAATGCGGGAGATTGTTGTCACGCGCAGGCCGCAGCCGCTTCTTGCCAGCCGCTCTCTTTGCGGCCCCCCTGACCACTTTGCATTGCCGGACTGACTGATTTTGAGGACATGTGGTGCAAAATGCCACACCCGATCATCCCTTCAACAACAACAACAACAAAGAAAGGCAACTCTTAACCTGGACACATATGAAGAATTGCTGGCGTGCGTAGGACACAGCCTAATACTTGCCAGGGATGAAGTTGTCAGAGTTAAAGTTCACCAACTTGGTCTCATTTGTGACTTGACAAAATCCCCAAAACTTCACAGGGTTGCGGAGATGCGGTCTCGCCACTGTTGCTTCGAATCAAATTTGGGCGGGACTTCCGCACGGGTGAAGAAACGGAGGATGGAAAAACACAGATGCACAAAAATGTCCCGTCATGTGGAGCCATCGTAGCCAGTTTGGAGGGAACTTGGCGCTCCCACCGCCTGAGCGCATCCCATTGTCCCATTGTTGTTCCTCAACCCCCCCCCCCCACCATCCACGGGGTGGGTTAGCTCGCCTGCTAGCGTAGCCTCATCCCGACTAATGAGCCTGGCTGACTCAGGGCATGTTTCGGGGAGAGAGAGAGAAAAAAAAAATGGAGGGAGCTGGGAAGTGTGAAAGCGGCGAGATTGTGAGGCCGATTTCCAAGGGAAATGAAGTGGAGAGAAAGAATGCTTCTTCATCTTGCCCCAGTCTCCCTGGCCGCGTTCCACTTGGATGTCTCACGTTGCCGTCCACGCATTTAATTGGCCCTTTCCATTTGAGCGTTTTAGCTCCCGTGTTCAAGAAAAAAACCCCCGACAACAACAACATAGACGGGACTTCAAGTTTTGAACCGGTAACTTCC
Organism: Hippocampus comes; assembly: GCF_001891065.2. Lineage (NCBI taxonomy): Eukaryota > Metazoa > Chordata > Actinopteri > Syngnathiformes > Syngnathidae > Hippocampus > Hippocampus comes. The sequence continues at coordinate 160,993 of NW_017805388.1, forward strand.
AGGAGATGTTCGCTGCGTTTTGGAATGAGCGCCGCCGAGCCACTTGGGGCAGGAACTTTAGCACTTTAGACGGGGTTTCCTGGCTAGCCCGCCAATATTTTCGTGAGCTGCCTCTAGTGGTGCGCCTGAGAAGAACTGCCGGAGTGCGCCGGTTCAAGTCGTTGATTCTGGAAGAATTTGGGAGTTTCGTTCAGGCGCGCTTTCCATTTCACTGGCGAGACGTTTAGCCGCAATCATCAGTGAAGTTCGGTTTTTGTGATCTGCTATTTCAGCACAGCGTTCATCATGTCGAAACACCCTTGCGGCGAACTGCATTGAAAAAGCAAACGAAATCTGATTTGTCATTCATATCTGGATGAAACTTGATTGATTTTTCTCACGTCATGTTACTTGTGTCTTCGTGATGAAAAAAAAGAGGCCTTACCCAGAGGGTGCCGAGTATCCTCAGCGGTATTTTGATGTATTCATTGATTTGAGCGCCCTTCCACTCGGCTCCCGCAGCAAATCAAAGGAGTGGAGCCGTTTCACGTCGGGACGTCCCTTGCGCGTTTGCGGCGGCGGGCCCACACGTCAACCGGCTGGCGCAGTGTTGACCTGGTTTCAATTCAACATACCCCGATTGCAAGAGGATTGCGTTTCTCAAAAGCGATTCGCAGACCATTCGTCGGGGAGGTTTTGACTTTTCGCGGCACTCCAGATGGGAGTGAAAAGGCGATCGTTCAGACAGTCTCGCGACCACTTTCAAAGACAAATAACTGCCGCTCGTGCACTTGACGCCGTTGTCAAATCCCGGCGCATCAGTGTGTTCACGCTGCGCTCAAATGCTGCTTTCGTACTGGGCACAGACGACTGTTTTTAATTTCATTCCCAAAAAATTCAGTCAAGTGGAGAGGAAAAGGGGAGGAGGGGCGGGGGGAATAATGCGGCAACAAATTGACATCTGGCGCCGTTGTGTTTCTCTGAACAGTTGTCGGCAGTCTTTCACTTTTTCTCTTTGGTTTCACTTGGGCTTGGCACGAGCCAATTGCAAAGGAGGTGGCAACGGAGCTGCTCGTCTTCTCTCCGCAGCTTTTTCACACTTGTTGACGAGGAACCGCGGCTGTGATTTCGCTGCCCATCCATGCTTTTTTTGTTCTCTTCTACTCATCTTGACTTCTCTTGACGCTTCCGTACGCAGGGCGCGCCCTCGCGATCTGACGCGCGTGACTCCTTTTGCCAAAGAAGAGAGGCCAAATATGGTCACAGCGAACCGGGCCATGGTCACAGCGAACCGGGCCAAAAGTCGGAGGGCTGGAATGGAAGCCGAAGGTGCCCCAACAGAATAAAAGCTGTGTCAAATCGTCGTTCTTCCTTCGAAGAGCACGCCTCGAGTTGGAGTTAACTGCTCGGGGCGAATTGAACTCGCCGACCAAAACAGCGGCACCTACACAACAACATCATTGGGTTCCTCCCCCTCCGGCTCCCGAAAAATTGGGCAGAAAGTGCCGATTTTGCGTAGACGTGTGACCTAAGGAAACGCCGTCAAAACAATGGCGCTGGCCTCCGCGCCTGGCCGAGGGGACGACGTCGGGTCGACAAGGGGCGGGCTCATCTGGAATGAGCATCATGCCCCCCCCCCCCTCCTCGAGTCCCCTTCCTCTTGCAACGCGCTCGCTATGGCTCCCACACAAGTCGCACTCGTCAGCAGCCAGCCAGTGGAGAGCGAGAGCGAGCCGCCAGCATGTGGCATCCCGTCGGAGCCCGCAATGCCGAGTGTGGGAGGAACGCTTGGCAGCAAAGCTCGACGCTCGCGATTCGCCCTGGCGGCGTAGGGAGGAAGACAAAAGAGGGAAAAGGACGGCGGGCCGTCCAACTCCATCCGGCCCCGGCCTCGCTTTGTTTTTCAACTCACCAGAACGGCGCCGCGCTACATATGAGCTGACCGTTTTTGTTATTTCCGGAATGCCGCTGCGATCAGCGGCACGCGTGCGGCACTCTCGTTTTTGGTGCGATGCGACAAAGAGCGGGCTATGTTTTTGCACTGCGGTTGCGGCCCGTTCTGGAGGGTCTCTGGCCCCCGCTCCGCTCCTGCCTTTCGTATGGCCCACCTTCCTCGTGTCACTCGAGTGCATCTTTGCGTGTGTGGCTGTCCTTGTTGCGCCAAGTCATGAGTGTCATTCGTCCGTGCGTGCGTACGAGATCATCCCCACAAGTTGAAAGATGAAAAGCGGCGCATCTCCATCCATGCATGTTTGTTTGAGAGAGCAAAGAGAGAGAAGAACAAGTGTTGGTCCCCGCTCCGCACATTCTGTCCACTTGCAATAGAAAAAAGTGTTGCTGTGTGTGTGTGTGTGTGTGTGTGTGTGTGTGTGTGTGTGTGTGTGTGTGTGTGTGTGTGTGTGTGTGTGTGTGTGTGTGTGTGTGTGTGAGAATAACTAAATGTGTGGCAAGTTCTAAATGTGTGGCTCAAAACAAACTCCATTTCCAGGCACTGTCCCTTTGGTTTAAGTGAGACGTGTAACGTTACACGTGGAGCATTTGGCAACAAATGACCACCATCGTGTTCAGGCAACTGCAAAGTTCTTCTTTTAGTTTGGAGCCACCCTCCCCAAAAATGCCAAATCCGCAAGTCTCGGCCCGGTGTGTGGCGACAAACGTCACCAAAGCGAATTCGGTCCCCTGGCCAAGGCACGTCCACGAAGTGTTGCAAGTAGCTTGATCACAACGGACAAATGTGAGATTGGCCTCTTCCTGCCTCAGCGTCAAGACGCACGCAAGAGACCGCGGCTCAAACGAGGCCGACGGCAAGAGAGGCCTTCCCGGTCGACGTCGGTTGACCGCGGCTAACCTCAGTGCGGTTGCGGAGGACAGCCGCCGTACAATCCGTCGGCGCCTGGATATTTTCTCAAAATATCCAGGCACCTTTCTAAACAACGTCATCGTTCTTGAGCCTGGAGGCAGCGCTTCCTCGGACACCGTTTGCACACGCTTTCGTCCAAGTCCCGGTGTGGGCTCCTCCGGCAGAGGACAAGTGGGCGCGCGAGCTTTTCTGGCTTTTTGGAGGGCCTCCTGCGCGGACAGCTGCGTCCGCTCACGCACGCGGGTCGCGGTCGGCTCAAAACAACAGCTGAAGACTGTCTGCCGCCTTTCCGGCGA
>NW_017805388.1:164426-175105 GCF_001891065.2 Hippocampus comes
TCAATCGTCCACCAGGCGGCACTGCAGCATTCACAGACTTTTGAATTTCCCCCGCGGATGCTTCAAGTTCAGGTCTGTGGCGCCACCGAGTGTACGGAAGCCCGCGTTACCTTCCTTGGCCGTTTCATCATTTCATTGCTTCGGCAGGACAAAAAGTCATCACGGATAAAACGGAAAGAAGTAGAAAAGAGACTCCCGATGCCTCGGTGAACGTTTTATTCCACAATCTATCGCCAAGCAACTCCTCGGACAACATTGCAGGTCACGTGCGCGCACGGGTGCGGCTCATCTTAGCGTTGAGAAATCAAAATGGGACACTTGACACGTTAAAGTCCCTTTTTTTGTTTTTTGAAATAGCATTTTGACTCTCGCCAACCGCTACCAAAACCCAAATGTTACCGATAAGTACAGCCACCAAAATAAACAAAAGAGTGCCCGTGACTTGAATTGGGATTGGCCGCCGTTGCCCTTCTCTTATTGGGGCGCATTCAAATGGTGAAACAGAATTGTCGGACCGACCAAGTCTGCTTCCTGACTACTGCCCGGGTGCCCTGGAGCCAGGCGGCAACCCCTCACGCCCTCCTGTCACGGCTCACGGCGTTCTTTCAAACCCGTCGTTCAAAATAAATGCGCTGTGCTGTATTCCCATCGCGGGACTAACGTCTGAATGAATATTGATACCTGCCAAATGCAGAATGCAAGGCGCATGAAATATTTAGGAACGCGCGATAGAGGGCTCCGTCCTTTTCGCAATTACCCACAATGCACTACCGGCGGCCATATTGGAGGGCTGTTATAAACAAGCCATACATGCGAGCGGAGGGACCCGTGCGGGACTCCGTTTGGCCCCGTTTCAGCCGTGGCCAAAAGATCAGGAAAGCTGAAGAAAGAGCGCTCTGCTTCCAAATGGAGTCTTTTCAATTTTCGGGCCCGACGGGGACGACGTCAGCAAAGGGACACCAAATGACGCTCATGTCACGCGCCGATCACGGCAACATCGCGCGTCGCTTGAGGGATACGAGCGTCCGATGCGTTCTGGGAATCGAGGCGCCTTGGCCGGCGATGCGCCCTTTGCCAATTGGGGCCTTCCTTTGTGGGAGAGATCTCCACTCAAGTGGCGGGACACGTGAATGTCAAGAGCGAGGATCCCCAAAATGGACGCGGAGCATGTGCCGGGCACGTGCGCGCGCGCACACGTGTACGCACAGACAGGTGCCAAAAGCTTTGGGTCCACATTGTCTCTCAACTACTGATTAAGAGAACGAAAGAAAAAGGCAAGGCGTGAATGCGCAGTCTCATCTGCACTCTCAACGGCAACAAGAAAACGACACTGGCGGAAAAACCACCGAAGCCGAGAGAAAATACGTACGTTTCCGGGACCTAGCGTGAGGAGAAAAATAACAAAACGCCAACCAGAGTACCGTGATCAGAAAATAAACGGCACCCTCTGACTACGGGGATAGGCTCTTGGCTGGTTTCGACGGTCCCGTTGCGAACAATCAAGGATGCGCACCAAATGTCTCGCCAATCGGATGCACTGGCGAAGCGGAGGCAAGTCATTTTGGCCGCGCGTATCCGGGATCTCGGTTTTTCGTTCGAGAGGCGAGGGCCGGCGCGTGGATCCACCGCTCAATGGAAAGCCGGACCTTTCGGCTCAGCTCCTTTTTCGCCGCGACAGACCGATACAAAGTCCGCATCGCCGCGGACGCGGAGCCGACCCGCCTATTAAGTTTGGTCGCGCCGTGAGCTCATCTGACCGTGCGTGGAATGGAGGGACCGATTCTGGGAGTCTTTTCAAGGCCACCCGGCTTTGCAGCTGAGAGCAAAGTGATTTCGCTTTCAGTATGGATGGGGGATGATGTTTACTGGCTTAGTTGGGCACCAGGTGAGATGTCAAGGGCTAGCAAATGAATAGCCTGCAGCAAAAGAAGGTCGTGCCGGGGATCGGCGGCTCGGTTGCTTGGATACTGGCGCCGGCTCAGTGGGCCAGCCGGAGGCCAGCCGGAGGCCAGCCGAGCGGGAACGAGGGCAACGGGCCAGCGGCTTTCGCCATGTTGGACTTCCAAAGTGCACCGGAGTGTTTGAAAGGAAATTGATTTGCAAATGTGTGAGGGTTTCCATTTCTGCAAAGCGGTTGAAGGCGCGTCCGAATGATCCTCGTGGGACGCGCTGCGTTCGTGTCATTTGCGCCGTGACGAAAGACGTACTTCGTCTGTGTTCTCCGTTTGGCACGTGCTGCTTCTCAAACCCCATCCATACGTATTCAAGCCTTGCCTGCACGTGGGACCTTCATTACTGACTCCCACCGCAACACGAGTGGATTTTGATCGGCTTTTCTCCTCCTTCTGTCTGTCCGTCTCGGTGAGAGTCTGACTTGTTTTTTTTTTCCCATTTTCCATTTTGGGCAACAGCACTCATTAACGACCGAGTCAGAGGCGAATCCGCCGTCCAAGTACCCGCGGCTCGCGGTGTCATGGATGGTACGCACGTGTCCCGGCGGCTTTGTCACGTGACGCGGCCGCGCCGGTTGTTTGGCGACTCCCTGCGCGAGTGACATGACCCGGTCGGGCCGGCGTCCACGTGCAGATGTTGCGTGCACCCGTGCTCTTGATTGCGGCCGATGAATGAGTTCAGTAGTATTAGTGTGTCGGTGAGATCAGCCGGCTCACGTGTCCGCCGCGAACGGGAGAGCGCGCGGCCGGGACCGCACAGGTTGTCATCTTGGTTCTCGATTGAATTGGAAGGAATGACTCGGGAGCCTTTCCTGCCACCCGTGTGTGGCTCGAGCTCCCTCGCCTGGACGATCTTGCCGCAGCGGGGAGACTGATTTGTCCTCAGATACCCATCGGCCTCCTCATCAGAGGAGATGACCTGAGGTTTGTGCTCGCCGAGCTCACCCGTTGGTCGCACGTGCCTCTTTGGTGCGATGGGGAACGTAGGGAAAATCAATCGGCGTGGGCCTTTTAGCGCTCACGTCGAGACAAGTTTAACGATCCCTTTGCCCCAAGTTCTGTGATCTCGCTTCGATTGCACGCTGTCATTCTGGAGTCCAGAAAAGGGCCGGCTGCGCGCAATCGGCGCTCGAAATTTGCCCCGCCGTACTGATTTGGACTCCGACGGCCAATTGCAATGGCATCATTGTCTGCCTCCGCGTGAAAATGGCCGAGGGCGCGTCGGACCACATCGCTGCACGAGACGCTGCCTTGTCTCGAACCGGTAAGGAGCCGGCGACGGGAGAAATCAATCCCCACCAGCGTTCAAGCAGCCATCTTCCCAGCTAGCTTTTTTTTTTTTTTTAGCCCTTCCATTGTTTTCCATCTTTTTCTTTTTTTTTGTTACATTCAAACAAGAACAGAGTGTATATTTCGTACGCGTCTCAGGTGACAGCAAAGCAGTTGGAAAGCAAAGTGCACAAGGTGTGAAGACACACACACACACACACACACACACACACACACACACACACACACACACACACACACACTGTTTTGACTGCTTGGGAAGGACACAGAACAGCTTGTCCACTGCGTGCGTACGCACAAATGAAATGTCCACACAATACACAAATACAAATTCGTGTGTGTGTGTGTGTGCGCGCGCGCGCGCACGCACGCGCGTGTGCTAGATCGAGCCATTCTCTCCTCGCTAACCTTTTCCATTGACAGCTCGACGATGAATCCAAGCTGTGCTGAGAGTATCGTGTTGTTTTTATCGTGATGCCACGCAGGGTAAAAAAGTGATCCTAGCTTTTTGATACTTGACTTGTAATTAACTCCAATTCAGAGTTCACGCTGTTTAGATTTGGTTGATCTTTTGTTGTTTCGTTCATTTTTGTTGGGGCGGGTTACGCGAGCGTCCACAGGATTCCGTGTTTTCTTGCGCGTGCGTCCATTCGCAAACGTTTTCCCCAATCCGCGACATCGACTCCTGCCCGTTGGACGGAGACGTTTCCTCCAGAGCGCAACGTGTCTGTCGCACTCCCGCAGTCCAACTTGCCACTGAAGCGGAAACAAAGAAAAGGTCCGCGTTTTGACCGCGAGGGACTTTGCGAACGCACAATCTCTCCAGGCTTGGGCTGGCACGTAGAAAGGCAGGACAGAGCGCCGTGACAGAAGAGAGCTCGCTTTGCTTCTTTTCACCAAGCGAAAGGGCGAATCGGATGCCCGTGCAAACGCTGTACTTGCCAGACCGTGGACCCTTTCTCCGGTGCCCCGCCGGACGGGGAACGGAAACGCGGCGGCGTCTTGAGACGGGACTTTCATCGGAATGGAAAAACAGAAAACATTCACGTCTCAAACCATCTCGCCCCATTGAAATGAGTGAAAGTGCCATCAATCGGTTTCATCCTCCTCCCGGAAAACAAACAAGTGGGCAAAACCTGAAAATGACCTTGTGTGACTTTGAAGGTGATGACACCATCCATTCACGACATCACGAAACACTTCCTACTGGCACGCGCACCGTGGCCGCCTGAGGGCGGTGTAACACGGGCGCAGCGACACACCCGAGGAAGCGTTTCGTGTGCTGATCCACCATTTGCATGCATCGCAGTTACACAAACGCGAGTCTAGAACAGCCAGGCTTAGCTACACCTATCTGATTTCATCCGCCCGCTCCAAAAAGGTCAGGGCCCTTTCTAGGTTTGGCTAGAAGTCGATGGAAATGCTGCCGCATGATACGTTCGACTCACGGGAACAATCCTAGAATAAAGAAAAGAAAACCTTTATTTGTCTCACTATGGAGATATTCGCAATCTACAGCAGCAAAATTGGAGGGAAGAAAGGAGAAAAAGAAAACATGAAGTACTTGCATGCACAAAATAAATGTTTTTTTTTTAAATAATGAACTGTACACAGTACAGCAGGTGTCCCCACCCGCCGGTCCGCGGACCGGCACGGTACCGGTCCGCAGGGCATTTGGTACCGGGCAGCACAGAAAGAACTTTCATTGCGTTGTATTTATTTCGGTATACGAAAGATGTTTTATTTTGAAAAATGACCGGATCCTCCGTTACATCCGTCTGTGTCCAGCTTGACGCACGTCAAGCCACGCTTCTCCGTCACGTGACCAATTAGGCTAAAAACAAACACCGGAGCTCGCAAAGCGAGTTTAAAAAACTGCTGGAGGTCGCAAATGACGGCGCCCGTAAAAGTCTGTTGGAGACAACTGGATTCAAGTTGTGGCTGAATACTCTGACATCGCCACAATAGCACTGTTGCTGTTTCCCACATCCTACCTGTGTGAGGCGGGGGTTTTCTGCCAAGACGGCGACTAAAACCACAACATTACGAAGTAGACTGTACATGAACCACACGATTGAGGCGTCGTTGTCTCCTATTACCCCGAGATGGGACCGTCTGGTTGCAGAAAATCAAGCTCGGGGCTGTGGTGAGTCGTCATTTTCATGCACTTTGAATTTGCGTCATATCGTATTTTGAAGGCATTAAACGTGACCACAGCGATCAGAGTGTTGCGGCCAGATTGGACGCTCCTTGTGTTTATTATTATATTTGGAAAACACTCCAGTTTGCATGCAGCTCATACCATATTATTTTGTTGTATTATTTCCGCCACACCTTAAATGCCGGTCCCTGAAAATATTGTCTGACATCAACCGGTCCGTGGGGCAAAAAAGGTTGGGGACCCCTGGTTTATAGGATATGAAACACTCTTGTGGTGTCGGTCGTTACACCTCGCTCGGGTAGTGGGGCAAAATAATTCTAACAATCATAATAATAATCATAAAGTGGCATCGTGTGTTCCCCAGCTGCGAAACGGAAGGACAAAAATACAGAAGCAGTTCCACCGAAGCCCGTTGGAAAGCAAAAATGCTTGGATGTCTGAGTTTGGGCGCCCCCTTTCGGCGTCACCTTGCCGCCGCAGCCGTGTTTCCTCCAGGGAGCGTCCCGGAGACAAGTAATGGCGAAAGGCGGGAGAGAGTCTTTTTTTTGTTTGTTTTTGCTCCATGCACAGCACTTTGTCTCCAGCGCTCAATAAATACAGCTAAGTTGAGAGGTGAGTTGACGTCACGCCCAGGCGGCGGAGGAACGATGGTTCGGGGCTCGGCTCGGCTCCAGCTGCCCGGGCGGGAGCGGGGCTCCGTGACGCACGAGGGAGGCGCGGCCACGTGCCCCGTAAAAGCGGCGCGGCGCAGGTCGCGTCCCACTCGGAACTCGGCATCGCGCAGGCACTCGGGCCATGATCGGGAAGATGACCGCCTCCGAGAACGGGTTGAACATCCCGGCCAAGAACCGCCGCAGGATGGTGATCCTGGGCTCCAGCGAGGTGGGCAAGACGGCCATCGTCTCGCGCTTTTTGAGCGCGCGCGTGGACGAGCAGTACACGCCGACCGTCGAGGACTTCCACCGGAAGCTCTACAGCATCCGCGGGAGCGTTTACCAGCTGGACATTTTGGACACGTCCGGGAACAAGCATCCTTTCCCTGCCACGAGGAGGCTCTCCATCCTCACAGGTGCGTTCGGAGCTCGCGCCGCGCCGAGCGCGCGTCCGACATTGCCTGGCGAAGCATGAAAGCAAGCAAATCACCGATGCCACAATGCACCTGGGCCATCCGGGTCGACTCGTTGAGGTCTATGCCAGCTAGGCGCGGCTCCATTTGAAGACTCGAAGAGAAATCGATGCACGCAGCGCACCTTTACTCGTGAAAAAAAAGCTGAAGTCGATGCAATGCAAGTTACGAAAGTTGCAAATTGAGGGGAAAAAAGTTGTCTTCACTTTCTCATAGTATCCTCGTTTTCCGTGGGGATGAAAAAAAATCACACAAAAAAATGTTTAATTTACGGCACAGGTGTCAAACTCAAGGCCCGGGGGCCCGAAAAAAATCACACAAAAAATGTTTAATTTACGGCACAGTCTCAAACTCAAGGCCCGGGGGCCAGATCTGGCCCGCCACATCATTTTGCGTGGCCCGCGAAAGCACATCAAACACGGCAACGTCCACGATGCTTGCTAAAATCGCGCGTTTGCTCCTCTTGTCCGCCACAGGCGACGTGTTCATTCTGGTGTTCAGTCTGGACAACCGAGACTCCTTCCAGGAGGTGCAGCGGCTCAAGCGGCAGATCTCCGAGACCAAGTCGCGCCTGAGGAACAAGACCAAGGAGAGCGCCGAGGTGCCGCTGGTCATCTGCGGCAACAAGTGCGACCGCGAGTTCCAGCGGCAGGTGCGGAGGGAGGAGGCGGAGCAGCTGGCGGGCGCCGACGAGGGCCCCCGCTGCGCCTACTTCGAGGTCTCGGCCAAGAAGAACACCGACGTGGACCGCATGTTCCGGGCGCTCTTCGCCATGGCCAAGCTGCCGGACGAGATGAGCCCCGGCCGCCACTGCAAGGTGTCGCCGCAGTCGTGCGAGCTGCTGCGCCGCAAGTCCTTCCGCGCCGGGAGGTGCAAGGACGCCTACGGCATCGTGACGCCGTTCGCGCGCCGGCCCAGCGTCCACAGTGACTTGATGTACATCAGGGAGAAGGCCGTGGCCGGAGCTCAGGCCAAGGAGAAAGCCTGCGTCATTTGCTGACGCCGGACGCGGCGCCACAAAGGCGCTAACTTGCCCCGCCGAACTTGAAACTTTGCCACCCGACGAACAAACCCCAACATGTAGTCACTTTTGCATCCGATCCAATAAAAACTTGTTACTTTCATAGTCTTGCCTCGCTCTCCATTTTTACATGCCCCGTTCAACGTGACGGACCCCCCACACCCCGGGCTTATTTGAAATTGGGAAATCCTTCGCATTCGCTCATTCACATGTACACTAGACGCCGGCAGGGAAGTCTTCTTTTACTGCCACTTTGAGTCGAAAGATCCTCCTTCAAAGTTTGTTTGACTTGCAAAGTCACCGATGGCATTGTCAAAGAATGGCAATCTGGAGCGCCAGGAGAATCATTTTAAAACTCCAGCAATACGTCTTGTTTGTGCACTAGTTCCCTGCATCATGTCTCCGACAAAATGACCCGCTCGCTAGCGCATCAGGTCATTGTGATATTTTCATTTAGTTTTTTTTCCAAGTGTGACCTCTATGAGTCTGCGTAATATGGCTTTGCCATTCGGTGTAATGTCGTTTCAGAAAAATATTTCACTCGTTGCTGAACCTACCCTAGTTATAGAATAAAAAAAATAAAATCATCATTCAGTTGTGCTTCTAGACTAAGAAAGAATAATACCATTGTGGTCATTTATTAGAAAAGATTGCTTAAAGACAACATAACACCCCACCTTCCCAAAAAAAACAAAACAACTTTGGACGTATATCGCCCGACAAAATAATGGAGAAAGCCAGGGATGTCCAGCTCCGGGCCTGGGGGGGCCACCTTCCTTCCTGTTTTCCAGCTCTGCAGGCGATTCCAACGATCAGCTCATCAGCCAGCTCTGAAGCAGCATTCGAACGATCCTGATAATTTGAATCAGGCTGTCACTTCTGCGAGGGCTGGAAATCAGGCAGGGCGGCGGCCCCCGACGACCGAGTTTGGACACCCCGAGAGTCAGCCAACTGTCGGTCATTCAAAGTGCATTCATCGGCCTCGACCGGAACAAATGTGTCTCGTGGGCCACCGTCGATCGCTTGCAATTTGAAACAAAGCGCCCGAGTCATTGTCAATGTCTGCGCTCCTTCCAGTCAGCGTGGTCATCGTTCATCTCGGTCTTTTATTCACGACGCCTTGGGGACGTCGAACATGCACAAACTTTTGTATTTCTGGAGCAGCTGGTTCTTGGTGCGGACCTGCTCCCGGAGCGTCGCTAGCTGCTGCTGCTGCTCCACGGGGCTGCTCTCGATGCCGGGCATGGCGGAGATCTGCTCACGGGCTTCCTGGATCTTCGCCTTCAGCTTACCCAGCTCTTGGTGCACGTCCGGACTTTCCTTGTCCATGCTCGAAAACACAACCAAACAGGTCACCTTATTTCTCCCGTTGGCATCGCTTCGTGTTAGGCTAGCCCAGTGCTAGCTCTGGCAAACATGTCAACAACGAATACTTTGCAATGAAAATTAAGCTCATTTTAAGTTAAGACACTGTCGGACGTTTGTGTTCAGCCTACCATTTGATAATATCGTGGACCAAAGGCAGCAGAGAGCATTCTTCGCCCTCTTTGTCCTGCTTCGGCTGCGATACTGCCATTATTTCTCGCTCTCTGCTTTCTCGTCGCAGTTCGCCTGCGTCACGCACGAATACGCTTCCTGATGACGTCACCGCAAACATGGCAACCAAAGGACGAACGGCGCTTCAATAATAATAATAATAATAATAATAATAATAATAATAATACATTTTAACGAAAAAAACGAAGGATACTTCATTTTTGTGCCACTGTAGTTTGATTAGCTTTATACAGGTGTATTTATACAACTTATTATTACTTTCCACATTCTAATAATAAAACATAAGACGTAATAAATGTACTTTTTGTAAAGCATGGTTGTATTTATGTATGTATATATTAATGTAGACTGCATGTCTGTCTCGAAATATATATTTTTAAAATGTAAATAATTACATTAGGTACAGCTTCCTTGTACTGTATATCTATTGCGGGTGCTGGCCCATCACAAAGTCTCCCAAACACAATGGGACAGTGAGTCATGGCGCGATCCCGATGAATCCAATGCTGACCTTTTTGGACTAAATTTCATGGAGGTGTACGTTTGGCTGAAACACGGTGCGTCACCACACCCAAAAACAGCATCATGTTGTTATGTTCTTGGTAATAATCTCTCCTGTTTTGTTTGTTTGTAATACATTTGTAGAATTGTAAAGAGACCCCGTGTATATTGTATTTATTGAATTCTGATTTCAATTTTGATCTTTCTAAGGTGCAATGAATGAGGCTACACAACCCCCACACCGAACGATCCCATTTTTCTTCATTTCTGCTGTCGCAACATCATGGCAACTATTGAGTCCTTCGTCATTGAGATTTGCACGCCTCGTTTCCACCGCAGCGCTTTATTATCTGCTGCCGATGGCCACCAGATGGCAGATGTGAATTGAGTTTTAAGCGAGCATCAGGGTCAGTTCACGACACAACTTTGACAAACGTATCCTTTTATTGTTTATATACATATGTTTGAATACCATTGCATGTCACGCACATAAGTACGCATTACACTACATTTTAAGTATTCAAATAAAAAAATATATAGGAAGAGTGTCAATACGCTTGATACTTTTGATGCCTTTAATTCATTGTCATTTTATTTCTGTGTGAATTCATCAGGCGAATCAACGGCTCGACTCCAAACTCCGCTCGTCCGGCGCAACGCGGAACCGAAACGAACGTTTCCAAAACCTTCGTCGGGCTGGCGTAGTGACGTTGGCCTTTGTCTTGACCAATCACGGCGCACGCTGGCCGGGGGCATGTGGAAGCAGGAGTTGAAGCGTTAGCAGCCAGGCTAAAGCGGAGCGAAAGAAAGCTAACCAACCGCTGCGGTGCAATGGCGCCGGCTCAAAACGCTGATGGAAAACTAAGCAAGTTGTCAGCCCAGCAGCGGGAAGCGGCCGCTCGACTCCGAGGGGACTCGGCGACAGTGTTTCCAGGGTGTTAATGTGCGAGACGGCGCTTGTCAGATGCCAGAGGAGAGCGTTTTTGGATACTACATCGCTTGTCCCGTTTCCAAGCGGAAACAATTTCTGGACAGATAGTTGGAAGGGAGGAGGAGGGGGAGGGGGAGGAG
>NW_017805388.1:175181-179092 GCF_001891065.2 Hippocampus comes
GGAGTGGGGGTGGGGGTGAGCTAAAGCTAGCTGGCTAGCCCAAGCCAATCATCCCGGAGACTTTTTGACGTTGTCACCCGGCAAACCCCAACCCGAATGTTTCGTCTGTCATGAGTCCGACCGGGTGCTCCCATGTGAACGGTTATAAGGTGGACAATTGGAAGCAAAACCTCCGCGTCATATACCAATGCTTTGTTTGGAGTAGCACTGCCGAAACCAGGAGACGTAAGGTAAACAACAACACCAACAACAAGTGAAATGACGTTTGCCTGCGCTGCCCTCGTCTGCAATTTACTGTGAAGTTAACGTGACACAAAGTGGCGCTGGTGGTTGGTGAGGGGGGCACTGTGCACGAGTGCAAAATGATGCATCGCCACACCAATCAGCGGACGTGCTCCAACAAAAACACAACGTCGCCAGTAGTGGTCGAGTTAGCCAGCTCGCCGGTCAGCAACGGCGATGCTCCCTTTGCGGCTAAAACGCGGCACTTTTCATTCAGGCGACCATCGCCGTTGAGGTCAGTCAGCCGAAAAGGCTGCGAACTCAGGGATCACTAGACGGATTTGGGGCGGGCGGTGCCGGGAGGGGGGGGGGGCATGACCACATCAAATGGAGCCCATTGTGTTTGTTGCTCGCGCATGCAAATCAGACAGTGCCGCAACGCTCACGACATGTGCCCCAGCTGGCCGCTCGCTTTGCCTCAATGTCGCCAATTGGCTAGTCCCTGCCGCTGTCTCGTGTCGGTTGATCTGCCTCGGGTTGTGCTGTGCAGCCAGCCTTGTGAGTGTCACACATTTGTATTTTGTTGTGATAAAATAGGTGCTTCAGGGTGATGCGGGACGGACAGAGATGGTGAGTTGAGTGGATGCGTCTCCTCCTCCGACGCATCTTTCTGCTCTGACTCTCCTCCTCCTCTTTCCTCCTCCGACGCATCTTTTTGCTCTTACTCTCCTCTCCTTCGTTTGTGGTAGTTGAACTGATCAGGAGCTGGCTTGCTTACTCTCTCATTCCTACACCTGTGCCTGTGGCTCATTTCCATGACCAGTAATCTTCACGAATCTCTTATTTTTTGACAAAACATATATCTACTACTAAAAAAGACACTGGACACGGGCTGCAAGGCTAGTTCAAAAAGGTGAAGGTGGACAGAGTGCGAAACGAGGCTGGACTGTCAAACATTTCTCGATTATTCAAAGATACAAAAGAATGACACACTTGACTGTCGTGAATCGAGGTCATTCCGTTCGGAACCAGTTTCTTCCACTTTGTGTCGTATGGCCGATGGATGAAGACATCACACCAATGATCCTCAAGTCACGCTTTGAAAAATGCTCACCTGACTCCAGTTTGTTCTTTTTGGGGGGTTCTGAATGTGGCGATTCGGCCGCTGTTAAGTGCAGAGCCGGACCTATTCTGTGGGATAGAGGGCTGTCGGCCACCCCAAAAACTTGGAAAACTCCCAAACGATTTGCCTGAACACATTTAGCTGAAAGCTGACGAACGACACAAACAATCTCGGTTTGCCTTCTTGACTGACTTGAGCGTGTTTCCAGAAGTTGACGAATTTGAAAGCGGGCCTTTCGCCCTTGCGTTTTTCTGTCGGCGGCCCTCAAACGAAGCCGCCCGTCTCTTTGCTCTGTCTCCTTTCCCCAGGCCAAGTCCTGCATCTGTCACATGTGTGGCGCCCACCTGAACCGACTTCACTCTTGTCTCTACTGCGTTTTTTTCGGTTGCTTCGCCAAGAAACACATCCACGAGCACGCCAAAAACAAGAGGCACAATCTGGGTAAGGACTGGGAGCGGCTTGATCTCACGCTTGCTCGTCTTGCCGTCGTGATTCAGCGTAAGCGGGATGGTCACACGCGGGACCCCTGACCGAACGGGGAAAGGATTGGCAAGTCAACAGCCGCAATTGGTAAAGCCCGAGCCGTTTGAAAAATATCTGCTCGCCGAAGCGATTTCACGTCACAATCACGGACTCTGGGATTTTGCCCATCTCGCTGTTGACCGCTCACATTGCGTCGGGCGAGACCAGGTTCAACACAAAGACTTGATCCTGATCGGGGGGCGATTCCGTGCGCGAGGAACACGAGCCGCTCTCCGACTGCCACCTGCCCGCCGTTTAAATCGGAGCGAGCCGAGCCATTTTCGCTTTTGCAAACAACGACTTCATTTTGACGGCGGCGCATCATTAAATATTGAAAATGCAATTAGATCCGTGAGTCGGTGCCGTTTGCCCGCATTGCGCGCTCCACCGCAACGGCCGTGCAACGCAACATCAAGCGAGCAAGCGCCGGCTGCGTTTCCCGGCGTGGGCAGCGCCCAAAATGTACCGATCCCTCTGTCGACTAAAAATAGGTTGTCGCAGCAACGGAGCCCGAGGTGTCGTTTGAGAACGGAGGAGGCTGACCGGTCGCGGCTGCAAACGCGGGGTAGCGACGGGGGGGGCGCCGATTCCATTCCGTCCTCTCGCCGCCGATTGTCGCGCCCGAGCACGAGATGGGCAAAGAGCCGACCGAGTGGGAATATTAGGCTGAGAGTGGTCTCGAGTGCTCTAAGGCCTCTTGTCTGTTACCGTGTTGTAATTATGGCACCCCTCCCTCCCGTCCCCCTGCCCCTCCTGCTTCCAGCTGTAGACTTATTATACGGCGGAATCTATTGTTTTGTGTGTCAAGACTACATCTACGACAAAGAGATGGAGCAGATTGCCAAAGAGGAACAGAGGAAAGCCTGGAAATTACAAGGTAGAAAGCCCTGCCGGTTTCTCTCTTGCACGAGCTCTGGCCCCTTCCAAAAATCATACTGGGGAAAGACAAAAAAGAAAAAGGAAATGTCATCCAACATGGCCAGGCCATGAAAAGGACAAAAAGTGGCATTATTGCTCATTCTTTTCCGAAAATAGGAAGGAACATCCACATTTCCACTCAAATAAATTTATTTATTTATTTATTTATTCATTCATTCATTCATGCTTTTCCAGATAGACACATTTTTTTTGGGGGGGGGGTCATATTTCAAATTTTTCTTACTTGCCATCAATGAATGATTTTTTCCTCCAACAATTGTTGCTCTATTTTAACAATTCATTCTTGTTCTAAAATTCCAGCATCCTTGTCATAAAGTTTGTCAAATTTTCTTCAGGGATCTTTGATAGCATTTTTTTGAGAGCGAGTACCCGTCTACTGTGGGGAGAAAAGAAAAAAGTGAGCGCAGATCATTTTCAAGCACTACTTCCCCAAAAGCATTTTTTCCTTAGACTTGCATGAAATCTTGTTTCCATTTAAGCATAAAATAAAATACCGACACAATAAAATGATTAAAAAAAAAAACAAACGACAACAACAACAACAACTCAATCAATAATCTGAAACAAATAATCCAGCGGTCAGAAAAAGTGGCCATTTGCCAAACATGCCCACCTTTTGGTCTTCCAAAAAACGGCCACAGGAGCGTGAGTAGGGATTCCTGGAAATCAAGATCACGACTTGCCTCTTCCTAATTCGACCTTTTTTCTTGTCCAGCGATGCACATTGAAATGAGCCCTGATTCTGTGAAAATTCCACTTGACTCTCCTCAAACTAGATAGCTATTAAGTAAGCAAAAAATAAAATCCCGACACAATAAAATGATTAAAAAAAAAAACAAACGACAACAACAACAACAACTCAATCAATAATCTGAAACAAATAATCCAGCGGTCAGAAAAAGTGGCCATTTGCCAAACATGCCTACCTTTTGGTAGGAGCGCGAGTCGGGATTCCTGGAAATCAAGATCGCGACTTGCCTCTTCCTAATTCGACCTTTTTTTTTGTCCAGCGATGCACAATGAAATGAGCCCTGATTCTGTGAAAATGCCACTTGGCTCTCCTCAAACTAGATAGCTATTAAGACCCTTGCGGAATTCATTTGGA
>NW_017805388.1:179124-192320 GCF_001891065.2 Hippocampus comes
GGGGGGGGAATACTGCCGCTGTCTGTTAGTCATTTCCAACAGTTTTCTTGAGCAATTTTCTCGGAATTCTTTTGGTGGGTCAGAAAGTGACCAAAGTGGTCCTTTGTAGTTTTTTTCTTTTGTTCACCCAACGGGGCCGCCATCTGACTCTTTTTTCCTTCGACAGGCGTAGGCGAGAAATACACAACGTGGGAGCCCAGCAAGCGAGAGCTGGAGCTCTTACGACACAATCCGAAGCGGAGGAGAATCACTACGAACTGTACCATAGGTGGGCCGTGTTTGAATGTCCCTAAAGGCTGCGTGCGGCGCGGCGGGCCCGGCCGCGCTTCGGCGACCGGCGCGCTTTAATCGCACGCTGAGCACAGTCTTACCAAAAATAAACCCCCGCCGCCGGGTCGGTTGGATTCAAGCCAACGGCTGGCCGCGTGTCACTCGCCGACCCGTCGGCGGCTTCGGCTTCCCCTGCGGGCTTCCCGCAGCTCAGCCGGCAGTCAAACGTCCGTCCCGGGCGTTCGGACAAAGCCGCCGCCCTTCCCTCGTAGCCGGGCCCCCGACACGCAACGGGTGTTGGCTTCAAATTGTGCGCCTTGCTTGTTTTGTTTCCCACCCCCCCCACTGTTGTGTCCCCGCAGGTTTACGAGGGTTAATAAATCTGGGCAACACGTGTTTCATGAACTGCATCGTGCAGGCCCTCACGCACACGCCGCTGCTGCGGGACTTCTTCCTCTCCGACAGGCACAAGTGCGAGATGCAGTCCAACTCCTGTCTGGTGTGCGAGATGTCGCAGCTCTTTCAGGAGGTAGGACGCCACATGAGCCGCATGCTAGCCACGCGTCTCCACTTTGCCGCTCAGGTCACCGCGCTCCTTAGCAATGACGTTCTTTGTTGCGCGTCAGCGTTTAGCCAGCGACCGTTTGCGTATTCCAAAGTCTCGTGGTTCACAATCTCAAATTCTCTAGCCGTACTTGCTCACCTCCCGCGGCGTGGCCCGCGGCGGCAGCAGACACGACTAAGCGTTAAAACTGTGCCTCCGTCATACAAAAGACACGCTCACTCGCATGTTTCAGCAACGCATGACGGGACAGCGGAAGTCAAAATTCAAAGAAAAGTTCCACAGTGAAGGATAAGCCGAATGGAAAGTGGACGAATGGATCTCCAGTTGAAAGCAGACGTGCGGCGCCGAGCGCAGCCTTTGTATCGACGTGCACTCAAAGATTCCGCGGAATGTTCCACCGGCGTGGAGACAGAGCTTGATGGGATCACTTCTTGTTTGCAGTTCTACTCGGGCCACCGTTCGCCTCACGTTCCCTTCCGGCTGCTCCACCTGGTGTGGACGCACGCGCGCCACCTGGCCGGTTACGAGCAGCAGGACGCCCACGAGTTCCTCATCGCCGCGCTGGACGTTCTACACCGGCACTGCAAAGGGGACGCCATCAGTAAGCTTGGCATCCGGCGGGACGTTTCCCGATGAACTCGCTCACTGCTGCGGACGTTTGATGGTCGTGAGCTGGAAGCCAACAGTTTACTGCCAGAGACGTGTATATATTTGTCAAAGATGTCTTTCGGTAGGTAGATGGGGGTAAAAGTATCTCGGAAGCAAAATAGCTAATCAGCTGTTCAGCATCTGTAGTCCAGAGCATGAAAAAAAAAAAAAAAATCAAAGCATTTAAAACCCCAGACATCCAACACATTAAACGTACAAAAACGAAACACACTAAACCCCCAGAAATGAAATTGCAACGTAAAGTTCTTTCTTCACATCACCTTATCATAATTCCCTGACACCAATCACTACTTTGCGGTTAGCCAGGGCTCTGGTGACATCTTATGGCATTTTTGTTTGTTGCGGAAGGAGTCCTAAAATGGTTCAACAAATAATTGATGACAAAAACAACCACCAGCAAAAGTTTCGGGAGGCGTAAAAGTGTGCGTTATTTGCCTTTCAAGCCCGCGCCTCGCTGTGTTCCGCAGGAGAGAACGACAACGGAAAGAAGGCCAACAATCCCAACCACTGTAACTGCATCATCGACCAAATTTTCACTGGCGGGCTCCAGTCGGACGTGACCTGTCAGGTTTGCCAGTAAGTGCGGAGCGGAGCAGTGGGTCGCAACCAGTCATTCATTTCCACGTCACCTCTCCTCCATTTTACATGGGGCCAGTCCCCATAGCGGCGGTCTCCGAACGACAGCCCGCCTCCACATTTTGCCCGGCCCCCGTCAACAGTACCGGGCATGCCCGCTCAAAGCAAAAAGCTGAACGCCGTTGAAGGCTCGTGTTATGACCTCTCGTGTCATTCGGACTCGTAATGTGGGACGGCGCTCCATACGCGCACTTCTCCAAGATGAATGTCCTTTGTCTCCACCGGCGCAGCGGCGTTTCCACGACGATAGATCCCTTCTGGGACATCAGCTTGGACCTGCCTGGCTCGTCCACGCCGTTCTGGCCCCTCAGTCCCGGAGGCGGCGGCGGCGGCGGCACAACGGTCAACGGAGAATGCCACCCGTCGGGCTCCACTACGCTCACCGACTGCCTACGCAGGTGCACTTGACTTCTTGGTCCTTTTCGAGCAGAGGCGGCCAAACGTTTTCGTTGAAGGGCCGTCGACAGAAAAACGGAAGGATGAAAGGGCCACTTTCAAATTGCTCCGCTTTTTGAAACGCCAGGCAAGAAAGCAGTTCTCCATTGTTTGTTTTTTTTGGTGCAGCCCTCGATCCCACAGAATCTCTGCAGTTAAGTGGCCCAATCGCCACATTCAGAAGCAAAAAAAAAACCCAAACTGGGGTCAGGTGACCTTTTTTCAAACGGTGACTTGAGGATCATTTGTGAGACGTCGCCATCCATCAGCTATACATACATATAGCTTGCGTCCAGTCGAGCGGAGTGGCCTTCGAAGCGCCGCTATCGTCGTCCCTCTGGGCAGCGTCTTTTCCCTTCTCCTCATCTTCTCGGCTTACTGTCCGGCTTTTGCCTCCCCCTCGTGGCCTCCTCTTCTTCTCTGACTTTGCGGCGGCACCCTCTGAGACGCCGCAGCAACGTCCGTTCAAGGTGCCGGGGCCGGTTGCCGCGGCGATGGAGGGCCCTCGGCAACCGCGCGCCGCCAACGCACGGCGGAACGGCGATTTCTAAGCCCCTTTTCCGTGACGCTTCCGCAGGTTCACGCGGCCCGAGCATCTCGGAAGCGGCGCCAAAATCAAGTGCGGTGGTTGCCACAGTTACCAGGAGTCCACCAAGCAGCTGACGATGAAGAGGCTGCCCATCGTGGCCTGTTTCCATCTCAAAGTGAGTCTTCGGCCAAAAGGCCGACCGCACCTTCTCCGTCCGTCCGTCCGTCGTCGGATCCATTTGTGTTGTTCCGCAGCGGGTCTGACGTTGGCCGCCGGCGCGGCGCTCCCTCGGTGGCCGCGTTTTATTTCTCGGCTCGTGATATGTTGACGCGTGGCGTTTCCTCACCCCTGCCCTTCCCCCTCCGTCATGCATCCCGTCCTCTCCAGCGGTTCGAGCACTCTGCCAAACTGCGGCGCAAGATCACCACCTACGTGTCGTTTCCTCTCGAGCTGGACATGACACCCTTCATGGCATCCAGGTGGGCGCAAGAACAACACGCACAATGCCAACGAGCCCTTTGTTTTGCATTCATCCTGAAACAGACAATATGACTCTTCCTATGATGACAGCAAAGAACGCTTTTCTGTCGAAAGATCCTCTTTTTGCTTTGTTTGTTTTTCATTCGCGGACGTTGTATCGGTCTGTCGTGGTAAAGAAGGAGCTGAGCCGAAGGGCGAAGCTCTCAATTTACCGGTCGATCTACGTTCTAACCCTCCTCATCTATGGTCACGAGCTATGGCTCGCGACCGAAAGAACGAGATCCCGGATACAAGCGTCCGAAATGAGTTTTCTCCGCAGGGTGTCGGGGCTCTCCCTTAGAGATAAGGTGAGAAGCTCGTCATCCGGGAGGGGCTCAGAGTCGAGCCGCTTCTCCTCCACATCGAGAGGAGCCAGATGAGGTGGCTCGGGCATCTGATTCGGATGCCTCCTGGACGCCTCCCTGGTGAGGTGTTCCGGGCATGTCCCACCGGGAGGAGACCCCGAGGACGACCCGGGACACGCTGGAGAGACTATGTCACCCAGCTGGCCTGGGAACGCCTCGGGATCCCCTGTGGAGAGCTGGAAGAAGTAGCTGGGGAAAGGGAAGTCTGGGCTTCCCTGCTAAAGCTGCTGCCCCGCGACCCGGCCCCGGATAAGCGGTAGAAGATGGATGGATGGATGTTTTTCTTTCATTAGCCTCTTTTTTGTTACACACACGCACACACACTCACTCTTTGGCCACCCGATGTATGTACGCAATTCTCAACTCGGAGTTCCTCAGTTCAGTTTTTCCAATCAACATCATAGAAATATTGTGAAATGATGCTGCCCGCATCTCCCAAAGAAGGGTTTGGTCCGTGGGCGGAGCAGTCCATTCATCTCTTGTGAGCCGCGTGACCCCCCCCCCCCAAAAAAAAACCACCCCCGATAAACACACATTGAACGATGGCGCCACACGGTGGGTGTTCTGCGGCACTGCTGCATGTTGTTTTTCCTTTTTTGCTGTGCGCGAGGTTATCCCCTTCCTGTCTTTTGTCTCCCACAGCAAAGAGAGCAGAATGAATGGGCAGTATCAACAAGCGGCGGACGTGCTAAACAACGACAATAAGTAAGCATCTTCATCTCGGTTCCGTTCACAAGTTCAAAATCCCTCCGGCCCTGAATAATCATTGACGGATGACGGCGTTAAAAAGTGCAGCTTTGGGAAGAAAATGAAGGAGGAAACCCCCCCACCCCATCAGACTCAGATGAGTAAGCAATAAGTCGAGTGCGTTTTTCCGTCACCATTTGTACAATGAGGGCAGAGCGGGACGTCCGCCATCTTCACAAAGTGGGCGAAATATCGGAGAGTGACGATTGCTCCTTCAGTCCAGCGAGCGCCGGCCACGCTAAGACTTTGAAGGTGCCGTCGGCCTCTCCGGAGAGACTTTCCGCTGGCACGCTTGCGCTCCGACTCAAGTGCTGCGACCCACAGCACCGGGGTCTTCCGGAGAGACCGCCGACGCGCTTTGGCGCGGGCGCTGCCGTGTTGCCTTGCGAGGGAGTTGAAACGAGCCGAGCGCTTTGGGGTTCCCCGCCTGGCAATGGTACTGAGCTCACAAGGTCGACGGAGACGCGATTGGGGACGTGGGGCGCATGCTTCGGGGGGGACAAAAGCAAAGCCCAAAGCCCGTGCTTTCGTGTGCAGGTATTCCTTGTTCGCGGTGGTCAACCACCAGGGCACGTTGGAGAGCGGCCACTACACAAGCTTCATCCGCCAGCACAAGGACCAGTGGTTCAAATGCGACGACGCCGTCATCACCAAGGCCAGCATGAAGGACGTGCTCGATAGCGAAGGGTGAGAGCGCAGCACCTCCGCCGCTTTTCTCCAGCCCTCGCTCTGAAACCGCAATGTACAGTACACGAGGACGACCCAATGGTTGACTTCCGCTGTCTTGCGCGTGCCGGGGCGATGAGCGATTGCACTCGCGTCCCGACGCAAAGGTCGCTGACATGCAGAGCTTTTGAAAGGAGGCGGCTGGGGGGAGGGGGGGGGCAGCGTTGAAGAGAGGCCTCGCGCGCCCACAGAGAGGCCTCGCGCGCCCACTGGCCTCTACGCTTGAGCGTCTTGATGGCTTTCCTGTCTGTGAGCCTTTCAAATGAGTCGCGTCACCGGCGCCGAGCGAGCGGTGAGCTTTGTGCAATCGTTTAGAGCGGGGGTCCCATTTGGCGCCGGGACGCACAGAGACGGGCCCGCCGGCAAATTGATGGCATCAGCCGCGGCGGAAACGTGCGCCAATCTCGCTAATCGGAGTCCTCCTCCTCACGTTGCTTTGCAAGTCGGAATCAACGGGGATCCGCCGATAGATGAAAGAAGAAGCGGTCGTCTGCACTGGCTTAGAAAATGGATCATTTCTCGCATATTTTGAAATTGTTGCCCCCCCCCCCCCACCAAATGAGGTAAATAAAAAAATAAGGAAAAGAATTGAGATGTGACAGCAAAGCAAGAATACGTCGCTGCTCCGCAGTCGCACCACCAAAACGCCTCCTTTTCATTGACGTGCAAAATTGTTCTGGAAGACGATACGTCTCCTAATTTCTCTTTGTTTTTCTGTCTTGGACCCTGCCGACCCCGCCTTTGTAGGTATCTCTTATTCTACCACAAACAGTTCCTGGAGTACGAGTAGTTGTCGGGCCCTCCTCTCCGCTGACCACGAAGAACCGCTGATGGACGGTTGGCAACCACACACACACACACACACACACACGAACTACCTGACAGACTTAAAAAGAAAAAAAAAGAAAAACCGGCATATGACATGCATGCTTTCAACAACAAATCAAGCACTGAGCTACTTCTTGGCATCTACTTGACAAAAGCAAATGAAGAGGATCAAGAGTCGTCACCTCTGGGCGCATCTTAGGACAGTTTTCGGACACCCCCTAAAGGGGCGGGGGGGGGAAAACAAGCTGCCGCGGTGCTGTCGTCTCATCTGACCAAGCATTTAACTCCAAAGGCTGCCATTATGCATCATGGGAAAGCAAAAAAAAGGAAAACATTCAACTCTGAGCACGATGAGGGGGAAAAAAAAGTCCATCCATGTATCAAGAACTTGGCTGGAGCATTTGTATGGCTATCATATCATTTGGAATGGATCTCGATTTGATTTGATTTGGGGGGTGGGGGGGGCGCTTGCCCGCCAGGCCTGTTGCAAAGGCCGGCGTTACCATGGAAACCCTTTGGACCTGCGACGTTTTCAAATCTGCTCATTGGCAGGGAATTCATTTTCTTTTTGAGCACTCGTGGACAAATCTCCCTTGTTTACTACTTTGGTTTGATTTTTCAAAAGACTTTTCATATGTCCCTTGTCGTTACTGGGAATGTTTTTGGACGTCTATGCTACTTTCATTCTTGTGGAATTGTTGAGATGATGATGATGATGATGATGGTGCTGATTAAAAGGACGCTCACTTTTTTTTTTTTTTCTGTTCACATGTCGCGTCGTAGCCACCGCGTGACCGCGCGCCTGAGTGGAATCCCGCCGCGGTCCGTGTTGTGCGATGCAGCTTTCGCGGCGCGCGCGCAAGGCCCCCCGTGGCAGCCCCGAGCCCCGTCAGGCGGGAACTTCTCCATGGAAACGCCGCGTCGGCCGGCGCCTGTCGCACTGCGGTGCGAGAAACGCCGCGCTCGACATAAGGCGCAATCGCGAGGACGTCACATTGGACGCGGCCGTGCGGCAGCACGCGTGCTTTGGAGTCGTCCCTCGGCGCTCGTGGCGTTCGCCGTCCTCGCCTCCTGCACTGCAGTCGCCGCGGCGCCTAATGCGCGTGCGCCTCGGCGACTGCGTCCCTCCCGCGGAGCGAGGTTCCATCCGGCCGTGTCCGCTTCAAAGAAATGGCCTACCGATGTGCGGCTGCGGAACTTGAAGCACTGGCCGTTCGGAATCTGGCACGTGAGCAAACTTTGGACATTCTCTTGTCTTCTGAAGCGCTCTCTGCTCCCGGCTTTCCTCGAAAAGCTTGAGAAGCCGCGCTGTGGCCAAAAAGCTGGAGAAAGTTCTCTCCGAGTTGGCGGCGTGTCGCGCCGGCCCGTCGCCTTGTTCCCATTCCGCTCATTCGGTCGGACGTTGGGTCGTTTGGGGTTTTATCACGCGAGCCGCCCGAGCGATCGTGTCTCCGGTGGCGCTTTCTGTCTCTGATGACTGGGTTTTGTTTTTCACGCCGGTGAAACAAATTCAACTCCGGGCACGAGATCTTCATCTTCACCGTTGCCACTATTTTGGCGGGAGGGCCCCGATGTCCATCTGCCCCCGGCAAGAATTCTCCGAGCCAGTGGAAGGCAGCCGCCGTCGAGCGCGACTTTCAAGCAGGCTTGAGCTCTCCAAGTTCCCCGGCGGCCTGCGTGTTTGCTCAAAATGTTCCGCTCCGGCTCGCCCTCTCGCGCGGAGGACAAAGCGTTCCTTTGTTGAGGTGATTTATGACGCGTCGCGGCTGCCGAAGCCGTCTTCCTTTGGACTTGACTGATAAAGACGCCCACACGCACGCGCACCTGAGAGACGTAGATGCATGGAGCGGGCCTCTTTTCCGCGGCAGCCTCCGTTTTGCATAAAAGTGCCGTGAACCCTTGCTGTGACGTCATTCAGACGAGCAGCGCGGAGCGCAAGTCGGCCGCTCATCTGCTTGCGATTAGAGACGGCGCAGGGATGCCAAATGGGAGCTGCGGATCTGGCGCCCCGGCAGACAAAGCCTCATTGATGGGTGGAAAAGGCAGATGCGGGAAGAGGTTCCCGGCGCCTCGGAGCGCGGCCGCTCGCGTCCCCGCTTTCCTAGCGCTTGGCCCCAACGCCTCGGGGACGGCATCTGATGGGGACCCCCGCTTGGTCCCAGTGCCAGCGGACGCAAGCGGGGGTGTTTCCACCTGATGCGTACAATCAGCGAAAGTCGTCCCACGCCCTTGTTTTTGGAAGACCGCAAGAGAACATCGACGCGGGGGGGGGGCTCCAATGTTGATTTTCAATGACCTTGTGCCTCGGGGCCAAATTTGAAAAGAATGCAGTCGCTCACCCCAAATGGAATCCATCTTCTGTTTGGTGGCCCGATACCCATTCGCAAACCCATCATCCATCCATTCTTTCAATCGATTCCTCCTCTACCCGCGGATTCGTGCCACACGAGAGCCTCATGGGAAGCCCCTCCTCATCGGATTGGAGGACGGCGGGTCACGACGAGGGTCTCTGCCCTCGACAAAAGCAAAGCAAAGGTTGTGGGCTTCCTCCTCTCCGGCCCCTTTTCCTCCGCAAGGCACGGTGCAGGGTTCATCTGAAAGGCGCCGTTTGTTGAGGCTTTAGCGGTTAGTAAGTGCCTCCTTTGTGCGGCGGGAGCGCGGGGACGGGGGGGTTCATATCTCCCAGGGAGCGCGTACAAAGAGGGCCTTCAGCTCGCCCGGCCCAAGAGGGGCGGCCGGCGAGACGCGTGAGGCCCGGTCGCGGGGGGGAAGGCGGCCGCAGGGGGCTGAAAACAGCGCAGGGGGTCCCCCTCCGCAAGTGGCCTGACATGCGGGAGGACAGCTCGCCGCAGTGTCAACAGCTTGACCTTGTTCATTTCCGCATTGGTGAGTCCAAAATCTGGTCCCGATGTTCTTCGGGAGTCTCGCGTGCGCTCTCGTCTGAAGAGGAAGTTGGCGTTTGCGGGCTGTTTATCTCCAGAGAAGCCGGCCCTGAGGCCGATGTCCCGGTCCGCCCCGACCGGCGTTCGGGAGCTCGGCGAACGGTCATTCCAACCCGCCAACTTTCAGGAGGGCCAAGGGAACGGATTTTTCTTTGGTCGTGGCTTCGTACGGGATCAGTTGCCATCTGGACTCCGTGTGGCTCAAACAGATGCGCGCAGCGTCTGGGTTGAACTTTTGTCACCAAAGACAAAATAGGAATCACAGTGGAGGAAAAGGGGCTCCCTCATCCAAACGCGGCGACGCTTCCGTCCGACGGCTTCGTCGTGCGCCGCCTCGGGCGGCGTCTCCGCTGAGACGGGAGGACTCGGGAGGGGTTTGGCAAACCCGCCTCCGCTGTCACGCTAGCTTGCGGTCGAGTGAGTCAGCAGCTGTGAAAAAAAAACACGCACGCACAGAGAAGAAGAAGAAGGGAAAAAAAAACAAAAAGCCCACCCTTGGACGTCCGCATACCGTTCTCACACATCAAAGGCAGCCAAAGCGACTCCATACGGCGAGCCGCAAGAGTTGGCGTCCGCGCTTTCCTTCAAGCAGTTTCACATGTGCGCTCTCAACACAAACGATCCATTGATGCGTCAAGCGAATTGGAGACCATTTGGCTTGACCGAATCGCAGGCACACGCGCGAGACTCTTTCGTCCCTGAAGCAAAGACGCGTACGCGTTTTGCCAGCTCCGCTTTTCTCTTGGCAATTGTTTCGGGGTTTTTTGGGCTCGTCCTTTCCCCCCCTTCGGCCCTCTCGTTAGCCGGTTGGCTCGAACACTCCGAACATCTGGCTGCCACGGATCCGGCACCGCAGTGATTTTGTGAGGGCAGTCTTCCTTCTGCGCCCCCTCGAGCCCCGAGTCCGCAAGGGGGCTCGGGAGTGCCTTGCCGCCAAACTGCGCGCCGCCCTACCGTCGCGCGCGTCTTTTCTTCGGCCGCCGCTTTGCCTCGGCAAAGCGGCCCTGGCTGCGCGATGCATTCAAAGCGGAGGACGGCGCCGGTTGGAGAATCCGGCGGCGACACCTGCGTCAGAAGCTAGAAAATGGCGGGTCCACTTATGCCTCGGCTAGAAAATGGCGGGTCCACTTCAGGTCACCGCCGGCCTACTTTCGCGCCTTCGCACCGGGCCAACGACGAGGGAAAAAACGTCTCGGGCCGCCCGTGCGAAACCGGCGAAAGGCCGAAGCGCGGAGCGGAAAGCGTGACGGACGGACACGTGGCGCACGACGGAGCCGACCTTCCCGAGACCGATGGAAGCCGGCGCGATCTCCGCAAAACGCGCCCTGGGGAAGAGGGAAGATGACATCACGGCTCTCGCGGCTCGTTTCCCCGGCAGCGCCTTGAGCGCCGGCGCCGACGGCTTCCTATTCCCCGTCAAACGGGGCCTTTGTCTCGGCGGCGCAACGGAGCGCGGCATTGACGGGACGCAGACAGATTATCTTGTTGGAATGGCTTTTCCGGAGCAGCGGAAAGGCCGGCGCAACAATAGGCGACTTGTTGTCGCCGCGACAAATCAAACGTTTGTCGCTTAAGGTGGCCCGCGTGGGACGGCGGGCGGAGGGGGCCACAGTAAGCGATTGTGTTCGCACCGCGCCCCGCCTCAGCGGGTCCGGCCGCTAATCGGGCCGCCGCTCGCGTTCGCGGGAGACGCGACAGTGCCCGGATTGAAATCATCTCTTCTGCCGGCTGGTTTTGTCCTCTGCGGCGCAGCGGGACGATCGATCGCCGCGCATCCCGGGGGCGGTCGTCCGTTGGCCGAGGCCGCGCCGGAGGCGGCGTTACGACCCGTGTGAAAGCGGGCCCTTTTTAGCCGCGGCCTCGCAAACCTCTTCAGGGAAACAGGTGCTGAGTCACTGAGGACAGGAATGCCGGAAAGAATGGGGCGGGAAGCCAACCGTGTGTGCGTGTGTGCGCGCTGAAAGGAAGCCAGCGCCGAGAACAAAGGGTGGAGCCTCTTTGAGGATCGCGTGCGGACATCAAATGTTTACCTGTCGCGAAAAGAAAGGGGAAGGTGCGAGAGGGAGAAAAAAAAGAGCCCAGGTTTGCAGGGGTGGGCGGGGACACCAAGCTTCGCACGCAACTTAACAATGCTACCTTTATGGAGCCTGCCTTGCGTTAGTCTCACACACACACACACACTCGCGCACACACACACACACACACACACACACACACACACACACTCGCGCACACACACACACTCGCGCACACCCTTACGCGCACGCTTGCCAATGATGATGACGGTGAATCTCATTGCAACACGACGATGACGCTGCGGCCGAAGCCATGCAAGGGAAGCTTTTCCTGTTTTTCGTTTTTGTTTCCACCTGCGTCCACCAGCCAGCGTTTGTCGAGCAGCTGTGAAGCACGTCTTTGCTCATCGACGCCCCGTCGTTTCCCATCAACAAATGGGGCGGACGTGAGCGGCGAGAGGGCCCCATTTGAGCCCCCGCTCTGCCCGTTGCTCAACTACGGCCGGATTTTGCTTTGCGCGCTTGTCTTTGCTCCTCGTGGCTTGTCTGCGCCAAAAACAAAACCTCTGCCATAAAGCGGAGCGAGAACCCGAACAAAAGCCAAGCCGCCATTTCTTGGGGTTGGTTTTTGTTTTTTTTGCTAGCGGCTTCACGCCACTCCGTTCGAGGTGGATTTTCGGCTTTTGGCTTCAGGCTTTCGGGATGAACGGAAATGTGCGACAACCTTTACGGGTCAACTTCATTGGAATTTTCAAATGGGCGTGTGCGAGAGTTCGGCCTTTGGGTGCTTTTCGCTCAAGGCGCCGCTCTCTTCCGAAGAGCTCATTTCACATCCGTGCGCCATGCACGGCAATTTCCAAGGAAGTCGGGCCCGTGCCCTTTTGTGACTTTCCCGTTCGCCGCGCAACTCTGCGGCAACCCGGTCCCGACACTCGGTGCTCACATCCTCTTTCAAGTCCGGTCGTCACTTGGTCGTCGTGGTCCCGCATCAAAATGTCAACAGACTGTTGACGAGGACTCCTCCCATAACGATTGGAATCGCCACGGCAAATCTCGCGGGCCGTTCGTTCCCAGGCGACTCCGAATTGACTACCAACGTGATGTGAATACGTTGTCAAGCGACCTTTCCAAAAATCATCGGCAACTGTAAGTGCTCGGCGAGCCGCAGGAAGAATAGTTGATTTCGTTGAGGATAAAGAAGATGGACATTCAAGCATTTCCGCCCTGTTGAGGATTTTTCCCCAATTTTTGAGTGTTGCGATGCGGAGAGCGCAACCCCGCAGCGAGAGCAGAAAAAGATGATGCCTTGAGAAGCCAGTCAAAAGTTCATCCTTCACACTGCCGCGTGCTTTTTTTGCTTTTTTTTGGGAGGGGGGGGTGATTGGCAGCTTGCGTGTCAGAGGCAGCTTCAGCGAGATTTCGCCGGCGGGCGCCTGCGGTCAGCGTCACGTGCTCGCTCTAAATCATTTGCTGAATGTCACATCGTGCGCGCGAGCGACGGCGGCGTGGCGATGCGCTTTCTCCCTCCCGCGTCCGCGTCTGCCGCTCGTTTTGTGCCGACAATAGAGCGCATTGTTCGCATGGCAGGTCCCTGCCTGCCTGCCTGCCTGCACCCCCGCGCCAGCCTTCTACCTGAGCACAGAGACAGGTGGATTTGTCCCAGTCACGCAGAGCCCGGCCGCACTCCCACATAACTTGATACTGACACCCGTGCGCGCGCGCACGCGCACGCGCATACACACATAGCAATGCCTGCGTGCATCCCACACCGGCGGCGGACGTCAGGGGCGGGAAAGCGATGGCCCCGCCACCCGCGGTCACGAGAAAAAAAAATTGAAGCTTAATAGACCTCGTTTTTTTGTTGTTGTTGTTTGGGGGGGGGGGTCCAAATGTTATTGTATAACTCTATACTCACTATAAAACAAAAACAACTCGAAAACCGGGGGGGGC
>NW_017805388.1:193402-207180 GCF_001891065.2 Hippocampus comes
CATACACACATAGCAATGCCTGCGTGCATCCCACACCGGCGGCGGACGTCAGGGGCGGGAAAGCGATGGCCCCGCCACCCGCGGTCACGAGAAAAAAAATTGAAGCTGAATAGACCTCGTTTTTTGTTGTTGTTGTTTGGGGGGGGGTCCAAATGTTATTGTATAACTCTGTACTCACTATAAAACAAAAACAACTCTAAAAACGGGGGGAGCTGGACACACGTGCACGTCCATTGACAAAAAAAGGAACAAACAAAAAGACTTCCAGTGTAAAACCCCCAAAAAGAATCGCAAAATGGAGCAATTCAGCAAAACCTTTCAAGTTTTGCTCCTGTGAAAATGGGCTTTCCTGCATTTTCACCAAAGAGATACGAGTTCACGGAACAAATTGTCCCTCGTTTGGTCCCTCCACTTCAAGCTATGGGTTCATCCGACCCAGCAAATTGTTTTGGAGCAAACAACTTGCTTGCTTCATTTTACTAACTAGCGTCGTTGCCCTAATTGTCACTTATGTCCATTTTCCAACTGAACGCACTGTTTCAGTTCCCCTCCCCAAAAGGCGAGCTGTGTTTTTGTTTGTTGTTGTTTTTTTTTTACACTGTGGCTGGAGCTGAAATGTATGTCCGTGAAAATGCAAAGGCAAGCAAGCGTGTGTTGATCCAAACGAAGGTCCTCTCGCGTGCGCGCGTGCGTCAAGAATGCATGAGTCATTTGATCATGAGTCACAAGTGGATTTCATCGTTGCTTAATGGAAATGATTATTTCCTCCTCCGAGAACAAGGCGGCGGGTTCGTGAAGCGCGGTGGAGCCGCTCTCTCTTTTTGCCATTTGAAAGCCGCAGCGAAACATTCCCAACATCTTCCCTCGTCCCCCGTCAACCGCCGGCGTCCTCGAGAACGGACCGACGTGGGGATTCCGCCCCGGTCCCGACTTTGAGCACGGGAAGGTCCCATTTCCTTCTGTCATTGGATTCCTGAGCAAAGTGCTTCCCTCCTCCCAGCAAGAAAAATAATAGAAGCTAAATAACCAGAAGAAACGGTCCCATCCATGTCCCGCTGAGCACCACCAAAGTGGCTTTCTCACGGAGGCCACTTGGCTCCTGTCTGGAGGAAATCAAGGCTTGGTCAACTTTTAGTTGTAGTCTTTGAGCGATGCTTTTTGAGTCATAAGGCAAGCCCACCCCCCACCATCCTAGAATAAAACAACAACATCTGACAGCCTGATCGTCATGACCCTCTCGTCGTAGCGTGCTCATATACGGACGACCAAACTCTTTGAATTTGTCACCTTATAGAGTACCACCCTCAGACAGTTCTGGGGACCCCCTCCCCCCCCCCTCAAAAAATACCTGTATGTGGAATTTAGGAGCGATATTGTTCTTAGTCTCATGCGAGAAAGAAAAAGTGTGATTTGGAGTGGCAAAAAAATGTCCCAATTGCACAAGTGCTGCTTGATCAGCTGGTCTCCGTCTCTTTGGGCATTTGCGCTCATCGCGCCACAGAATGAAACGTTTGTTCGCGGCGTCCTTGAATGGAACGCTTGTGTCGGAGCTCGTCAGAGAGATACAAGAGGAGAGCACATCCGAACCGCGTCGGACGCAAGAACTTTGCTTTCTCGTGTCGAAGCTCAAAGCAGGCAGGCGCCGGCGTCGTGGAGGTGAAGCCACCTTCATACTTTGTTCGCCGACAGATTCGATGACTCTGTCAGTTCGGTTGGTCACACACTTTCAGATGAGATCCATTTCCCCTTAGTGGCCTTTGTTTTCATCAACGTCATGAATCACTGAGATGAGTTGAGTTGAGGGAGATCCGCGCTGTGAGCGTCATAAAAATGCCTCGTCCTCTTTTCCTCTCTTGTGTTTTTCCTCCTGAAGAAAGAGTGTGTGTGTG
Source organism: Hippocampus comes (assembly GCF_001891065.2). Lineage (NCBI taxonomy): Eukaryota > Metazoa > Chordata > Actinopteri > Syngnathiformes > Syngnathidae > Hippocampus > Hippocampus comes. Next base: position 195,292 of record NW_017805388.1, read on the forward strand.
TGTGTGTGTGTGTGTGGGGGGGGGGGGTACCCTTCACCCAGCAGCGGTGACTTCGGAATGCGAGACAGGAATGCTGTTCCGTTACTCTAAAAGGGGTTACTGATCACTGAAAACAATGTCTTTGTGTTTTCATCCCTGGCTGTAGTCACGCAATGCTGCGTGTGCAAAAAAAAAAAAACAAAAACAACCCCAGCAACAACACGGGCAACTGCCTTTTCCACCCCTGGCACGTACGGCCCACTCGAGAGCCGTCAAGTAGCTGCCGGTGACAGAATGGCGTGCGGCTCGGGTGCCCCGGGAGCGGAGCTGGAGCGGCGCCAGGTGCAGAGGCGCGGAAAAGCCGCGGTGGAACTTTGCTCGGGCCGCCCCGCGCCTCTTTTGCACAACGGCGATTGCCCACCTCGATTGGGCCGAGACGCACGCTTTCCGCCAGAAAAGGCAAAAACGCAGTCTGTCCTGAAAGACAAAAAAAAACCAAAAAAAACAAAAAGAGGTTCGAACTGCTGGAACACAGAAGGCGCGGGCGGTGACGTGCACGGTGAGCTTTGCTCGTGCCGCCGTGCCGGCGAGCATCGCGGTCCGACTCACCTCCACAACGCCCGAGCAGAAGCCAACGAACGCATCGGCCCGAGTGGAACGGGACCGATTGCGCAGGGCTTGAGTCGGTCTGAAGCTTGCCATGTGGAAAAACACCGCAGCAAATTCAAAGATGCAATGCAAATGCGTGAGAAAGTGAAGGAGAATCCAAGTGCACTTTGGCACTGGTTTTCCATTTTGGAGAATCACGAGATGGCCCCTCCCTCCCTTCCCGTATTGCGTCCTCTGGCCTCTCCGGTCCGCTCCCGGAGGCTCCGGTCCTTGTTTTGAGGCCGCGAGCGAAGCCGCGATCCTCGCGACGCGAGCCCGGAGGCGTCAGAACACGAAAGGCAAGTCAGCAAAGACAAGAGATCCTTTCATTCATTGGCGGCGAGGTGATTGATTTCACGCGCGCGGAGGATCGTCGTGACTCACTCGCGCCGCTCGCACGCGAGCCGCCTTCACGCCGACACCCGACGAGTGACGCTCCCGTCGGCGGGCGGACGCCGTTCATGACGCAACCAATCCCGAGGGGGGGTTCGAGTCCTGCACTCACGTCACGCACGCCTACGGTCATTCATAGAAAGAACGACAAATAAGCTCGTAGCGGGAAAAGTGATCGAATGAAATCCAGTCGCGATTCGCTTTGAATTGCAAATGCGACGATGAGTGGCAACCGATGAAATGGATCAGTGAATGTCACCATAACTGCTCATCGAATAGAGACCCTAATCCTTGCGCGTCGCCTGCGGTCCTTTTCCCCAACCGGAAACGCGAGACGCGGGAGGGTCAAACTACGTTTCCCACGATGCTTTGCGCGAAGGCGTCACACGCCGGCGGCCTGTGCGCGCCACTTCGCTGCAACCGAGACCGCGGCTCAGTCGCGCGCCGGCCGTGAGCGAGGCGAGTTCGTCCGACGAAGCGAGCCGGACTTGGAATGTCACCGCGCTGGATCGCTGGAATTTGACCCCCCCTCACACCCACACGCTCTGCCTCCTTTTCGAGGGCTGTCTGTCGCGAGGATTCCTGCTCACGCGTCGAGAAGGTCCCCTGTCGTCCCAAGTGCAATTGCTCCTCGCGTGCACGAAGAGGGAGAACGACGGCCGCGTGCCACGGATTCGAGAGCCTCCCCGCGGGCGGATCTCTTTGCGGACTCGTCGCCTCTTCGAGCGGAGGGAGAGACGTCGCGGTCCGGCCGCGGGACGCTCGTGGGACGCCGACCGAGCGACCGACGTCCCGGGAGTCGGACTCGTGCGGATGGGATCGCTTGGGAAGCAAGAATGGAATATTTGCCGGATTCGCCTCGGCGCTCAGCCGCCGGGCGCCCTCGTTCGCGGAGCGTCGCCCGAGCAAGCAGGTACGGAACATTTTTTTTCCCCCAAATGAGTCCAAGTTGCTCATGAATATTGTCGGCGATCGGAGGGTTTCCGTCAGTCGTGAATACCGGCAAGAAAATGACAGCGGAGTGATTGCACGCTCTGACTTTGGGTTGCTCAAACATTTCCTGCAAACGTCTTCCCGGTTTTCACTTGCGAATTGACTGTTGTCGTGATATGATTGATTGAGACGTTGAATTACCGGGACTCCCACCCTTCGTCAAAGGTCAAAGGGGCCCAGGTGTCGCCCTGATCTGTTCACGGTCACTTCAGAGAAACTTTGGGGGGGCCCATCTTCCTTTACAAGCCACTTTATCCCCCATAGAACTTGATTTCCTGCTTCTGGATTGGCAATTTGCGTCCAAAGAGGAATTTGGAAATTTATCTTGGCATTGGGGTTGTAGGGGAGTTTGGATTTGTTTGAAGCCGGTTCGGGTTGGAACGTCGCTGACTCTCGTGGAACGAAGACAGGTGTGCCCCCCCGAAGAAATGCGCGCCTTTTGGGCTTGTGCTTTATTGCCGTACCTCCAAAAGAGTCTTTTCAGATCCAAGAGCGCTTCTCTGTTCGCCTTTCCTCCCGTTACCTGTCCACGTTGCTCTTTTTTCCCCCCAAGTTTGAAGCGGGTTGGCTTGGCATCCCGAGACCATAAAACGCGGTCCAGCGAAGCCGCGTCCGTTACCTGACCCAAATCCGCTCCGCCCCTCATTCGCACAAGTTGAGCCTGTAAAATGGGCGGCATTCACGGCGCGACCTCCCGCGCGCCCGCTCCTTTCTGGCCGGCGGAAGCTACGCGCGCCCCCGCCGCCGGCTCCCTTCGGGTGAACGCGGAACCTCGTCGGGCACCGCCGGGGATGCCGTGCGGTAGGACCGTAGCTTTTCCCGGAAGGCCGAACGACGAGCCCCGCCCGACCCAAAGACCGACGTCTGTTGTGGAGGGCGGAGGGACGGAGCACCAACACACGCGAGACCCCCTTTCTCGGCTGAAGAGGGACTGGCGCCTTGAGCCAAGTGACTCTCGTTGACGCCGCGACGCTTGCCCTCACAAAAGGAGCTGAAGTGTCAAGCAAAGTCGGCCAGAGCGGCCGGCGCGCGGCACACCGCCCCCAGCCACCGCCAAGACGCACAAGAATTCCTTTATCCGCCACCCGGGCGGGCGGGCGGACAAAGGCGGACTTTGTGTCGACCAGCGAGGTCTTGACTAAAGGCCCGCTCTTCTTCTTCTTTTGGGGTCTACGTGAGTGGCGGAGAAGGCGCGCGTCTACGCACGTGACCCTTGATCGACCCTCATTGTGAGCCATGTAGACAGCTCGCGTCGGCGACAAAATCATCAAACTCAAACAAACGGGACGCAGGGGACCCTCCCGGCGTGACCCTCCAAAGCACTCGGTCCATACTGGCGGGAGCACAAAACATCCGTCCCGCGCCGCCGTGATCAATTGACGAACTCGACTCATTCGGTGACACAAAACGGTCCGGGCAAAACCTCGGAGGGCGTCCAACGTCCAACTGACAAAGGAAGATGTTGTGAAACGCGCACCGTGACGAGCCCACTCGTACGCGAGGTCACCTCCGAAGTAGCCCGGCATCGCTGGTTCGAGCATATGGTCGAGCTCCCGCGAGACGTCGGGCGGGGACGGACGCCGCCGCGGGCTCCCTTTCGAGGAACCATCCGGAAGACGATCGCCATCGCCGGCCGTACTGGTGCCCAATGGGTTGGCGTCCCGTGAGCTCGCCGACGCTTGTGGCTGCGCGGCGTGGGGTCGCCGCGCAGCCACCGCCCCATCCTCGTCGTCTGTTGACGAATGTTGCACGAATGCCCCCTGCGTCAAATGTCGATGCTGTCGATTGAAAACAAAGTTGCGGCGACGGCGCCAAAATTTGACACGCACGCATCGATGGTAAACCGAGCCCGATGCGGTCGTCAAGTCGCATTCGAACGAAAGGCAAAAAAGTAGGAACCGAGGATTGGCGCCGGTACGCGTGCTTCTCCACATTTTGACGCGTGCTTTTCGTTGACCTTGTCCGGACACAAATGTCTCCCGTCTGCATTTGTACGAATGAACGAACGGTCATTTTGTGTTTTGTCGTCTTCACTTTCTTCCCATGTTGGCTTTCTCCCAACATACTCGAACGATGATTGCTTCGTTGACAATTGCGAGTCAGTCCCGCCTCGCAAGCTCTGTGATTTCCTGGTTCTGTTTTTTGGGCTTTTGTTTTTGTCCTAGCAAACACAACCAATGAGTAGCATGGCGCTGGCGACATTAGGATGGCAGATTGTTGTTTTTATAGACGGGCCGGGGGTAGCTGGTTTTCTTTGCCTCTCAGGGCAGTCGTCGCCGAACGCTGAGGAATTTGCTTTCCCACGCCGTGTCGAGCGTGCCGTCATATGACAGGCCTGCGGCGAACCGCAGCAGAGAAGAATTTACACACCGGGGCTTGACTCGTTTAACAAGCCCTGTTTTCTTTCCTTTTGCTTTTTTTGCCCTCTCGCTCTCTCTGCGCTCATTTCCCTCTCCCCAGCAATTTTTTTTTTTCCTGTCAGCTCGGGTAAAAGCTTTCATCATGTTTTCCCGTGTCGCGTGTCCTGGCAAATGTTCCCACGCTCATGTTCCTCATGGGGACGGGGAATTTTTATTCTCTTTGTTTCCCAAGCAAACTTGCTTTGGAGATCCATCGAGATCATCTCCTTTTCGTGTCGCTGAGCGGCAATGCCAAAGGGAGCAACGGCTGCGGAGGATGATGCGGGTTCGCCGCCACGGCCGTCTGCGCATCCTCGCAAACGTGCCTTCTCGGGCCCGCGGGCCGCAGATTTTGCTCGCTACTCTTCTGGCAATAAAGTTTCACATCAGGGAAGTCTCGCGCCGGGCAAAGAACTGGCCGGCGCGCTTCTTCCAAAGTCTCACCTCGTAGCGGTCCGTTGACAAATAAGGTTCAAATGTTGAACTCGTGACTGGCCATCGGGCTGCATTTCCAATCGGGGGGAAAACATGGCAGCCATGGAATGGCTCTTTTTGTCACGCTTAACCGTGAAAAGGACAAAAGGGCGCGCCGCGCTGTTGGATATTCCTTAGCACGGCGCTGAAAGTAAAGCCGCGGTGGCGTCGCTGCGGCCGTGCGTGGTCATGATGTGTTTGGGAGCAGCGGGGCTTTTTGTGGCAAACGCGAGCGCCGGGCCCCCGGCGGCTCAACGTGACCCGATGGTGAACTGCCACGTCCGTCCGGGTTTGGCATCAGTAGCGTGCGTGCGCCACGCCTGACCGACACCTCCTTTTGTCTATTTAGCGCGAGGACAGGAGGTCCTCCTCCTTCCTGTCGGGTGAGCGACCTTCTCGAGTGGGATGCATGACAAATGTTCCCCAGCATCAACTTCTTCATGTCAGGACATGAGAACCGTCCTTTATTATTACGGCATGAACAATGGGGAGCTTGTCTCAACGGGGTTGGAGGGGGGGGGGTCCGTCGGCGGGGGGGGGGGGGGGCGCTGGTCTGAGATTGGGCAGCAGCCTCGGACCAAGAACAAGCCCCCGTCTGATGGAGGGAACTGCTGACCCTTCCTGAGTAAAATGGTACCTTTGTTTTCGAGGTGGATGTGTTTTTGCCTGCGTGTGTGTGTGTGTGTGCGCGCGCGTGTGAGTGTGTGTGTGCGTGAGAAGCTGTTTTTGTTTTCCCAGTAGGGTTCTGCTGTGGAAAGTGCGTTTGTGATGTTTCTGTAAGGTTCTCATTGCACGTGTGTGAGGAGGAAATGTGTGAAAATCAAGCCGAGTTGTCCAATCTTGGGCGAGAACGCTCGGGGGGGCCACGGTGGGGAGCAAGCGACAGATTTGGGATTTTCGCTTTCTTTTTTTGGTGCCGTATGACGTTGCCTCCAAACGTTTTTGTTCCGATTGGTTGGAATGGCTTTGTTTGGAAGCCCAAGGTCCGACGCGCCCACGCTGGAGTGCCTGCGTTTGGTGATGTCCAAGAGCGACAGGCGCGCGCGCATCCATCATTTCCCTTCTTCTTCTTCTTTTTTTTTTAATCGCGCACCCCCTCCCCACAATGCCAGCGACCCTTTTTCGGGAGACTCGGGCCGATTGGCGTGCGTGACTCGCGACGTGCCCGACGGAGCGGAGTCCTTGTCTCTTTTCCAAGTTATCCTCTGCTGCGCCCTTGTGGACAATCGTGGCAGCGGCTCGTGAGCACCTTTTCCACACGGTGGAGTCAGTCGCGCGTCAAACCTTCGGTCCTTTGCTTTTCAGCTCATCAAACTTACACTACGAGGTGACTTCAAAAGAAGTGATTCCGATTTAAAAAAGACAAAAAGCGCGTCGTTTGCCGAGCTTGCTTCTCAAGTCGCTCTTTTGAGAGACCCTTTCTGTCATTTTGGAAACACTGGAAAAGATGCCACTTGAGGAGACGACCGATTCTCTGGCGACGTACTTTTTGTTTGGATTTCAAGTGTACTACAGTACCACTTTGAAATCAATATTCGATAAGAATCGAATCTTCACTCTGGCCTTCTTCCTTTGTGGCGTCTGCGTTTTTTCTCTCGGCGCGCTCCCGTCGCCTCCGACATCGCAGATACATTTAGTCACCGTTTAGTTTCAGGGGGAGGATTGAATCATCGTTTGAACTCAGGATGCGCACGGTTTTAGGGGCATCCAGAGGAGATTTTGAAGGGGAAAAGAAAAACATCGCTTTTGTCAAATTCTGTTTGAGCCCATTCTTTTCAGAAGGTGACGATGTCATGAAACGTTTCACCTCCTCAAATGAGGCGCAATTCCCTCATGTCCCCAATAGAGGTCGCAGTTGCGCCTTGAATCAAATTCCACCTCTCGAGTACTCAAGCAATCGTGATAGGAGACAGAGAGAGAGAGAGAGAGATTTCTTTTTAAAGTGATTCAGAGTCGTGCAGCTCATAGGGAATTTCACTTTTTACCTCACAAACGTTTGGCTCTACCGAATCGCGCTTGTTTTTATTGAGGAATAATAGAATGGTATTGTTGCTCATTATTGTTGTAGTTTGGTTGGATGTTTCTCTCTCTGTCTCTCTCCCGATCACACAGTAGTTGGAGTCGGGTCGACTTTCGCAAAAGCAGAGAGGGGGTCCGACCAAACGAAGCGTCCCGCTCCGCGCGTGTGACGGCGAAGCCGGCCGGAGGGAGGCCCCCCGATCGAAATCATTGCGCGCATGCGCGCTGCCGTGGCTCCGCGGCTGCTCCCGACCTTGGCCGCCAGATGGCAGTGCGGCAACAGCCAAGCGCGAGTTTGCTTCTGCTTCTCGGCCTCCGCGACGTTCCGAGTCCATAAACGCATAAAGCTGACGACCTGCCGCCATAAAAGGCCGTTCGCTCCTCGGCTGGACGTCCGTCGAGGTGCGCGCGCAAGCGGGCGTCTCGCTTGTTGTCGAAACTTGGCAAACGTCAAAGTCACGTGCTTAGGCGGGGCACATTTTCATTGGGTGACAACAGCGCTTTTATCTACCGGTTCCCACAGGTAGAACGTGTTTACTGTCCTCTGCTTTCACCTACTCGATAGTGCTTGTTTTGGTTGCAGCCCCCCCTCCCAGCTCCTTTTATTCACCGCAGCTGCACATATTAAAAAAACACACACACACACATGCGATTGAATCTTGCAGCTCTGAAGACAGCCTATCGGTACAACACATTTTTCACTTTTCTGACATTGTTTACAGCTCGGTTGTAGCAAACCTGAAAGTCCAGTTCCGCTGTTTATTTGGACGTGTGTCTTTGTCTTCTAAGCATTTATTCAAGTGCAAGTTTGGATTCCATTTGACAAAGAGGTGCTAAACATCACTTTTGAGCAGAAATGTTGCGACTTCCACCAAGTCGCTTCTGCGTTCACGCACTCACTCGCCCCAAGTCCCTTAGCTCTGCTCCTCTTGTCGAGGTTTGCCCAGTTGTCGAAAAAGAAGAAATCAGCTTGGAAAAAAAAGATCGATCCATCTCTCTCTCTCTCTCTACATATCTATCTATCTATCTATCTATCTATCTATCTATAGATATATATAGATAGATATGTATACATGCCATGTTTTCAGATTGTTTGCCTTTGCGGACTTTAAGCCCATCAAAATCCAAAATCGAACCTGCCCCCCCACCCACCCAAATAAATGAACAAAACTGCCACCCACATCAGGCTACGGCGGTCCGGTTCTGAAAGTCGCCGGCCAGATGGAGTGCCACACTGCGGCGGGGACCACCTGGAAATTTGCGGGCGGCCCGCTTCGGTCTCGTTCTGAGGCAGGCGAAAAAGGAAAATGTGAGCGAGGCGTTTTGGGACCCGTTTTCCGGCCGCTGGCAAGCTTCCCCGTTGCCGGATTATGGACTTTAACGACGGGGGTGGGCGAGAGCCAGCTCCTTAAACCCCCCCCCCCCAGGGACTCGGTGTCCCGGACGCCCGACACGGTGGCGATATGAGCAGTGGCCACATGTATTCCGCCTTCTGCATGATTGGTGGCGAAACACGTCTCCCGAATCCTTCTTTAATCATCTCCAGGACGGCTTTCCTTCAATCACGAAAGCGTTCTCCCTCGGCTAAACTCGCTTTCCAGGCTTTTTGGGGTTTGTTTTTGTTCCTCGCTTCTTGAAGCTTGATGATCTTCCTTCTTGCGTCCCACGGTATTTTGGGGTGCCGACTTCCTTTTTCCGTTCCCCGAGCCCTTCTCGTGCTCGGAGTCGTGTCGGAAGGAGCCCCGGGGGCGGCGGGCGGCCATTTTCAAGCCACAAATAAACAGCCGTTGAAAGGCAGCGTGGTCTTAATTAGCGGGCGCCGCTCTCGCGCACGTCACACTTGTGTCATGTTTCCGCTCTTTGCGTGCGTGTGTTTCCGCGAGCGCCGCGTCGGGCCACCGTGCCGATCGCCTCCCCTTCACCTTTATCACCTCGCAAAAGGCGATAGCGCCGACGTCTCGTCATTTGAAGGCCGCGCCTTTGCACTCGCGAAGCACGCGGGAAGCGTTTTCGTTCGCAGCCATTTCAAATGTCACCCCAACAGCAAGGCGCGATTGAATGCGCCGCCGTACGCGGCGCGTGACTTTGTGCTCCAAATCCCGGGAACCCAACGTATGTTGCCGAATTCAGAGTTGACGGGCGCGGGATATCTGTGACAGCAAGCGCTCCGGGAAATGGGACTCTCCCCTCGCTCTCCAACGATGTCAGACGAACGAACGAGCGTGACCCCCCCCAAATGGGTTCAATGTCGCCGCAATGGTGTCCTTGGGCTTTCGGGTGCGATGGTGATGAAAGCAAAGCGAATTCCCGCCTTCTTCTCCCCCAGTGCGCCGTACAGTCGAGCAACGACATTTGGCCCCGTCACAAAGGAGATACCCGCGCGCCATAAAAACACCTTACGACGTCTGGCGTTCTGCAGCCTGCGTTCATTAAGTTGTAAAACGACGATTGTTAAAACAAAAAAAAAAAGGAGATTGAAGTGATAGGATGGAGGAGGGCGCCGAGATGAAAGCTCCTACTTTCATAAAAGCTGCACTTGGCCTGTTGGCTTTTTTTTCCCCTCCGTTGCCGGTAAACAAGTGATGAGAATTCTTTGAATTCTCACACCCCCGCTTGACTTTTGCCACCGCTGACGGCCGCCCAACTCGTTTGCGGCGCCGCTGACGCCAGCCGCGGCTTCAATCGGCGCCGCAAATGACCGACGCGTTTCCGTTTGAAAAGGCGTTCCTCGGTCTTTGGACCCGAGTGCAGATAAGAATGGCGGACGCGGTTAGCGCCAAGCGGACGAGCGCCCTTGGCTTTTCGTCTGTCTCTCTCCCTTGCTCCGATCGGGTCCCAGACCCAGACGTGTCCGTCAATAAACGGGGTCTCGAGCGGGCCCCGGCCGTGTTTCTACCCGGGCCAGGTCGCGTGCGGACCGCCGAGCCCGTCCGTCTCGTCTCGGGCGGGATCAAGATGCCGGCGACATGTGGCTCGTGAACTCAGGCGAGCTTCAAAACGGGCCCGGCGTCCGGCGGCCGTGCTATTTGAAAGCCTGGAAATCCACTTTTGTTATGGTGACCGAGCGGCGACCGATCCGCGACCCGCCGCGTAGCGGCTCGCTCGGCCGTAGTGGCCCCGGGATAGGAGCCGAGGCCCGGCCGCTTTTGGCGCTTGTTCGGCCCCGTTCCGAGCGCTTGGTGGAAACATCCCCCCTCGTGCTGTTTGTTTGACTTGCAGCCGATGGTTGAAACGGAGCAGTCGAGAGCCGGGTCGGCCCCCCCGCTCTCGTCGACGACGGGACTCGCTGCGCAGCGTTTTCCGCTCCTCGCCCGTCCGCCGCAGGTCGAGCGGAAGCTTGCCGCGTCACGTTTGCCCGCAAAGTTTTGATGCCTCATGGTGTAGGCCTGTCGCAGGGTTCCCTGAAGAGCACATCTGTTTTGCAAATGTTGACGCGGCCCGCTTTTGGAACGCAGCTCCACAAGCCATTTGGGGAGGGGAGGGGTGGGGGGGCTGTCAAAAGCTCCAATACGAAAAGCCCTGTCAGAAATGGGGGCTTTTTTTGACCTCGTCACTCAAGTATTCCCATTTTTCCGCCCCCCTCCAAATTCTGATCCCCGCTCCAGTCGACGCCGCCTTCTACCTGACCGTTGGACGTGAATGATTCGCCTCTCGGCGGCCGTAACTGAAGCGGCATCTGGAAAGCTACGTCAACCACATCCACGGATCCTAATTCGGGATGTCGATTGAGGAGCGGCTTCATGTTTTCGGATCCTTTCGCGCGGAACCGCCGACGCCATCATTGTCGTCGTCGTCATTTGATGGACAGGCGCCTTTCAGGACCCCGAAGGTCGCCACGCAACACCGTTCCAAAGCCGTCCGATCGCAGCCCGGATCGCGGAAGATCAATTGCGTTGCCAGCGATCGGCCGTACGCTTTGACTTGAGTTCTTATCTCCAAGCTGTCGACATCGCGGCCATCTGGCCGTCATCTTAGCGTTCCGACACCACCAGGATCCGCTTGCTTGATGAGTTTAGAATTGTTTGCCGAACGCCAGGTGTGGTGCCCAAGATGATAGCCGCAACTGACAAAATGAGCGCATGCGTGCGTGCGTGCGTGAATTTGATGAGTTAACAGCGGGTCACCGTGGAGGGAAAATGCCCTGACACCTGCGGTGGGGGCGGCACAGACTTCAAATAACCTTTGGACTTTAAATGTGATGAGCAACAAAAGGAACGAACGTGGGTTTTTTGGTTTTTGTTTTTCAGCCTGACGCGCACTTCATTTTGCAGCCAGCGTTCTGTTGACTTTTCGGACAGCCAATGGTTGGTTACCCGCGTGCTCGTGTTGACTTTGCAAGTCATGTTCCAAAGGGAAAAAAAAACGAGCGCCGCCGGCATTTCGGAGTTCCCCTTCACGGGCAGAGCCACCGTTGTTACCTGAGCCAGTTTGTGAGCCCGAGCTCGGACTCCTGCCAAAACAACGGACCGGCGATACGGCCGCGCTCGTCTAGGCGGGGAGTCGGTGTGGTGAATGAGTATGCGGCGCAGGTCTTCAAAAGTTTCTCGGAGCGCTCCCGCATACTCTTGCACGTCGCCCCGGACCGTGCCTCGGTTTCATCGGCTTCTGCCCGTTTTCTCGACCGGGTCCGGGCGCGGTCAGCTGGAGAAGGACGCCTCCCCGTCGGCGCGAATACAGAGTGCGAGCGCTCCTTTGTCGATTCGTTCGTGAGCGGCGAGCAGGTTCCGGGCGTCGCCGTCAAAGTCCGTCCCCAAAAGTTTTTGTCACAGAAGGAAGTTGTGCTCGCTGAATTTGAGGCAAGAGATCAAAGTTTTGTCACGCCGTCGTCGGCACTGACCTTTGCATTCCTGGCCTGTGCCGGGAGCGGAGCACAAATGGCAAAATCTCGCACGCAAACACGTGCGGCCGCTGATCCGCTTACCGCGATTAGACACGGGTGACCGGGCTTATGACGTGGAAATTCGTCCAACCCCAAGAAAACCCG